>NW_006399839.1:3457557-3488280 GCF_000299155.1 Elephantulus edwardii | reverse complement strand
TGTGTGTGTGTGTGTGTGTGTGTGTGTGTGTGTGTGTGTAGGCTGGGCCTGTGGGGAGGAGGGCTGGGATTTGAACAGGTGCTACAGTGTTTATGAGAGGCCGCCCTTCACTAAGCCACAGCTTAAGGGGGCCCTGGTGACATAGTGTTAGGTGTTGAGACACTAACTTACAGGTCAGTGGTTTGCATCAAATCCACCAGCCTCGTGGGCGAATGATGGACCTCTCCTCCTGTAAAGACCCAGCCTTGGAATTTTAATAGAAGGTCACTGTGATTTATAATCAACTCTGTGGTCCTGGATTTGAGTGTTGGTTTTAGTTATATTGAGTGTTGGAGGCAGAATAAAGGTGAAATGAGACAGAGAGGGCAGGGAGGATGGACATTCTCAGAGAGGTTTAGTAACCTGTCCAGGGTCACACAGCTGCCAAAACGTGCACTCATAGCCATGTGAGGGTTCTCATCCAGAGTGTACATGTTCACTTTGTAGGGTCAAGCAGGGGCTTTCCTGGTCTGTACCCCCAACTGTGAGCTCTCTCGGGGGGGCTGCCCCTCATTTTCGCCACTGTGCTGGGTGCAAGGAGGTGGTCCTGCCACCTTGCCAGCTGACTGAAGAAGTCTGCGCTTCTCTATGGGTTGATGTGGGCCACCATCCAACAGGGGTGCCTCCTGACTAAACCCACATCTCACTTCCACACATGAACCCACATGGAAAACCAGCTGTGAAAAAGTCAGCTGACTTCTGGCCTCCAGGTGTGTCAGGGCAGAACCGTGCTCTTCAAAGCTTCCTGGGGGTTGATTTTGCCTTTAATAGTCACACAGCCCAGTTCTCGTCATATAAAGTCAGCAGGGCTCCAGGCTGAAGCACCAGGAAATCTGTTTCTACCTTGAGTAGGCCTGGGAAGACCGCAAGTCCTGAGAACCCCTCGCAAGAAGGGTGTTAGGTCTTGAGGCCCCTGCTTTTTGGGGTAGGTGGGCACATTACTCCTGTGCAATTTATTGCCTCTGAAAACCCTCTAGAGAGTCAGCTATGGGTCAGTTCCGACTCAGCAGCACACAATAGAGGCCGTGTGGAATGTCCTGGTTCTTTGTTAAAGAACCACCACCAGCTTTGTTTGTCTTCATTACCACAAAGGGTGGAGGAACAGGGTAGCAGGCTGTGTTTTTGCTTTAAATACCGAGAACTTTGTACTTTGGAAGGTAGGCCTGCGTGGCTGGGGGGCTGAAGACGAGATGCTTCTCCTCCCGGCCTTGCCCTGCCTGGAGTCCACAGAAGCCAGGCATGGTGCTGCAGTGCCAAGCCCGACCACCAGGTGGCGCTGCCCGACAAGCTTCCTATAGCTGAGCGGCCAGAACATGCTCAAGATTTGCAGAAGAGGTGACACAAGAATTTGCAAAGTGCAGGAAACCTCCGTCTAAGTGTCTAAACTTTAAAATGGTGAAAAACTGAGACCTCAGGGGAGAAAGGACCTGGTCTGGCTTCAGCAAGGACTCGTTGAGTTGACAAGGTGACCTGGGACGTCTCAGAATAGAACTATTGTCCTCTGTGGGATTTTCAGTGGCTGCTTTGTCAGAGGACTTTCTCCTGAGGTGCCTTTGAGTAGATTCAGATTTCAGACTTCTCAGTTAGTAACAGAGAGTGTTTACTGTTCGCACCTGCTAGCGACTCCAGCAGACAACTTTCTTCGGTTTAGTTTTGCATCTGGAAGGAAGCTTCTAGTATCTTCTCTTTGGTGGCATTGGAGTTGTAATTGTAAACTCAGGGTTCCTGCCCACCCACAACTTACTCTGAGCTGTCACGCATCTTCCTTTAGTGTTCATGTCCCCAGAGGCTTGGTTCTCAGGACCACCCTGCAAGGCCAATTGAGAGGAGAAAATGAGCTAGAAAGAAATTTCACTTGAAGAGCCCCCGTGGACTTCTGGAAGGGGTTTGGGGTGACTCGCTGCATAGCCCTAGATTATGATGAGAGCTGTCAGACTTGATCCACTTGAAACTAGCACCTTAGTTCTTGCAGTATGATGGTGCCTTTGGTACCCTGACCGCAGGAGATGGTACCTGGCCCTGGCCTCTCCTCCCAGCTGGCCAGGTCAGCTCCTGGCCCAGTCAGATAGGCATGTGGGTCAGGAGCCTGAGATGTCAGCTGTCGGGCTACTTCCTGGCTGTGAGGACCCTGGACCAGAAAATAACATGTAACTGTAACCGGTGTGGCAAGAATGAAGTGATAGGCACCCTCACCTCTACCTGGGTCTGTCTTCTCTGAGTAAGATCTTATGTTTGTTCTGGAATGAACAGGAATCGTGCGCACCAAAGAGGGCAAGGCGAGGGGTTTCCACTGACTGTTAAGTCCAGTGCTTGGGTTACCTCTCTGCATCAGCCGGCTTCTAGAAGACGTGATTGCTGGGCAGCTGAATGACCCCAGGGCCCCAGCACTGGCTGGTGGGCACAGTGCTGCCTGAACCTAACAAAGCTGCTGTCCATAGGAAGTGGGCAGTGGGCTCATGCCTCTAAGTGTTTTGGTCCCCACCCATCTGTCAGCTTGTCATAATGTGGTGGCTTGTGTGTGGCCACCAGTATTTAAAATACCAGTAGGGTGACCCAGTGGAGCCCTAGTGGTACTATGCATTAAGTTTTGGGCTGCTAACCCAAAGGGCGGTAGTTCAAACCTAGCAGCTGCTCCTCTAGAGAAAGTTGTGGCAGCCCATTCCTGTGGAGACTTACAGCCTTGGAAACCTGAAGGGGCAGTTCTTTTCTGTCCTGTGGGGTCACTATGAGTCAGAATTGAACAGTCAGCCTGGTTTGAGTTTTGAGTATCACTTGTGATTGACAGGTTTTAGCAGAGCATCCAGACGAGGCTAGACTAGAAAGAAAGGCCTGGTGATCTGCTTCTCGGAATTAACCAATGAGAAGGTTATGGGTCACAACAGAACACTGTCTGACTTGCTAGCTCTGGTCATGTCACTGAAGGGTCCTTCGCTGGAGGAGAGCATCATGCTTAGTAAAGTGGAGGGCCAGCAAGGACAAGGGGAACCATCAAAGAGGCGGCGCAGTGACCACAATGATGAACTTGGACATGAGGATGGCACAGGCCTGGGAAACATTTTGTTCTGTTGGAGAGAAGGTTGTCATGAGCTGGAGTTGACTTGGTGGCATCTGCCTGTGTATCTTGGAGCATAAAAAAATGTAACCTCCAATTGCAGTCTTATTTTAATGTATTTGAGACATGGGGAAAGGGTTCCCACTGCCTTTTATAGCAATAGACACCATTTATCCCCCCAGATGAGCCCCCTTCTGGATGCTAGGCTCTTTACAGGAACTGATGGACTCGCAGGGCCTCCTTTCTGACTGCCTGGACCCCAGGCTATGGGGACTCGGGCTTACCAACGGTTCTGTCCGTTTGTTAATCCCACCCATGTTGGGGTGTTGGCGTACCAGGTTGCAGACCTTGGTCGGGGGTGCTCTCTGAGGTTCCCGGTGTGGCTGACATGCAGCTTGAACCTCCTCTGCTCTGGGGCTGTCCTGGGCAGTGCAGAAGAGTCAGTAGCATCCCTTGAATCCTCCTTGTAGATGCTAGTAGCACCTAGTGCCCCAATTGTGACAACCCAGAATGCCTGGGTATTGCCGAATGTCCGCTGGAGGTGGGGAGCGGGCACAGTAGCCTCGGGCTGACCTCTGACCTGGCTCGTCCTGAGCGCTCCAGAAACGTTTCAGCCCTCATGATGATGATGACGATGACGATGACGACGACAACAACGTAAGTATCCCCAGGGCAGGCAGAAGCCAGGGGAGTGTGTGAAGTTGGGGCTCCGTGAGGCACAGAAACTATAATGGAGTTGGAACTTGACTGATTCCCAGAGCAGGATTTTCCCAGGAGTCATGAGTTATAAACAGGGAGCTGATGAAAGCTGGGACCCTCAGCGTCCTGTGTTGCTCCTGTGTACACATGCTCCTGTGTGTACACACATGCACAAATGCATTAGAGCCCCCCATGTGCACACGCAGCACATTATGAACAGAACACGCACGTGTGCGTGCACACGTGCATCAACACTTGAACAGACAATTCACTTGTTAATATTTCACTTACATGCACACACAACCACAAACGTGTGCACACTCACATGTGAAGACACCATACACATGGATTTACACACAGCAGGCACACATATCCACACATCACATTTATAGACACAGCGCACACACGCTTATTTACACACATAAACATGCATACACAGAGCACACTCACACACAAACAAATCATGCCCCAGGGAGCACTTTGAAACTTCCAGCAGCTTTTCATATAAAAGGATCACTATATTTCCTAGAGGAAAAACCCCATAGAAAGAGCTGAGAGTAGACAGAGTAGGGCTGGATGCGGGCACTCTAATTCCACCCCTCCCCCGGCCTGCTCTGGCTGGCGAGCCCCAGGGCCTGTCCAGGTCTCCTTTCCGGGCCGGGTGGCTGGCCCGAACCCCTCTCCTGTGACACCCACGCAGCTCTGGTCCTCGGGCCAGGCCGGTGCTTCCGACAGTAACCACCTCGCTGCCATGACTGGGAGCCCGTGGCTTCCACGTGGCTTCCCATCTGGTGCTGCGATTGCTCTGGGCAGCATGCAGAGCCTTCTCTACTCTCCTGAACCTAAGAGGTGCGCCCACCCTTGCCCAGGCCACAGCTTCTGCCTGCTATGTTCTTTCTGTGCAGCCAGCGCACTCCTGTTACTGGGATCTCAGGCCAAATGTCCCAGGACGTGCCCCGTGTGTGGTGTTGGTATTGTCACCCCACCATCACTTTTCATAGGCACAGGAGTCCCAGGCCAGGGGGCCTCCAGGCAGCCTGGGTGAGGATAGAGCAAGTTCCCCTGACAGGGGTGTCCCTGCCCATTCTCAGGGTGCCGGGAGGTACTCATGGCTCCCTCCTGGGCTCCTTGTCTTCTCTTCCTGCACGGTCAAGTGCCAAGTTGCAAATCTGCTCCCTTGTATGGGGTTGGTTGTTGTTGTTTTTTAATTTCCCTATTTCCTCATCGTCATAGTTTCAAAATTTTTTTTTTTCAGTTTCCTTTTTGGACCATTTTGTGTTGGTAGGAACTGCCTTCACATTTTCCATTTTGAAGTCAGTAATGTACATACATTGAGAAACAGTGTACCTTTTTGTTTTTTTGACATTTGGAAAGAAGGACGTGAGTAGAGAAGGTGCCAGATACATGGCCCAATTGCAGTCGCTTCCCTTTAGTCCTTAGACTGGGGACCAGAGGATGAAATACTCCCAGGACCACTTGCGGAATCGACTCT
Organism: Elephantulus edwardii; assembly: GCF_000299155.1. NCBI lineage: Eukaryota > Metazoa > Chordata > Mammalia > Macroscelidea > Macroscelididae > Elephantulus > Elephantulus edwardii. The sequence continues at coordinate 3,482,998 of NW_006399839.1, read as the reverse complement.
GACTTCTGGTGACCTTCCCTGCGTCAGAATTGAGCCCTCACCCATAGGGTTTGTCACTGATTGACTATTGGGCGGCAGATTGCCAGACCTTTCTTATGTGGCACCTTTGGGTAGCCTTGAACCTCCAGCATTTTGATTCATAACCAAACAAGTGTGTACCACTGGAGAGCATAAAGATCCAAGGGAAAGACCCACAGGGCAGGGAAGCTTTCAAAATCCTTTCTTTTCCAGATGATAATTAGGAAAACGCCACTTAGTACTGTTAATGGAAAGATTGGCTGTTTGACTTCACTAGAGGTACCTCAGGGGAAAGTCCTGGTGATCTGCTTTCAAAATATCAGCCATTGAAAACTGTGGGGGGAGCACAGTTCTACGCTGACACCGCTGGTGTGTCCATGTAGAAATGGAGTTGACGTGATGGCCACTAATTAGTTCAGCTGAGCCCTGTTGCTGTTGTTACGTGCTTTGTGATCAAATTTGACTCTCGCAGCCCTGTGCATCACAGAATGAGCTACTGCCCAGTCCTGCGCCATCCTCATATCCCTGATATAATTGAGGCCATCATTGCAGCCTCTCTGGTAGGTAGGCCATCTCATTCACGGTCCTCCTCTTTCTCTGTGATCCTTTACTTTACCTACCAAGCATGAGATTCTTTTCTAGGGATTGGTCCCTCCTGATAATATATGTCCAGAGTATCTGAGATCCCGCCTCATCATACTCCCTTTTAGGGAGCATTTTGGTTGTGTTGTACTTCTTCCAAGAGAGTTTTGTTCGTTCTTCTGACTGTCCACAGTGCGTATTCACTATTCTTTGCCAGCACTACAACTCAAAGATATCAGTAATTCTTGGGTCATCTTTATTCATTTTCCAGAGTTGTCTTTATTCGTTACCCAGTTTTTGCATGCGTATGTCGTTGTTAGGTGGTGCTGAGTCAGAACCAACCCCATTGGCTTTTTGGAGGCTGTGAATTACACAGGAGGAGATTGGCCATCTTTTCCCCAAGGAGCAGCTGGTAGGTTCAAACTGCCTACCTTTGCACTGGCAGTGCAACCCCTTACCCACTAGACTACCAGAACTGTGAGTTGATTGAGAATACCGTGGTTTGGATCAGGTGCATCTCAGTCCTCAAAGGGGCATATTTGCTCTTGAACCCTCTGAAGAGATTTTGAGCCACAGTTTTACTCAGTGCAATAGGCTGTTTGATTTCTTGACTGCTGCTTCCAGGGCCTTGATTGTGGATCTAGTAAAATCCTTGACATCTTCAGTCTTTTCTCCACTTGTCGTAATATTGTTTATGGGTCTAGTTGTGAGGATTTTTGTTTTCTTTATGTTAAGATATAAACCATCCTGAAGGTTATTATCTGATGCTCAGTATTGCTGTGTCAAGTCCGCCTTGCTTTCAGTGAGCAACCACAAATCACAGGTTATTAATGATACTGATATTGATAACCATGCTCCAGTACTGATGCCATGTAATTCTTCTTGGATTATTTGCTCAGCATAAAGATTGAATAAGTACAATGAAAAGATGTATGAATAAGTATGGTGAAAAGCTGGACACCCTTCCTGATTTTAACCCACACAATATTCCCATGTTCTGTTCAAACAACTACCTCTTGATCTACGGATCTTGATGTACAGATTTTACATGAGCATAATTGAGTGTTCTGAAATTCCCGTTCTTTGCAGTGTTATCTATAATCTGTTATTCATACAGTCGAACGCATTTGTACAGTAAGTAATAGACAGGTAAACATGTTCCTAGCATTGTTACGACTGGGCAGTAATTACTGTTCCCAGTAAGTGTCCTCACTGATCCTATCTCATCTTAATCCTTCCAGCAGTCCCAGAAGGATTTTTCTCATTCGTCATCAATCTCACACTGGCTTCTGTGTGAATTAAGTGAGTGGTGTCTGTGGCCCCAATTTCTAGATGAAGCATTTTGATCTCAAATTGGCAGAGGAGGGCGAGAGCTGAGGGCGGCCTCTCCCGAGTGCAAGGGGCCTGGTCAGTTTCCTGCCTGTCTGGGATGCACTTCTTCTCTAAGGACAGAAAATGCCAAAAGCTGGTGGAGAGATCTCATCAGCTAAAAAGTAGGACAGAAGAAGAAAGAGCTAAGGAATGTTCTTCTCAAATGCAGCTGCTGGGAAGGGGAAGAGAAGAGCAGAGCGAAGCACTTTCTGCCTCAGTTCGCATGGTTTAATGTTCAGAGAAGTTCTTGTTCAGGGAGGGGTCTGGATCCTCAGGCTCCACTAATGCCCTGGGGAGCAGGGCATGGGAGGAAGAGGGTTTGGGGCCATGTCACATCTCTTTTCTAGTCAAGGAATCTATTCATTTAATTGCATTTCCTTTGAGTTGCCTCCCCTCCACCCACTCGCCTTGAGCTAATATTCTCTTCTGTTTTCTTTCTTGCCCAGGAAGTTGGTCAGGTCAGGCTTTATCAATAGAAATGACAGGATAAATAATAACAATCGGAAGATGGCAATAAATTGCAAACAGCACTGCACCCTCTGCTATCTTGAGTCAGGGGCTCAAGTTGCATCTGCCTCTTGGGCGGAATCTGTTACTGACCTGTGGCTTCGATTTTGTTCTCAGCATGTCTTCCCCTAGCATTTGAAGCTGGAGGTCAGAGAGAGTGCTGAGAGAATCTTTTTAATCATCCAGAAACTTCTCAGGCTTTCTTAGAAGATGGAGGACCACTCTTAGCCCACAACTATCTTTTTTAAAACAACAACAACAACAAAAAAGGAATATTTTTTTTCTCTATTCTAAGACAACCTGGTTGTGTTACAAATTGTAATGCTAAATGAAAGATCAGCTGTTCAAATCCATTAGCTGCTTCATGGGGGGAGGAACCCCAAAACAGGGAGTGTCCTCTTGCAAAGATTTCAGTCTCAGAAACCCAATGGAGGATTACAGGGAGTCAGAATCAACTTGATGGCAGTGAGTTTGACCTTTAATCTCAGTTGGCAAGCTGTCTTTAAAAGGAAAGTAGATGTACTAGCTAGGAATGTTCCAATCTTTCTTATGTCACTTTGAGATGCATAAAATAGTCTAGTCCAGCCAGAGGTTGGAACACTAGTTCAGTCGGCCACATCTGGCCAACTGCTTGCTTTTTTAAAATAAAGTTTTATGTAGATGCCATCATACTGATTCATTTATATATAGATTGCAAACATGATTCTCTGTCTGTTGAAGCTTTTATTCTCTAATAGCAGAGTCAATTCATTGCAACAGTGGTGGTGTAACTGTATCTTGCCCTTTACACAGTTTGCTCACCTCTGGTGTAGCCCTTGGCTGTTGTTCCTTCATGTTTTTAATTTGTGTATGATGTACATGCTTGTGAACAAGTTGACTCATTTTCTCATTCATTCATCAGACATTTGTAGAACACTTCTTTGGTGCCAACACCTATCCTATTTAAGGTTTGGGGAGTTTAGAGATGTGTAGCATGTTATCTTTCTTTAAAAACATTACATCACACCCAGATACCAATGGAGGATGGTACTCACTGTGACGGTGCCACAAAGGAAGAAACAGACAGTGTTCTGGGGACCAGTATAGAAAAGTCAGGATGTCTTCATAGAAGAAGAGGTATTTGAGGTGGGTATAAAAGTGGAAGATTACTAAATGGTGAGGAGCCTGACCTTCAAAGGGTGGGGAACAGACTGAGAGGAGACACACAAATGGATAAAGCAGGAACGACTCCAGGAGCTGGAAGTCACCATATCGTAGGGGTTGGAAAATGAGGAAAGGGAGTTAAGAATGAGAAGAGCCTTGTCTTTGAACCTGTGCTTACAGTGTAGTAAGCATGGCTATTGAGGGGCTGTCAAGGTGATGGAGTCCAATGCATTCCATCAAGAGAACTGACAAGTCTTGAAGGATTATCCAGGGCATCTGGTTTCTGAATGCTCTTTGGGGGCCTTTGGCCAAGTCTAGGAGGTCCTACAGTTTGCAAAATTGGGGTCAGTTGGCCACAGGCACTAAAAGTCCTTAGAACTCTGACCTGTTTGACCACAAGGACATGTCCAGGGTTTGTATGTTTGCTTTATTTTGATAAAAAGTCTCTGAGATCTGTGTTTCTTCATCTGTGAAATTGGGATAATTATAACACCCACTTCTTAGGACTATTTTGAGACTCAAATGAGCTATAACATATGAAGTGAGTGCCTTGTACATAGTCAGTGCCCAATAAATGGTTTAGTAATTAAGTTACCATCTAGGGTGGCGTTTCCCAACATGCCCACCAAAAACTGTTGAGAGGTTTTATTTAAAGAGAAAAAGTCAAACAGGTTTCTCTCCTGTAGGGCTTCTTGATGTGTTAAGAACTTGCTGAGCGGGAGGGAGGTAGATATGGGGTCTCAGATTACACTTGAACTTGGCTGTGGTTTCCTGTTTTCACTAAGCATGTGTCAAGACAAGTATCTCAGGAGGTCATGTTTAGTACAGGTGCTAGTGTTGGGGTGATAGGTTATGGGTATCTCTTTGTGCCACGGGCTGTGTCAAGCCCTAGAGCACCAGGCTGAACAAGAATCACATGATTCTGACCTTGGGGAGTTGGTCAGGGACAGATAGACCTGAAGTAAACACAGGAAGTAATGTGAGTCTTGAGCTCAGATCATCAATCTGTTGACTACACAACTCCTCAGTATTGGAATCTATGAAGTGGGTATGATTTGAATTCCTACTTCATTTGGTCTTACCTGGGGGTCAGGAAATAATGGCTTGCACAGGGATTAAAAAAAATCATAAAAGAGTCATATTTAAACATACCCCAGGGGTGAGAGAACATGGGTTCTGAAATCTGTAGGCTGAGGATTGAAAAATCACACTGGTCACCCACTGGCTGTGTGACCTTGGACAAGTTACTTAACCTCTCTGGGCCTCCTTATCTTCTTCTGCAGAATGAGGGACATTATGCTTGGAAAAGTAGAAGGTGCGTGAAAGAGAGGAAGACACTCAAGGAAATGGATAGACAGGCTGGCTGCAGTGGTGGTCTGCAGCAGAGGGGGGGATTGTGAGGATGGGATTGTGAGAAGGTTTCGTCCCATCTGTTGTTCACAGGGTTGCTCTGAGTCATAGCTGACTTGATGGCACCTAACAGCAGCGACTACTCCTGCCTCTTAGGATTGTTATGACAATGAAGAGAACTGCAGAAAGTGTTTAATGCTAGATGTATATGAAGTCCTTTGTGGCTGCAGAAGAAAGGAATAATTATTCACCAAACAGCAGCCGGCATCCATCAACTGCTTACCCCTGATCTGCTCATTTACCACTTTTATTCTCCTGTATCTGAGGAGAAAACTGAGGCTCAGAGTTAAGCCACTGCCAAGATCACACAACTAAGTGTTAAAGCAGGGCTGTCAGGCATATGCCTGCGGGTGGACTGACCACCAAGCCCCGCTGGACGCCATCATTCAGCATTTCTGAGGTTCACTGAGGCTTCTCCAGATGTTCAGAAAGGATGCATCTTCTCTTTTGTGCTTTCAGGAAGGCTGGCTTTGTTCTCCTCTGAAACATCCTTTGTGATGGCTTTTTGAAGGGAGTAGTTCTGGGTTCCTGAGAACAGACTCCTCACAAAGATTTAAGCTGTAGGAATCCTGGATCTCTGACTTTGATCAGGGGAGTGTGTGTGTGTGTGTGTGGGGGTGTGTGTGTGTGTGTGTGTGTGTGTTTGCATGCATACACATGCCTGCCCACACATTTGTATAAAGAGCTAGCCAAATGCTAATACCTGCCTCTGCTAATGTTAGACCTTGCTTCTCAGAGGTTATCCTTCAGTTTTCAAGTGTCTCCCACTTGTCATTTTCTGAATATTTTGAGAATGAGGGGCTTGACCGCCTCCTTAAGAAGCAGTATATTTTTAAAGTGCTTTCTTGTTTGTTTGCCTGCTAGAGTGTTTTTTTTTCCACCCCTGTCTTTTAATTTTACCCTGTTTTCCTCCTCCTTCGTGCCCACCAGCCTGACCTTGCCTTGCTTATCTCAGAAATGCAACAGGAACACAGCCATCCTCAGGGGCTGGCTGAAGGGATGGGAGTGGGAAACTGCCCTGGGCTTTGAGAGAGAGTAGAAGTCCTTTAGCACTTGTTAGAGTTCTGAGTCTCCTCCACAGACATAATAGGCTTAGATGTCTGGTAGCTAAGCAAATGGAGAGAAACCAGACTTAGTGTGGTTAGGAAGGTAATAGAGTATATTCATTAATCCATTCTTTCATGCTCCTATCCTTTTCCAGACTCTTTTCATCCCTCTACTCTTTCCTTCACCCAGCCATCTATACTCTTGTCCAGCCATCTATTCATTTTCACACACACACACACACACACACACACACACACACAACCATCCGTTCATTACCCACCCTCCTATTCATCCATAACTACCCATCAGCCCATCCATCCACTGCCACCCACCCATTCATCCACTCATTACTTCCTTCATCCACGTGTTCATCCATCCATCCATCCATCCATCCATCCATCCATCCATCCATCCATCCATCCATCCATCTATCCATCCATTTGATCGTCGTCTATTAATCTAATAAGGATGTTCAGAGCCCCTTTTATGTGCCATGCATTCTCCTGGATGCAAAACATTTACCAGTGATTAACTAGATCCTTGCTCTTGTGAAATGAACAATTTAAGGGAGGAGACACACAGTAAGTTACAAATGAGATGATTTGAGAATCTGATAAACATTGTAAAGAAAAATATTGAAGAGGAGGCACTGTTAACTGAAATGGACACAGAAGACCTATCTGAGGAAATTATGACTGAATAGAACTAACTCTCTCTCTCTCTCTGACACCCCCTCCCCCTACACACAATCTGTTTCTGTATTTGTTTAATATGCATCTCTTCATAGATTCCTTGAGGCCAGGGGCCGTTTTGTTTGCTTACCACTGAACTCCAATTAAAAAGTCATTGTTGTTGAATTGGGACTGACTTATCGTTGACCATCCAGTGGATTTCCGAGGCTGTAAGATGCACAGAGAAGACTGTCCATCTTTCTCCCTTGGAATCACTGGTGGATTCGAACCACCCAGAGAGTGTCACCTTTGGGCCAGCAGTGCAGCACTCTGTAGGGTTTGCCACCAGATCTCTCTTACCTCTCTCAAACCCTGGCCTTCAATAAGAATTTGTTAAAATGCATTTAAAATATTCTCAAGAAGCTTATCTTAAAAGGAGATCATAAATCAAAATTAAAAATATTATACACAAAGTGTTACAAGAACAATTTGGCTGAAGAGAAGATGCTTCACGCTGTGAACTAGGATTGATTGCTGCAGCCCGATTGTTTGCTCTGGGCTGGACAATGCTAATGGATGGAGATGCTCAAAGTTCCAAAGTTGAACAGAGGATCTTTCAGCAAAAAGGATGTACTTGTTTTCTCAGAGTCCTGGTTTGCTAGGGATGGGCAAATCAGCAGCTGGCTGTCTGAAAGGGGGATATTAGGGCAGGAGGCATCAAGTAGCTGGTTTACATACTTTCATGAAAGTAGTTGGTGGGAAATTGTAAGGGAGGCAAAATCCTCAAATATAATTGAATGAAAAAATAATTTTAATGAAAGACTGCATGGAACATAATGTACATATATGAAACACAGTGTATATGAACAATAATAAGAACAATAATAATAATAATTTTTAAAAAGCCCCAAGAAACCATCCTGGTTATACAATGTCTGTCCTGGATTGATTACTCTCTGCCAGGCATTATGCTAAGCACTTTACATGCACAGTCCCATTTGCTTCTCTCTATAGGGCTACGAGGCAGGTGCTATTACTATTCCTGTTTCATGGATGGAAAACAGAGGCGTAGAGAAGGTAACCACTCGCCCAAGGCACACAGAGTTTGGTGGCTGAACTGGGATTTGGACTTCCAGATCAGTCCAGTTCTCCAGTGCTTGTCCTTAACCTCATTCCCAGGACTTAGACATAATTAGACCTCCATAATGTATTTTCAAACTCATAGAAGGATGGTGTAGATGCTTTGAGTGTCTTTGCCTTTGTTGTCCGATGGCACTGGGGAGAAACGTGACCTTGTCTCTGCCTGAAGGCTATGTATTTCTTCCCATTTCTCCTTCCCACGGGGTCTGGAGCCAGAGGCCTGGCTTTCCAGTTGCGAGATAACGATCTGATTTAGTGATTTATCCGATTAGGCTTAAATGTATTTATTACATGCTGAAACATATTCCAGCGCGCTCTGAGAATGAACCACAGGACTGTCCTGGGCTGCATTTCCGGGACCTACTGGAGCGAGTTCAAGAAAAGCATAATCAACTTAGAGAAAACCAGAACCAGGCTCTAATGCAATCAGCGGCTGCCTCAGTCCCAGCACCCCCACCTCCTGCCCGCAACCTCCATACCCCCCAAACCTCGCCTTAAGTTTAGAAAGGGCTAAGCAGGGGAGAGTCAGTCTCTACAGGGAGCCAGGGTCACCTAAGCTGTCCCTCCCTGTGGGTTTCTACCTCCCACAGAGCTGAGGCCTGGGGCAGAGGGGGGAACCTTGTGTCTGCTCTGTCTTTCTTATTTTAAAATAACATTTGTCTTGTTGCCACTAAATTCCTTTTACTTTGTAAAAATTCTGGGGTGCAAACAAAACTATCACAGAGAAAACCCCTATCACCCGTAGTCTTTCCCCTATCAATGTTCTTTTGCAGTGCTTTCCTATATTTAAAAATGCTTTCAAAATTATTCCAGTCATACAGCATATGTTTCAGTTATACTAATCCTTGGTCTCTTGTATTTTGTATGCACTGTTTTTTCCTAGTCCATCACCACCCCCTACGATTATGGGCTCTATCAAGGAAATAGCATGTTACAACTCCAGTCAGAAACACTCAGGATACTGTTCTTCAGCTAGGACAGATTCTTCTTCAAAGTATTAGCAGACAGGTCTCCTTTTGACTTTCAACCTTCACCTCTCAGCCCTGCTTCTCGAATAGTGCACAAAGCTCTTTCAGTGCTGCCAGGTACATGAGTTCTCGTCTCCTGTATCGCCCCACTCCACCAGTAAGCCTAGGCAATGGCACTTGACTCTGGCTTTCGGGGCGGCACTTCTATTCAGCTGTGTCTCACAGGAGTCTTAGATTCACCAGCACCTCTACTAATGCTGCTGTGACCCAGTCTTGGTAACAGGTAGGAATAAGCCTCTGGCCAAAAAGGACTTCTTTCTTGATGGTAGCAAGATTCCCAACTTCTGCCTCTGAACCTGCTCGGTTGAAGCCTGGTAGGATGGCAAAACGAATTGCCCTCGTTTGAAGTCTACCCGGTCTATTGCACATCCTCACCCAACATGTACAATGTCCCTTATGTGCATGACTATGATAGCAAGCTATTGATTTCCCCTGGGAGGGCCACAAGCACTAAATTTGTATGCCTTGTTTTTAAGAAGAAACAGAAATGATCTAAAATGGCATAGATTATCCCCTCCTCTTCACTCAGTATTTATCCTTTTTTTGTTTTAGTTTTGGCATATTATTCACCTTTTGAAAGCATCAGATTTAATACTTAGCACCTATTTCTTCCTATGGTATATTGAATTTGCATAGCTTGGGTGGGTTTTTTTTTTATTATACTGTGTTTCCTGTTCTTGTGAGCTTTTTTTAAAAAAGAGATTGATTGTTTTTACTTACTAACAATATTGCTGTGAATATCTTTGTATAGTTTGGCCTTTAAAACCTCTCGGTTTACTTTTTCATAAACCAAAAAACCAAACCTACTGCCATCAGATCAGTTCTGACTCATGAGACAGCCGCCCCTCCCTGCCCCCACAGCTTTCCAAGGCTGTGGATCTTAACGGGAAGAAACTGTCCATCGTCCCCATGGAGCACCTGGTGGATTTGAACCCTTGACTTTTCATTCGCAGCACTACATATCATGCATTATACCACAGGGTCTTATTTCTTCATAAAGGTGGCATTTTTTATTATCCTTGTAGAACCAGATTTGACATATACCAAATGGCACATAACTAAGCCCCATTTTGGTGGATTTTGACATATGTCGACACCCATGAAACCATCACCACGGTCAAGGTGAAAATATCTGTCACCCCCAAAAGGGACATTGGGCCCTGTAGCACTTTGAGATGATCGTCCAGGAAACTCTGAGCCGCTCTGCACCCCTGTGCTTGCTCAGGCCACACCCCGTAAAGAGACATGTGGATATTCACTGAATGGATGAATGAATGAATGCATGCAGTTCAGGCTCATACTGGTGTAGCACCAGTCAATCCTTCACTCCCTGCTAAGCAAACCTCTTCCAGAGGCACCTTGTCCAATGCTTGAATGAGCTCAAACCCCCTCCTGGTACTATTTTCACTCACTCCTCCGGGTTCTACCCTCCCAAGCTGTTCCCCACCCCCCACTCCTTCCCACTTGGACTCATTTCCCTGGACCCAATGCCAAGTATTGTGACTACAGGATTGAACTCTTGTTAGTGCAAAGAGTTTGCTCTCCACAACTAATTGCAAGGTTGGTGTTTCAAATCCACGCATCAGTGTTGTGGAGGAAACACCTCCATCCATGAGCAAACCCCACTTTGAGCAGTTGAAGCGCATAGAAGCACCATGCGTTGGAATTAACCTGATGGCAGCAGGGTTATGACATTTTGGGAGCTGCTGAGTGAGGAGAAAGACATTCAGAAACTAATTATGGGCAAAGTGGGAGAGGTGAGTATGGGTGCTGCCCGTGTTGGGTGCCGTAGTCAGGGCAGGCCCCATGGGAAATGCTGGTTAATGACTGGCTTATTCAGAGATGCAGGATCTGGTGATACTTTTGTGCTTGCTCTTCTCTCAACTAAATTTTCAGTTAGTTTCCTCAGCTATTTCTCATCAGGCCAGACTTTCAGCCGCCCAGCTCCTTGCCTGTCATACCCTTTCATTGTCCTTGTGTCCTTTGGGAAACCCTGACAGTGTAGTCTGAAGGGAGTTTAGCTGCAAACCCCAAAGGCTGCAACTTTCTAACATGGTGGTTCGAATCTACCAGTCAACCACTCTATGGGAGAAAGGTGGTCAGTCTCCTCCTGGGCAGTTTGCAGCCTCAGCAGTCCCATGGAGAGTCAGCCCTGAGCAGGTTTTGACTCGATGGTAACAAGTGAATGAGGAGTAAGCGAGTGTTCCCAGAGACTGCACAGCGTCACACCCCCTGCTTTGGAGGACAGTGTTTTGCCAGAGACTCTCTGCAGCCACAGGGAATGTGCAGGAGGACTAAAGCTGGGTTGGACAGTAACCCCAGTAAGCAGCAGCACCCACAAACCTCAGTGTTGTGAGCCTCTGGTGGCAGGTCCTGTGCTGAGCACCCTCCCTACTGCCAATTGTGTAACCCTCCCAGCACCAATACGCATCAGAAAGCCCCACCCCTTTGTGGGAGGGAGTATGTGAAGGCTCCATGTGAAGGAGCCACCGGCCTGGCTCCTCACCGCTATGCTCAGTTCTCAAGCACCTTTATTGGTGGCTGTCGCTCTTGATTTTTTACTTAATGGGGACCCTGTGCGATGGGGTAGATGTGCCACATAGAACTTTCTAGGCTGAGTCTTTATGAACACAGACCTACAGGTCTTTGCCTCCCAGAGCCTCTGGGTGAGCCGGAGCTGCCAGCCTTTTGGGTTGATTACTTTGTGCCATGAGGGCTCTTTCACTGGGTGCCTTGAATCTTCCTCATAGTGCCCCCTGCAGGACAGAGTAGAACGGCTCCATAGGGTTTTTTTCCTTTTATTTTTTTTCTCTACTAGTTTATTTACAAAATTTGAATGCAAATTTGAACAAGTTCTTTTTCCATTTCTTTCACCCCCCCCCCATCAAATTGTACAACCCAATGATTAATCCCCTCTCCCCCTGCACATCCACATCCCTCTGCCTCCAGCCTCTCCCACCCCTCCTGGATCCTTATACTCTAGGGTTTTTGAGGCTGTAAATCTTTGCTTGGAGAGGCTATTCCTTGGAGAGGGACATGATACAGGTTGATGGTCAGCGAAGGAGAGGAAGACCCTCAACCAAGTGGGTTGACACGGTGACTGCCACAATGGGCTCTTGTGTGTTGGGAAGTGTGAAGATGGCACAGGATAGGACAGCCTTCTCAGCTTTTGTTCATCGGGTTCTATGAGCCATACTTAACCTGAACAACAACAAATCTTTATGGAAGCTGACTGCTATTTCATTCTATAGTTCATCTGGTGGGTTTGAACCACCAACCTTTGGATTAACAGCCTAACTTGTAACCCATACACCACTGTTATTGTGTGCTATTGAGTCATCTATGACTCATAGTGACCCTGTGAACAGCAAATCTAAAATTTACCCTATCTGTGTACCATTATTGTTGTTATTGTTATGTGCCATCAAGTCGTCTGCAACTCATGGCAGACCTATGCATAGTAGCTCTGAGCTCTGTTTATCCTGAGCCAATTTCATCATCTCTGACACACCTGCCCCCATAACCCCAGTCACTGTGTGAATTTGTGTCATTTGGGGTCTTCTTCCTCTGCATTGTCCCTCCACCCTCCCAAGCATGATGCCCCTTTCCAGGGTAACATGCTCAAAGTATGTGAGACAGAGCTAGGGCTCCATATATGAGGTGAATGGTGTTGTGATGTACAATTGAGATGAAAGTGACTCATAGTTGACTCTCCAGTGGATTTTAAGAGACAATACATTTCACAAGAGGAGACTGGTCATTTTCCTCTCGCAGAGCAGCTGGTGAGTTCGAACTGTATGCCTTTGGGTTGGCTGTGCAACTCCTTAGCACTAAGCTACTAGAGCTTCAGTTAACCCACTTTACAGATGAGAAAGGTGAGGCAGGCAGAGTTTAGGCAGCTTGAGCGGGCTACAGAGCCAGGTTGGCACAGGCACTAGGCTGCCTTAGGGTCAGTGGTAACAGTCATCCAGTATGGCACTGTCTCTGGCTTGGTTCCAGTTCTCCAGACGAGTGAATTAAAGTTTGTGGAATTGGGGATTATTCTCAAGATCAACTGGTGACATTGGGAATTTGGGGTCAGTCATAAAACTCCAGAGGCCACCCTTTAATCTTGGGAGAAAGAGGTTGGTTGGGTGAGGTCCTAACCCCTGCAGAGAGGAGTGTTTGTTTCTTTCTTCATTGTCATAGCCCGGAGGGTGTAATGCAGGCCTTGTAGATAATATGCCATCCGTCAGGGTGCTCTGTGGCCTAGTGGTAAAAAGCTGCACTGCAATCCAGAGGCACATGGTACAAATCCACTAGCGGCTTCAGAAGGAAAAGAATAGGCAATCTCGTTCCATGCAGCCTTCGGCCTCTGAAAACCTGACAGACAGTCAGCTCTGAGTCAGTTCTGACTTGATAGCACACAACAACAACAACATATGATTAATTAGTGTTGGCCCACAAATCCAGAGACTGTGTGACTCGTGTGTGTGTGTGTGTGTGTGTGTGTGTGTGTGTGTGTTTGTTCGTGAAAACTAAGCTTAGTTTAAACCCATGATGAGTCATTCTATCTTTAAATAGTGATAAGCCTGCTTGAGGACCCCTGGTGGTGCAAGGATTAAGCACTCAGCTACTCACTAAAAGTTCAGTGCTTGGAACCTACCAGTTGCTTCGTGGAGGAAAGACATGCAGTCTAATTTTGTAAAGATTTAAAGCCTTGGAAGCCCTGTGGGGCAGTTCTGCTCTGTCCTGCAGACTTGCTGTGAGTTGGAATGGACCCAGTGGCTTTAGTGGAGGCCTGCTTGGGTGCCACTCACACAGCTGGCTGCTAATCAGATGGCTGCTGGTTTGAGTCCACCCAGAGGTGGCTGAAGAAAGGCCTGGTGATTGATCTACTGCTGAAAAACCAGCCACTGACAACCAGCTAGAACTCTGTTCTGCTCAGACACACGTGGAGTCGCCCTGAGTTGGGCTCAGCTAGATGGCTGCTGGTTCCGACAGCTGGCTGGAGCTCTGTTCTGCTCAGACACACGTGGAGTCGCCCTGAGTTAGGCTTAGCTAGATGGCCGCTGCTGGTTCGAGCCTGCTTGCAGGAAGATAATAGAGCTCTGGTGGCTCCATGGATAAGGAGTTACACTGCCAGTTCAAAGGCAGATGGTTTAAATCACCAGCTTCTCTGTGAGAGAAAGATGGACAGTCTCCTCCTGTGCCATTTACTGCCTGAAAACCCGCTGGAGGGTCAGTTGTGACTCGATGGCATTGAGTGAGTGCAGGAAGAGAACTTGTTAAGAGCCAAAGTTATATTGATGATCAGTAAGCTCTCATGCCAACCTTTTCCACTTATCTCTATTTATTGAGTCATTAATTAGAACCATGTAATTTCCTTGCCGTTTCTATTTGGGAATGGAGGGAGGGTGACTGAGCAAGGGAGAAATCAGATCATTATCTCCTGTGTCACACTCAGAGTCTAATGAAGTTTTGCTAGAATGGTTTTGAAATTCAGATGCGAGCAGACAGTAGGTCTAAAGGGACTTCGCTCTGTTAGCAAACTTTCTCTGGTAGAGGCCAAAAGACTTCTATCCTGGAAAAAAACACCAGGCAATTGAGAGGCTGTGAAAGACTGACTGCTGACTGAGTGAGCTTTTCGTGAATTAGGAGTTGAACTTGGCGGAGAGCTGAGTTTTAGGATTTCTGGCAAGATTTGAGACAAGGATAGTTTCCATTCTGGCTCAGCCATCTGGGGGTTCACATTCCTGTGAGGTTTCTTTGTGCTGTGTGTGAGAGGGTTCAGAGTGCTGCCTATGGAAGCCCCAAGAACAGACTTCAGTTGGAATTTCTGCTCTGCCATTTCTGAACTGTGGATCCTGGGAAACTTACTTCTCAGACATTCCCGGTCTCTTCTGTAGGGTGAGGAGACAACTGTCTTCTGTCACAGCATGTTTCTGTGAGTCAGTGACAGAGCTCTCAGCTCAGGGCTCATTACCTAGAAGCACATGGTAAAAGGCCGTGGCTAGGCCAGTTTCCATGTTGAGCTTACAGATCAGAATGTCTGACTGAGTTATAACTGAGTTATAACGGACTGAGTCATCACTGAAAGGGGCATTTGCCTTTGCTTCTCTGTGACCCCTCTGTTTCTTGGGCCATTTTAGCAGTAGGTTGTCTTTTTCTTGATTTGCAAGAACTCTTTATATATTAGGCAATTAGCCTTTCATTATAACATGAGTAGCTCATGTTTCTTCTCATAGTTCAGTGGAATGCAACTAGAGCTTAGAAATCTGCACATTAAACATGACTCAGATGCAGGTGAACATGGAATCAGGCTCCAGGGCACCAGGTTTGGTCACTCATGTGGACTTTGTGTCGCCTAAATTCCTTCTCTTCTAAGCTCCCCAAGGTCTCTCTGAATCTCCAAGCTGCCACAAAGCAAGCAATTCTGTTGGACAGTTTTAGGGAGAGCAGATGTGTAAAGAGAACTTCTTTTTGTATTATCGGAACAGTTTTAGGCCAGAATCTTAGTGTGAGGTGGGGGTGTGACAAAAAGTTGGCAAAACCCCCTACTGTCTTTATCCTGCTTACAAGACAGTTACTCCCTTGCCAAGACTCTGCATAAGCCTATGAGTGATACCAGCATGAGGCTGAGTAAGTAGGGGCATTTGGACTTGGGCCACTTAAGCTCAATTGCTCAATCAGAGCTGTCCAATAGAAGTATAATAGGAGCTGTAATGCCATTTTAAACTCTACAATAACCATAACAAAAAGGTAAAAATAAGCAAGTGACAAATTTTAATGAGACTTTTTGTTGAACCAGTGCATACAAGATAGAATCATCATAGCATGTAAAGTAAAATGAAATTTATTCATAAGACAGTTTACATTTCTTCTATTTTGTACTAACTCTTTGAAATCTTGTAGTTATCTTAATAGTTTCTTTATGCCCATCACAAGCCATACCCATTGCTACTGAGTCAATTCCAACCCATAGAGATGCTATAGGACAGACAAGGACCACCTCCTACGATTTTTGAAGCCTTAAATCTTTGCAGAGGCAGATTGGCTCATGTTTCTCTAGTGGAGCAGCTGGTAGGTTTAAATCATGGGTCTTTCAGTTAAAAGTCCAAACACTTAATCACTGCACCACCAGGACCAGTTCAATTCTGTGAACTGCCTGTCAGCGTTCAATAGTTACAGGTGGCAGGTGGCTGCCTTCATGGGCAGTGCAGCCCCAGGGCCCTCTGAAGCCTGTGGTTTGTGAAAATGAGACTTGAGTCTATTCCACATGGAACCTGCTGGCTCTGGTCCCAGCTCAGTGGGCTGACCCAGCAAGGAGCTGTGCGTCAACTGGCCCGTCAGTGGAGGAGGTGAGAGTGAGTCTGCCCTTCCGGGAGTCCAGGCTGCAAACATGTAGGGGACTCTTCGGTGCTGCCTGGGAGCAGGGTTTGTCTGGGTAGAACCTCCAGGACACCTGCCCTTCCCGAGCAGGCAGACTTCAGGTGACTCCGCTGAGTCAGCACCCACCTTCTCTGGAGCTCCTGAGTGCACAGCAGTGACAGCACAGTGACTGTCTCCTGTTGTCCTTACTGGGTATGGCTCTGCCCTGTCACATACCTTCTCTATTTTCACAATATCCTGTGATCTAGGTACT
This sequence comes from Elephantulus edwardii, assembly GCF_000299155.1. Taxonomy (NCBI): domain Eukaryota; kingdom Metazoa; phylum Chordata; class Mammalia; order Macroscelidea; family Macroscelididae; genus Elephantulus; species Elephantulus edwardii. Next base: position 3,466,457 of record NW_006399839.1, on the reverse strand, counting down.
TCTAATTTTGTAGAGGGAGAAACTCATTTCCCCCTCTCCATGTCAAGAGACAATCTCAGTGTAAAGCAACCATCTTTGCCTTCAGGTTCCCTGGAGGGCTGGTGGCTAACTCAGTACATCTGGAGACAAGTGTCCTGGAATATGCATATCTAGAGTCCTTGGGTGCTGCTGGTCTAGAGTCCGTGCCTTGCCAGGCACTGTGCTAACTGGAAGGTGAGCAGTTCGAATCCACCAGCTCAATTGTGGGAAAGTGATGGGCAGTCTCCTCCCATAAAGATTTACAGCTTTGGAAACCTGGTGGAGGGCCCCTATGAGATGGAATCGACTGGATAATGCTGCCTCTCCCCTGGGCTGCTTCCTTTCAGAAAGGTGAGGGAAAGGATAGATAGGCCACGGCGACGTATAGCTATAAAGGGCAGACAGGCCATGGGGACGTATAGATATAAAGGGCAGACAGGCCACGGGGACGTATAGATATAAAGGCAGGGCAGGGCTAGGGATGGGCAGTCACTCTGACCAAATCTTATTACTGTTGTCAGGTGCTGCTGAGTCTTTTCCACCTTGTGGAGACCCTCGAGTAACAGAGTGTAACTGCTCCACTAGGGTTTTTAGGCTTAATCTTTACAGAGCAGACCACCATATCTTTGTCCCACAGAACTTCTGAGTTGAGCGAACCACCAACCTTTGATTAGCAGCCCAGCACTTAACCGTTGAGCTACTAGGGCTCATGACCACACTTGGAAAATGCAAAACTCAGACTCATTGCTGTTAAGTCAGAACCCACTCAGCTGATCCTCTAGCAGTTTTCTGAGGGTGTAAATCACACGAAGGGAGATTGCCTGTTTTTCTCTCTGCTTGCTGTTGTTGGATTTGAACCACCAGAGAGGCTTCACCTTTGGGGTTGCAGCCCAGTTCCCTATGGATGATATCACCTTGGCCACACTTCAGGCTTCATAAAAGGAAGAACATGAAGGGGCTTCTGAAATACCAGTTGACTAGACACCTGAATTCTGATCAGAAAAGACAGAAAACAGTTCCTAGTTCACTGAATTCAATAAAGGAAGACTAGGAAATGCACCAAGTCTGATAAGCTTTTTAGAAAACAAAACGAAGTAACAAATAAATGTCCCAGTCCATTTTAACTTTTTTTAAACATAATTTTTCAAACCATGGTTCTTGTTTCAAAACTTACATTTAACTTTGTTTTTAGCTCATTAACTTTACTCATTTGATTTTTGTTTCTACTTTCCTCATTCTAAAAGCAAAGAGAAGAAGACCCCCAGAATCTCAATAGAAGATCCTGGGCAAAGAGAGGAGATTGTGAAATGGAACTTAGAATTATAAAATAGCCATGTTTTCTGGTCTGTTAGAGACTGGTGGAATGCCTGAGACTATTGCCTTTAATCTCCTTTGAACCTAGAACAAAAACTCACCTCAATGGCTCAGCTTTTAGGAATAAGATTAGCACATAAGGTGAACAGTAATATTTGGGAGGTACTTGTTATTATTGTTATGTGCCATCAAGTTGCCTATGCCTCATTGTGAAGCTGTGTACAAATAGCTCTGAACCCTTTTCTGTCCTGAGCCAGTCTCATTGACTCCAACACACCTACCCTCACAACCCAGTTACTGTATCAATCCATCTCATCCGGGGTCTTCCTCTCCTGCACTGTCCCTCCACCCTTCAAATCATGATGTCCTTTTCCAAGGACTGGTCCCCTCCTGGCCACATGCCCAAGGTAAAGTATGTGAGAGAGAGCTTCAAAATCCTTGCCTCCAAGGAGAAACTTGGTTTCAGCCTCTTCAAGACAGACCTGTTTGTTCTGTTGGTTGTCCTTAGGATGTTCAATACTCACCTCTAGCACTACAACTCAAAGGCATCAATTCTTCTTGTGCCATCCTTAGTCATTGTCCAGCTTTCCGAAGCATAGCAAGTAATTGTGAAGACCATAGTCTGGTTCAGGTACACTTTAGTCCCCAGATTGACATCATTACTTTTTAGCACTTTGGAGATGTCTCTGACAGCAGACTTCCCTAATGCAGTTCATCTTTTGATTTTCTGACTGCTGGTGCCAAACGTATCAATTGTGGAGCCAAGCAAGCTGAAGCTGTTAACAACCTCAATCTCTCCTCCATCTATCATAGTGCTGCCATTTGGCCCATTGATTAAATTTTTTGTCTTCCTGATGTTTACTTTCCATCCATACTGAAGACTATAGTACTTGCCCTTCTGCAGCAAGCGCTTTAGGTCCTCCTTCATTTCAGCAAGCAGGGTTGTGGGAGATACTTACTCTTTAGAAAAAATCAACCAATGTTAGATCAAAAGGGTTGCATTTACCCAGGAATAAAACCAGAAGGCAGGAATGGATAGAAGGAGATTAATGGAAATGGGAATCACAAGGAGGAAGAAGGAAGGGCGACTACACTGTGGATGTTATAAGTAAATTACAAACAAAATGTGTATATGTGAATGGATGAATGGAAAACTAATATTTGTAAACTTTCAGTCACACTATAAGAAAAAAAAAGAAAAAGAGGAGGGAGAAGAGAGAATATTAATATTCCCCAGGAAAAAATAAATAAAGGCCAGCTAAAAGTTTGGGACAGTTAAATCCAGTCCATTGGTGCGTCCAGCTTTCAGTCGTTCGGCCGATTAGTGAGAATGTCAGCTAAGGAGGATGGCTAAGGAGTGGTAGTTGAGTTCCCAGTCAGGTAGCACATTTAAAATTGAGAAAGGATGCATTTCATATTAAACTGGCATTTAATAGAGGCACAGTTGAGTCGGGATTAATGGAGCGGAAGCTTGTGAATTATGCAGACTCTGTTTTTTAAGCAGCTGCCCTTAAGCAACAAACCAGATCACTCAGGCACTTCCCATTGGTCAGGAGTTTGCAGGTTTAGGGTGATGGTCAGGGTGGGAGCTCTGTGCAGGCTGCAGTTGACTTAGCAGTCATGCTTGAACCCCACAAATGCCCCGCTGATCTTAGCCTTTAACCCCAGTCACAGAATCCTCACCTTCCACTACCTGAATTACTAGGTTAGCTGGAAGTTGTCTTAGTTCTCTCATGTGGCTATAATAGATAGCCCAAGTGGATGGCTTTGATAAACAGAAGTTTATTCTCTTAGAGTTTAGGCTGAAAATCTTAGTGGGAGCAGACTACCTCAACATTGTCTTACAGAGAGGAGTGGGTCGCGAACCTTGAGCTTGAGGGCCGCAGCCTAGCATTTCACCCACCATTCCACTACTCAGACTCATTTATTGTTGTCAGATTGCCTCATATTCAGTGACAATTCATCAGGTTTCTGAGGCATCTCAAACCTGGTTATAGATCAGCTTGTTGAGATCCACAGGGTTCCCACTGACTGGTGTCAGTAGTAGATTGCCAAGCCTTTCTTCCTAGTCTCTCTTAGTTTGGAAGCCCTGCTTGAGCCTCATAGCAGCTCCGAAACCCTTACCAACAAGACATGAGTTGGCTGTGCATAAAGTGCATTGGCTGGGAACTGAACCTGGATCTCCTGCATGAAGGTGAAAGTTCTACCACTGAGCTATCACGGCTTCATATGAGGAATATAGGTTCACTGGAATACACCAACAGGAACCCAAGAAGCATCTCTGAACTGTGCGCAATGAGGAGGATCAGACACAGGAGCAACAGACACCCCCTTTTCCCAAAGAGTTTACAACACGCTTGAGCAAACAAATTGTAAAACATGGAACATTAGCAACCCAGGAGATTATTCAAGTTCAACATCATAATTTGGGAGCTGTCACTGACAGAGCATAATAAATTACCTGCTGATGGCACACCGTAAATATCGGAGGCACGCCGAGGGACAGCCATCTCTCCCACGTGGATGGGCTGGGAAAAGTTTTAATGGGGGGCTTTAGAGGTGAGCATTGAAAGGCTGAGTTTAAATGTTATTCTTGTTTATTTACTTGGTTGTCATTTGTCTCCACTCAGTAGAATGTAGACTGTCTGAACATGTTGCTATGTACTGTCGAGTTGCAACTGACCCATAGCTGACCTTCCAGCAGGTTTTCAGGGGGAATAAATCGCACAGTAGAAGATTGTCCATCTTTCTCCCACAGAGAAGCCAGTGGATTTGAACCCTGTGCCTTTGGGATGACAGAGCAGCCTTTTACCATTCCTAGTTATCATTTCTATACTGCACTCTCAGTTCCAAACACATATTTTTTTGTTATGTGCTGTCAAGTCGGAACCACCTTGTTCTGGTGGGTTTGTTCCAGATTGTCCAGTGAGTTTTCAGTGGCTGCAGATCTCATAAGAAGAGAATGTCCATCTTTCTCCCTTGGAGGAGCTGGTGGTTTCAAACAGCCTGCCTTTGGGTTGCCTGCACAACTCCTTACCATAAGCCACCAGCATTCCCATTAGTCTCCTCTAGTACATGTTGTTGTTAGGTGCTCTCAAGTTGATTATGACTCAGACACCCTGCAGACAACTGATCTGAACCACGCTGTCCTGTGCCATCCTCCTCATCTCTGAGCTACTCGAGCCCGTGGTCACAGTCACTGTGTCAGTCCACCTCCCTGAGGGGCTTCCTCGCTTTCACCTTCCAGGCATGATGTCCTTTTCTAAACACTGGCCCCTCCTAACAAACGTGCCTCAAATATGTTAAACGAAGTTTTACCTTCCATGCCTTTAAGGAACCTGGTTGTACTTCCTCCAAGACAGATTGTTTGTTCTTTTTGCAGTCTATGGGATGTTCAGTACTCTTCTCCAACATCACAGTTCAACTATGTTGATTCTTCTATCATTAGTCATTGACCAACTTCCAGTTGCATAGCAAGTGTTTGAAAAGAACGTGCCTTAGTCTTTAAACTGACATCATTGCTCCTAAACACTCTGGAGAGGTCATTGACAACAGAGTCTCCCAATGCAATAGGTCTTTGATTTCTGTTGGTACAAAGGGTATTATTGATTGTGGACCAGCAAGATGAAATTGTTGACAACTTCAGTCTTCTTTCTAGTTATCATCATGTTACCTGTTGGTCCTGAGATGAGGACTTTTGTCTTCTTGATGCTGATGTGTAATTCATGTTGAAGGTTGTAGTCTTTTATCTTCTGCAGGTGGCCTAGTGGTAAGACATTGTGCTGCCAACTCAAAGGTACATGGTTCAAATCCACCAGCTGTTCTGTGGACATTCTCCTGTTGTGCAATTTACAGCCTCTGAAAACCCACTGGAGGGTCAGTTATGATTTGGTTCCTGCTTAATAGCACGTGATAACCCTGACACATAGTAGGACATTTTTTGAACAAAGTATTTGGTATATGCAGGCACTTATAAGACATGGGGTTGGTGTAATACACCACTAGACACAGAGGTAAAGTTTCCTGGTAAGGTATTAAATGGAGAACATAGTTTTATGACTATAAAAAAAAAGAACTTCTGGGAGCTCTGGTGGCCTAGTGGCAAGGAGCTGCAACTACAATCCCAGAGGCGCACGGTTCAAATCCACCAGATGCTCGGCCGGGGAAGGAGGGACAATCTCCTCCTGTACCAGTCAGATCTGATTTGACGGTACATGCACAAACACAAATAATAAAATAAAAATTTTAAAAAAAAAGAACTTCTCAGTGCTTTTAATGTTTGAACTGCTTGGAGACTCCTCAGAAGGGGGACATGATGGTCAGTGATTACCAGATTTATTTTGACCCTTGAGTCTCACTTTCCCAGAACACCTTTTAACGTCACAGTGCCTTCAAATCATGGTAACCCCTATGTACACCTAACAGGATGTCAATCCTGAGCCATCTTCTTGATCCTTGATGCTTTGTGCCAGTTGTTGTCACTGTGTTTTGAATGCCTTCCAACGTAAGGGGCCCACTTTCCATATCAGACAATGTTCTAGCATGGTCCATAGGGTTTTCACGGGCTTGACTTTGCAAGTAGACCTCTAATAGTGAGTGTTAGCCTGGAATCTCCACTGAATGCTGTGCATTGTGGGTGACTGTATTGGTATTTGAAATACTAGCGACATAGTGTCCAGCCCTGTGGCAACCCACAAGCCACCGCAGTGCGCCAGGCTGGCAGATGGATGGCGGTGACATATTGCACCGCAGGGCTACTTGGTGGAATTCACTTGGCGGAGGTTCCCCTCGCCTCTCCTTCCTCTCTCTTCTGCTGCATTCAAGCACTCGTTCTGTGGCATTTGGAGACCCTCGAGGCTGTGGTTGTCACAGGACCCTGGAGATCAGGAGCAACGTGGAGGTCATTTCCCCAAATCCAGAGCAGCGGTGAGGTCCCCGAGAGAGCAGGGAGTGGCTGCTTTATATTCTCTGGGCTTTGTTTTGGGAGCAGGGTGTTAGTGAGAGTGACGGAGACGGAGACATTTGTTCCTCCACTCAGCCCGTCCCTGTCAGTTCTCATCAGGGCCTTGCAGTGTCCCAGTGACACTGGAGAGGCTCCACCATGAAACGGACATGTCAGGGCTGCTCTCAGACTGCGGAGAACAGGCTCGAGATGTGCGGAGGCACACCCGCTTCATTCCTGTCCCCCTGTAACGGATCCTGACAGCGAAGGGAGGCTGCAGCAGGAGTGTGGCATCTTTGACACAAGGGTCATTCAGGGCAGTAAGAGGTCGGCTCTCAAGGCCCAGCTATAAGCCTCTGTGAGGATGGACTTGAGTTTGGAGTTACAGAACATCAGACTATGAGTGTGACTTAAAAGGGTAGGTGTGACAATGTGGATGAACCACGGAAGTACTAGGCTGAGTGAACGAAGGCACATGGAAACCCACCTGCTGTTTGATCCCATTTATAGGAGGCAAATGCATAGGGGCTGCGGCTTGGTGGCTCATGTGGTGAAACTGTGATATTGCCCCCACCAAAGAGTACTTAAATAGAACTCAGTCCACATTTACCTCCTTTTAGTGGGGAAATCTGCCCCTGGCTGTATTCAGTATTCTTTGCCAGAACCACAGTTTAAAGGCATCGGTTCTTCAGTCTTTCTTTTTAATCGTTCATCTTTCATGTGCAGACAGAACAACTGAAGCTATCATGACTTGGGCCAGACAAGCCTTATTCTTCAAGGTGGTAGCTTTACTTTTGAATTCTTTTAAGAGGCCTTTTGGAACAAGTTTGCACAAGACCATAGATGGTTTGATTCTTGACTACTGCTTTCATGAGCATTGATTGTGGATCCAGAGAAGGAGATCCTTTCCAACTTCAGGTTCTTCTTCATTTCTCATGATGTTGTTGTAGAATCAATTCTAACCCTTAAGAAGCTGCACTGCAATTCCAGAGGTGCGCAGTTCAAATCCACCAGATGCTCTGCTGGAGAAGGAGGGATAATCTCCTCCTGTACCAGTCAGATCTGATCTGATGGTACACACACACAGAATAATAAAATTAAAAAAAGAACAAATTCTAACCTTCATGCACCTAGGGGATAGAGCAGAACTGCTCCAAAGACTTTGCAGATCTTTATGGAAGCTTAACAGCACATCTTTCTCCTGTAAAGTGGCTGGTATGTTTGAACCGCTGACTTAAGTCAGCAGCTGAGTGCTTGACCACTGTGCCACCAGGGGTCTTTCCGTAAACATTAGAGCCTAGGGGACTCTTTGTGTCAGTTGTTCTTTGTCACACGGGTTGCTCTGAGTGAGAATCACCTTGACTGCACATACCAACCCTGCCTCTGACAATACCACTGTGATTTCCTTTGGGGCCTTGACCTTCCTGCTTTGTGTGTAGTCTTTGTGGGACCATAAAAAACATGGCAGGAGCTCCGGGGACCAGGAAGTGAGAGCACGCACCCAGAGCTGGACCAGCCTCCCCAGGGTTTGAATCTGGGCAGAGTGACCACGTGTGGAGTCGTGTTAGCATCCACTCATTTCTAGAGGCGGATGCTGTAGAAATGGTTAGACAGGTCCTGCTACCTGGACACTGGAGTGTCCCTGGACACTCCCTGCTCCCAAAACTGTTCTGCTCACATGCTAAGATTCTAAGAGCAAAATGCTATAGTCACAAATGCCCTTTCTCTTGTTTAAGTTTTTTAAAAATTCAGGTTCAGAGATAATTAAGCATTGTTGTCACACTGGCTCAGGACAGGGCAGGGTGCAGAGCTCATGTACATAGGGTTGCTGTGAGTTGCAGGTGACTCGATGGCATGTAAAAACAATAACAACAACAACAACAACAACAACAACAACAACATCACAGAGTCACTCTGAGTCATAGATGACTCAGTGACATTTAACAACAACAAGATGCTTTGAGTCCCTGAATGGTGCAAATGATCAACATACTTGGCTGCTTACAAAAAGATTGAAGGTTCAAGTTCCACCCAGGGTCACTCAAATGAAAGGCCTGACAACTGACCTCCAAAAAATCAACTCAGTGGCAGCTGGTGAGCATAGGCACTGGTTTTCAGAAGCTATCGTATGTGCTCTGCTTTTTTTCCTTCATTTGATCCTGACACCAGCCTTAGAAGCAACTCATTGATTGTACCCATTTTATAGATGAGGAAATTGAGACTCAGAGGCAGTGAGTAACTGTCCAGCATTTATACAACCAGTAGTCAGTGGAGCTGGGGTCTGTGCTTCAGTCACTGTCCTTCACTGTCTCTATGAAGGGAATGAGGAAATGGGAAAAGCCTAACCTGCGAGTCTTGGCCCAGGGACTTCAGATCTGGCCCAGGTCACATCCTGAGTCCACACTCAGCACAGCTGTACTGGCCCCTAAACAGGTAGAGGCAGGTTGGAAGTCAACACGCAGGCTCTCTCAAGGTAGAAGTGGGGTCAAATTTGGAACTCCCCGAGTGGTCAAATGGCTATTGTACTCATTGCTAAACAAAAGGCTGGAGGTTTGATTTCTCTCAGAAGTACCTCAGAAGAAAGGTCTGGTTATCGGCTTCCAAAGAGAGCACTGTTGTTGTTGTT
>NW_006399839.1:3332852-3456591 GCF_000299155.1 Elephantulus edwardii | reverse complement strand
GCAGCTATGGTGCACAGTTCTCTTCTGATGTACACAGAGTTGCCATGAATCAGCATGAACTTTACAGCAGTTAGTCAGGTTGGTGCTTGACTTCTTCCTCTAACCAGAGCTTGTTCTTATTTACTTCTGTACATTGTGCCTCAGTCACTAGGGAGGAGAGCGGAGGGAAGATGGTATCCATTTGTCCAGGATGGCTTTGACAGTGAAAAAAATTACCTGTGGAATAATGTTTGTCAAATAGATCAGGTGAATGCCACATCCTGTGATATGAGGGTGGCTGTTTGCTCTGAGTCACGAGAGACTTTGCTAATTTTAATCCTGAAATGCCAGAAGTCCTGAAATTCCCGAGTTTCTAGAAAACTGAGATGATGGATATCCTTGCTGAGAGCTGGCAATCTTTCACAGCTCCTGAGGACTGGGCTGGTCCTGACCAAAAGGGCCAATTGCTTAGGAACTCACTTCTCTTCCAGTCCCATCTGCCCTCTGTCTAGTGAACCGTTCTGACCTTTCCCAGTGGGTCCCTCTCACATCCTTGGAATTGCTCCAGATGGGAGGCAGAACATTGCACACTTTCAGGAGAAGATCTGTTGAAGGATGTGGTTGCATTTTAAATTTTCATTAAGAACTTGGAAACATTGAAAGACTTAAGGCATCATTAAATATGTTTGGGGGCCTCCTGACTTTATCCGGGAAACACAAGACTCATTAGTTTGAAGGCCAGTTCCTTAATGGAGGAGCTGGAAGGATGTCTCAGACTTTCTCAAGGCAGGGAAGATGGTCAGAACAGTGTAATAATGTCCATCATGATTGAACAACAATGGAGATACTAACAATAATTGTTATTTTGGCTCCATTTACTGAGTGCTTATTTGTGCTAACTGGCCTATAAACTATCATAAGGTTTAGCAAACTTTCTTAAAGGAAAGGGCAAGATAATCAACATTGTAGACTTTGCAAGCCTCAGGGTCTCGATTGTAGCTACTTTACTCTGTCCCTGTAGCCAGAAAGGAGCCGTAGATGGTTCATAAAAGAGTGTGTGACGGGGTTCCTGTCAAGCCTACTGTACAAAATGGACAGCTGGCCCATAGCTATCATTGACCAACCCCTGGTAAAATTGAAAGAGGAATATCTTTGGGAGTCATATTTGGTTCTAGACCACTGGGATCTTTCTGAGACCCAGTATACACATCTGTAAAATGGGAGTAGTGATGGACCCAGCCTCCCAAAATTGCACCAAAGATAAAAGACACGCTTGAAGAGTATGGGTTTAGTGCTCACGCCCAGCACACGTGACCAAGCCAGTTGACAGAGAGTTTACTTCAACTCATGGAGACCCCACATACATCAGCATTTAAAACTGCTCCCTGGGGTTTTTAGTGGCTGTACTTTCAGAAGCAGATTGCCATACCTTTCTTCCAAGGCACCTCTAGATGAATGCAGACCTCTAGCTTTTCAGATACAACATTGTGCATTAACCTATCATATCACCCAAGGGTTCCCCACATGTTACCTCCTTTCTCCAAGCTCCCTGCATGGCACACGGGGTTCATGGAAGGCATGATGTACCATATACCAGACACATAGGTCATGCAGACTTTTCTCCATGATCTTTCTAAGTTTACCTCTCCACTGTCCTCTCTAACCCTGAAGGGAACACTCTGTTCCTCCCTGCAGTTGCTGCTTTATGATAGAGACTCCTGTCCCTCGCTCTCTGTTTTCATACCCAATAAATCACCCTGAAAAGGGTTTGTCTTTACTTAACTTTCTACATTGTTCCACAGTCACTGGTAGGAGCGGGGAGGGAGGACAGCAGAGTTTTGCTCGGCATGGCTTCGAGAGTGGAAATATCTTTTTCCCCCATGAATTAATATTCATCAAATAGATCAGGTAAACATCCAGTAATGACAATGCACTGGCAATTTATCAATCCTGGCCTCAGAATGCAATTATCAGTCAAATGGCACCGAGACACAGTGATGGAGCCTGCCTGAAAAAAAATCCCATTACTCCCAGATCGGGGGTGTAGAGGATCCATTTTTCACTTTTTGATGAAGATTGATAACCTCTCATCAAAGCTGGGCTGGGAGTCAACATGTATCTCCCTTTTAAGCCTAAGACTTGAGCAAAGAGTTTGACTAACCCTGATCTCAGAGATGCCACAGGCTTCCAGGGAAGCTTCTGTTCAAATGCAATCATAGGGTCGCACAATTAGATTGGTGGAGGGAGGGAGGGGTGGGTTAAGGAAATGGAGAGATCTGATGTGAAAAACAATGCATACAAACTTTGTACGTAGACCAGTATAAAAGAAAAACTTAATAAAAAAAGTGTGAGGATGGGAAGGAAGGGAAAGGGAGGGAAATGATGACTCCTGACTAGTTGATCCCCTGCCTGCTCTGTCCTGACCAGTGGGCTAAGAGACTGACTCATTATCATTTATCTGTTTATCTATTAGTACCATTTTACAGATCAGAAAACTGAAGCTCAAAGCAGTGAAGGGACCTACTTGCTTGTGTAGGCAGAACAGCTCTGCCTAAAGGTGTTCATTCCCTAATCTGAAGACCCTCTAATCATGTACACGGCACAGGGGACTTTGCAGAGTGACTACATTAAAGTTCTTTATGAGCATATAGCCCGGGTTATCTAGGTGGGCCTAATACAGTTAAACGAGTCTTTAAAAGAAAAAAAGGGAGGCGGGAGTGTCACAATGAGAGATTTGAAGGCCTCCACTGGCCTTGAAGATAAAGAAGGGCCAGGAGCTAAGGAGCACCAAGGCTGGAAAAGGCAAGGAAACATATTGTTCCTGGGAGCACATTGATTTTACCTCCGTGAGACCCATTTCAGATGTCTGACCTCCAGCTCTGCCAGCTAATAAATTCGTGTTGTTTTAAGCCATTGAGCTCGGGTCATTTATTACAGCAGCTGGAGGAAGCACATACGTTTGGCCTGAGGTCAAGTCACTGGTGGGTGGCTCTGCTCACCTTTTTTATTGCAGGTAGATTGTAAGGTGCCGTTCAGCAACCCCAGGCAGCTGAGTAGAGCTGCCGCTAGGTTTTCTATGTGGTAATCGTTACTGCAGGAGATCGCCAGGTCTTTCCCCTGTGGAACTGGTGGGTGAGTGTGAATTGCCAGTCTTTTGCAGACTAGTTAGTACATTATTTTATGTCGGAGTAGAACTGTAGACAGCTCCAGGCAGCTATCAATGGCTCATTTTTTGGAAGGAGGTCACCAGCTCCAGTTTTGGGGGTACCTTTGGTTGGACTTTTCAGTTAGCACCTAAGGACTTGCAGTGTTGGCACTACCTGGACATGCTGATATATCCCACACCCACCCTGTGACTCTCTCACCTGGAGACAAGAACTTGCACACTGAGAAACTCCAGTCATTGGACATTCATTGGCCCTGGGGCTTTCCCACAAACATACATATCTGCACGCATTTAAAGGATACAATAGTGGTTTTCAGCTTATTCACAGATATGTGCAGCTGTCCCACAGCCAATCTGAGAGCATTTTCATCAACACACAGAGAAGTTATCTTTCTCCTAGCGCTCACTCCCGGACCCTGCTCTCCCTCAGTCCTATCCAACCACGAAGCAGAGTACAGTGGTGCCTTTTGGGAGTGGATTAATTCACTTAGCATAATGTTTTCAAAGTTCACCTGCTGTAGCATGAATTGAATCAGAGCTCCAGTCCTTTGAATGGTCAGCTGACAGTCTGTTGTTTGGAGAAGCCATGAGAGATGTTTATCTAGTTGCCTGCTAACAGGTACCTGGGTGGTTCTCACTTTCCAGCTATTGTGAATGGTGCTGCAAGGCCATTTGTGTATGAGCGGCTTATGAGTGGCTGTGTGGACTTGGAAAGGTTTTTCTTTCCCCTGGGACTTTATCTAGGCATTCTCAGGGGCCTGAGTGGCAGAGCAAGCTACATGTCAGGTTTCTGACCAGAAGATGGGTGGTACGAAGCCACCAGTCGCTCTTTGGGAGAAAGATGGGGCAGTTTCCTCCTATTTCGACTTACAGCCTTGGAACCCCAATGGAGGGTCTCCCAGGAACCCCAATGGAGAGTGGCCCAGGAACCCCAGTGGAGGGTTACCATGAGTCTGAACTGACCTGATGGCTGTGGGTTCAGGGATTACGGCAGTTTTTAAGGAACCCTGGTGGGGGTTAAGCATATGGCTCCTGACCAGAAGGTTGGTGGTTAAGCCTGTCAGCCACTCTGCAGGAGAAGGAGGAGGCATTTGACTCCCATAAAGATTGCAGCTTTGGAAATCCTGTTGGGAAGTTCTTCTCTGCCCTGTGTCATTGCTGGGAGTGAGTTTGGCCCTTTGTTGTTGGGGATAGTTGAGTCAGAACGGTCCCAGAGCTGACCCTCCAGAAAGTTTCCAGAGGCTGTAAATCACACAGGAGGAGATTACCCTTCTTTCTCCCTCAGAGAAGCTGGTGGATTTGAACCATATTCCTTTGAGTTGGCAGAACAACTCTTTAGCTTGGGTAATCCATTATTTAATCATTCAAGAAACTTCTAGACTGTTTTCCCAAGTGGTGACGACATTTTGTATGTGCACAGGCATTGTATGGAAGTTCAAGTTCTCTGCAGCCTCAACAACAATTACTATTTGACCTTAGAGATGGCTTTCCACTTCCCCTCGAGACTGGACTAGCCTGTAGCTGCGACAGGAAGCAGTCTCGGGGGACAGCTTCTGAGTGGACAGCTCCAGACAGAGCAGCAGCATCACTCCCTGTTTCCTTCTTGAGGCAGCAGCTCAACGCCTGCTGAAAGCAGAGGCTTTCTTCAAAGCGGAGACTGAGAGCTGGGCTGTAGGAAGGGCCTGTTTGATATTTCAGAGACAAGAGGGAAAATGCTCACTATAGTCAATCAGGTTAGTGGCCTGGATCAGTTTCCTTCAAAATGCTTAGTGCTACTCCTGGCATTATTTTAATCATAGGACACTTTGCTCTGCTGTGTTCTTTGGGAGAGTGGTGCATGCGTTGTTAGCTTTCCATCTTGTTCCCCACTTCCAGTTCCGGGATTGATGCGCAGATGTAGAGCAAACAGTTGTGAAATGAGTGGGGGGATGAGGTCTCTGCAGCCAAGCATGGTCTCTAGATCTGTGGGGGTGATCACGCTCTCGATGACATAGGGAGATCTACATATGATGTGGGTCAGGTTCAGCAGAAGTCTTCTTGGTTTCCTTAAAGCACCGTGTTAAAGTGAAGTTGAGGGACCCTCACCTATTAGGGGTCTTCCGTACTCCTGACACACAGCAAGAACTCTGCATATTCACACACCTGCTCTGGGAAGTGGGCATCATCAACTCCTTTTCCATCGAGAGGCCTCCGGGAAGGAGTTGCTCTGCCAACCCAGAGGCGCGCAGTTCAAATCCACCAGCTGCTCCATGGGACAAAGATGGACAGTCTCCTCCTGTGTGACTTCATGACTCTGAAAACCCGCTGGAGGGTCAGTTATGAGTCGGTTCCAACTTGATGGTCCATAGCAACAGCACCAGTATGGTAGGGGGCTGAGCTGGGCTGTGAGCTCACGTTTGTTTGCCTTAAAAAGTCATGTGCTTTGCCTAATGCCACAGTGGATCTGTGCATATAAAGCTTCCTCCATAGATTGTAATATAGGGTTAGAAATTGACAGGATGCCTTATTCGGTTCTGTATTTTGTCTTAAGTAATCATGATGGTGGTGGTAACAATGACACTGAGTTAACCCTGCTCTATGCCTGGTGTGACCCAGGGGATCTCATTACATGATCCCGTTTAGTCCTCACCCTCCTCTGGCTTCGATGGTGCTGTTTCTGCTGAGCCAGCGCTGACCCGTGGTGACCCTCTGCATGGCGTCGTGGAACACGGCCCAGTCCTACACGTCTTCATGACCGAAGACCATGAATTATTGTTTGTGACTCGTCTGCATTTTGAAAGCCATCCAGTCTAGGGAACTCATCCTCTAGCACTTCATCAGACATCCCATGAGACCGATAGCCTAGTCTGTGGATCCTTTTCAAAAGCAGGTTGCCAGGCCTTTCTTCCTAGCCTACCTTATTCACTCCCTCACTCATTGCTGTTAAGTCAGTACCAACTCGTTGCTGACCGTCAGCAGATTTTCAGAGGCTGTAAACTACATGGGGAGGAGATTGCTCATCTTTCTCCTTCAGAGCAGCTGATGGATTTGAACCACCTGACTTTAGGTTGGCAGTGCAACTCCTCACCTAGTAAGCCAGAGGCATTATTCTTCACAGTTTATAGATGATGAAACTGAGGCTCACACCGTCACTTGCTCACTGGGGCCTAGCTAGTAAGACACTGAGCTTGTGTTTCAGACTCAGACATTCAGCTCCACCTTCCCTAATTCCCAACCCCATGTTCCCCTGCTGGCATGACCTCCTTCCTCTACCTTAGGAGATGAATGTCTGTGACTTCTGTGACACTTCCTGCTCTCCTCTGCCCCCCAGAACTTCAATGCACAGAGAACCTTGAGTCGTCCCCAAACCCTCTTGTGCCCTCCTGGCCTTTCTAGCCTAACTTTGCTTGGCCAGTGTAAAGGAAATAGTTTCCCAGAAGGCTGAGTGGGTGTCGAAAAGGTGGAAGCAAAGTGATGTTGCTTGGAAGTTGCCACCACTGACATGTTAGTGCCATTTCTTTCCCTAAAAGGTCTATAGCTTTGTACACTCGGGGATCAGAGCCAGCAGCACCCAAGGGAAGCAGGTGGGCCCAGCAGTGATGTGAGCATCCCTCCTGGCCTCAGCTTCCTACCATATTCAGCAGCAGCGACCCCTTCCCAGTGGCTAGAAGGGTGATGAGTGGGCGTCCTCTGTAGTGCAAGCTGCAGTGTCAAGTGGTGACATGTCTGGGGGGCATTTCTCTGCTGAAGGCAGGAAACATGATACCTGCTTAGGATTCTGGGAGCACTCCTGGCAGATGACATCCAGGGAAGAGATGGGGGCTGCAAGTCAGAGACTCCAGGTCTCCCCGCCTCCTGCAGCCTAGGGACACTGCTCGCCCAGCACAGTGTCCTCTGATCCTCTCGTTAGGCCTCATCGGGCTGCCTCCTGACAAGAGCCCTCTAATAAAATGTCACAATCATCAAGTCACAGGGAGAGTGATAAGGGGAGAGGCAGGGCGGGGGAAGGTTTCTTCCCTTCTTGGTTAAATCAGATGTGTTTTCCGTTTCATTTAAAGTGACTTCAGAAGGAAAACCTGCTTCTGTACAGATTGCATGCAGCCTGGACAGTTCCTTGGGGCAACCGTACCTCATCACACAGGGGTCACTGTGGGTTAGAAAGCCGCTCGTTGGCACGCAACACCAGAAACACCACCAACATCAACATCTCTGTGTGTGTATGTTGATGTGAGTGGATCTGCTCTCTGTGCAACCCAACATTTCTGTGGCGCCTTCACTTCCAAGACACCTGGTTATTTTTAGGGATGACGCACCCGACATCAAAATAACCGGTTATTTTTATGATTGGGTGCATCAATCACATTATGACATATTCCAGCTCTAGAGAAATAGCAGCCAACCAGGAGTCAAGGCACAGGGAGGGGTGGGGTGAGTCATATGCGAGGACACGCAGGGGCAGAGGGCCGGGAGCTGCTGCTGAGGTGACCTCAGTGACTGCCATGCCTAACAATAGCTCCTTTGGCCTGGGGGTTTCCGTGTGCCAGGCACAGTGCTGAGAGCTTCATGTACACATCTCCCTCTCTAGGATCTTCCAGCCCTCCTATTTTACAGCTGGGAAGACTGAGGCACTGAAGAGAAGCAACCAACCCAGGGGTTGCAGTGTAGCAGTCAGCACTGTCGGTGTCCTGTGAGGCTCTTTTTATTCCTTCTTTGTTCTTGCATCCTATGGTAAGAGCACAGGGTCCTTCACATTTTACCAGGGAGCTTACTCAGCAGGACCTAACAACAACAATGGCAATAAATTCACAAAACCAAACCCAAACCCACCCCACTGGTTGTATAGGGCTGTCTAGAACTGCCCCCTAGGGTTTCCCAGGCTGTAAATCTTCTCCAGGAGAGACTCTCTCTTCTTTCTCCCGAGGACAGGCCAATGGGTTTGAACCACTGATCTTTTGGTTACCAGCTCAGTGCTTAACCTGCAGTGCTAGCTGGGTTACTGCTATTTATAAAGTCATCACTAACTGGATACAGAGATGTACAAGTTGTCTTTTGAGGCTGTGGAGAAGTCACAGAGAGGGAGGGAGTGAGGGAGAGAGGGAGAGAGAGGAAGAGAGAAAGAGGAGGAGGAGAAGGAGGAGGAGAGAGGGAAAGAGAGAGAGACCTCATCCTGAATCATTTAGTCAGTAAACAAAATGCCCAAGACTCAAGTTGATATCAGCAACAGCACAATGTGCAGAGGATGACTCAGTTCCATGAAGGCGGTGCAACTTTGAGGGGAAGTGACTGGGAGATCAGGGGGGGCCTTCTTAAGAAGGTAAGAGAGAGCCAGTTCTTCAAGGGTCTAGGGGACCTTTCCATGTAAGAAATAGCAAGTGCAAAGGCCCTGAGGTAGATTGATGTATCTGAGGAGAAGACAGTGTGGGGAGCTCAAGGGAGAGACCCAGTAGAGTATGTAACTGGAAGGAAATTGGATTCTAAAGTAGTAGAGAACTGTTGCAGTTTTTCAGCAGACTCGTGAGGGTCTGATATATTATTTTAGAAGGTCCTTTGTTGAATCATGGGTCATAGAGGAGCTGAAAGGGGGGGACAGGGCGCCCAATCAGGAAGCTACTGGAGTTGTCCAGGCATAAGATGAGGGTGTCTTGTACTGGGTGGTTGTTATAGTGATAGAGACACTCAGGACGTGTATAGAGATAGTGTTGCTGGGTCTTACTGTGTGTGAGTGAGGTCAAGAGCTGTGTCAAGGATGCCTCTTGAGATTTGCTTCCAAGCAGCTGAGTGAATGGCAGTGCTCTGTGTGGAGATGGCAAGTCTTGGGCAGGTACGGATGTTCAGGTGAGGCTGGAGGTACCAACCTAATGCTCTGTCTTGAACATTGTACCTTCTTCCAGTTGACTCTCACCTTCCCTAGTGTAAACTAAGAGGCCATCTTCACCTAGAAGCCTTGCCTGTCCTGCAGGGAGACACCAAGTGGACCATTCATAGACCTCTTCATTCTAGGGGTCTGCTTCATGACTCCTCGGAGCCCAAAAGGAGTGAGGACTGGTATGCCTTGTTCACTTCTGTACCTTCAAGCCTGTCATGGGAACTGACATTAGGAGGCCTTTATAAAACCCAAGCGACTTGATTCCAGGAGCACTTCATGATGGAGCGGAGAGTACGTCAGAAGTGGGTTTTGACAGGTGTTCAGGATAGGGATTGGAGGACAGGAAAGAGAAAGACAGGCCCATTAGCAAGAAGGGAGTCAGACAATGAGAGTCCCATACCTGGATTCAAATGATGTGCGTTCAGATCCGTACTCTTGTTGCTGTGTGACCTTGGCCAGTCCACTTTGCCTCTCTGAGCCTCCACTTTGCTATCACTGAGCAGGGAGCCATGAATCTGCCCTACAAGGTAACTGTGGTGATGCTGAGCTGGTGTGGGCAGACACACCTCTCCAGATGTCTGGGAAAAATAAGTATGTGATCAGATTAGAATGTGAAATGTCTGAGCAAAGGCTCACTGTAGTCATCCCCCCCCCCCTTCACCGTGATACCACCTGGGTCTTTTCTGGTCATGTTTATTGACAGAGGAGCAAAGGACTGTCCCTGCCTCACTGAGGGTCAGATTCCTTTCAGGCCTTTCCCTGCATCTCTAATTTAATGGAGTGAGAGGGAAATGTCAGAAGTATAAGAGCTTGGAGACTAACTCACGGTGAGAAGCGTGGAGGTTGGTTAGAACGCTCAGTGGTGTGCATGTCAAATTGTCAAAGTCTATAAAACTGGTTTTCAAAGTGTAATCCCTGATCAGCACCACCCAGGAAATTTCTAGAAATGCAAATTCTTGGTTCTAAGGACCTACAGCATTAGTAACTTGAGACCAAGGCTCATCATTGATGTTTCATCAGCCCGACCAGTTACTAAAGACTCAACAACCTACGTTGTGCAGATAATTTAAATTTTGTTTGCTGAAACTGAAGAGGACTTGAAGTGTTTGCTGCAGAAGGTCAAGAACTGTAGTCTTCAATATAGATTGAACCTAAACATTAAGAAGGTGAAGATTTTCACCAATGGACCTGTTGACAGCACCATGATAGTTGGAGAGATTAAGGTTTTTAACAGTTACAGCTTGCTTGGCTCCACATATATATACTTTGGGTACATGACCAGGAGGGACCAGTCCTTGGAGAAAGACCCAGGATGGAGATGGATTGACTCAGTGACTGAGGTAATGGGGCAGGTGTGTCAGAGACAGTACGGTTGGCTCAGGATAGAGCAGGGTTCAGAACTATGAGTTGCAGGTGACTTGACAGCACATAACAACAGCAACAACCCACCTGCCGATTTGCCTTATGGGGTGGCTTTCATGAAGCAATGCCATCAGTACTTCAAACACTAGAGGGGTGACCCATGGTGAACAGGTTTCAGTGGAGCCTCCAGACTAAGATGGGCTAAGAAGAAAGGCCGGACGATCGGCTCCTGAAGATGAGCCAGTGAAAACCACAAGGATCACATCAGCGTACTATCCCGTAGAAGGCTGGAGCAGCCCCTGGAGAAGGACATCTGGGCCAGCAATAAAGCATAGGATGCACTGGCACAGTGTCCACTGCAGTGGCCTCAGTCAGAGCAGTGGTGGTGAGGCTGGTTCCCGACCAGGTAGTGCTTTGTTCTGTGGTTCATAAAATTGCTGAGCGGGAACGAACTCAAGGGCAACTAATGACCCCGTCATGCTGGAAGATGAGCCCTGCTGTCTGAGTCACTCAGAATGTGCAGTGAAGGCGACAGTGAACTTGAGCACATCAAGGATCAGAAAGGTGATGCAGGACCAGGTTAGGTGTCGGTCTGTTATCCAAGGAGTTCTCAAGACCTGGAGTTGGCTCGGCGGCAGGTGACGAGATCTCCAGCAGTTCTTCCTGCTTCATGGAGAGTGATTCTAGAGGAGAGTTAAGCATTGGTGATCCAGGCGCCATTAGCAACAGCTAACCAAGGCTTCCAGCATCTCTCCGAGTTCTTGCTCCATAGTAAGCATTCAGTAAATATTTGTAGAGTGACTCTCCAGCTGCATCCTTCGGGTTTGCTGCCTTCTGTCCCAGCATCAGCATCAGCATCAGCCTATCAGTTACTACAGGGGAGGTAACAAGGGTGGAAATTTCAGCTGGGAGCATCTGCATTGCTAATATCCAGACACACTTCATTCCACCTCTGTCTCTGATGTTTATCAGTTTCAAAGGTTTAATTATTGGTGAGGCCTGGAGGGATGTTTCTGATTTGGCCTTTGCTCTACTTCTTCACCCTGGCGGCATCTGTCTTCAGAAGTGCTCTTTGGCACCATCGTCTGCATGATGTTTGGGCCTCAGGGGCAGGCGGGGTGCCAGGAAGGGCTCGCTGCTCAGGAGCACTTTTGCTGGCTTCTACCACGTCAAGTCGGTGATTATTTATCAGTGTCGACTTTGTACTAGAGGCTGAGATGATCAAACCTGTGGAAAGTACCGAGACAGTAAGATGGAAAGTACTGAGACAGGCTCTGTCCTGCAGAAGAGGTTCAGGATCTAACGGAAGACATGAGAAGGACCATGATGCAGGGGTGCTGGGGTCTGCCCACTAGAGGTGCTTACTAACCTTGGACATTGCAGATGCCACTGTCCTCTTGATAAAGTCTCAGCTCCCCACCTTGGTCTGCAGGTTCTCAGTCTCCCTCCCCTGCCTCAGTTTCCACCCCTCATGCCATTAGCTTTACCCACATGGTCATCTCCAGTGACCTCACATTTCCTTGAATGGGTCTCCACCTTGGACATGTCGGTTCTGAATGGGGCACTTGCCCTTACTCTGTTGCTTAATTAACTGCCACCCATCTTCAGTAGTGCCGGGGATCCCAGTTCGGCTGCTAGTTCTCAAGGAAGCTTGTCCTAGCCTTCCATTGCTCTGTCACACTGTAAATAATGATAGTGTCATTCCTTCTAGATCTGTCATAGACATGATGTGACCAAGGGAAACACAGTGGCAGCAAAGTATGCCATTCAGAGAGGCCAAACAATTTATGTAAGACTTCATCCCCAGGAAGTTGTAGAAAGGCGATTCAAGCCCAGTTCACAAAGCCTGCTAAATCTTCTAGCCAGTGACAAAGCATTATTTCCAGGATGCTAATCCAGACATCTTGGATTGGAAAAGCCCCTACCTGGTACCTATGACTGTGCCACCATTACTGAGTGAGGTGAAGACAGAAAACAAGTGTTTACTTAGCACAGGCTCCTGGAATCACACATTCATTTCTATCTCTGCCTGTGGTCAAGGCTCCGAGAGTAATGTAAGTGGATTTTTGTTGTACCCACACGAGGCTCTGAAACCACCACAACTTCTATCTTTTAACTAGAAATTGGCAGAGAAATCAGGGCAGGTGCTGGGCGTATGACAAGAGAAGAAATGAAGGATTTGGAAAGCCTGCTCCCCAAATCTGTGGTCCGGAGATAAAAATAGGGTGCCTCCTGGCATGTAAGGTCATAAAAAACTACTTTCAGCTTTCCAGAGTTTGATGACACAAGAGTTTATAAAACTAATATAACGCCTGTCACTCAAGGGAGGCGGAGTGATGGAGCTCTAGGGAGAGTTCTGGAATTAGAAGAGCCCCAGAAGGCTTACTTTGCCGTGTGGATTCTCCTGATGGGGCCACTTTCCAGAGGTTCCATTCAGTGCAAGGGGCTCCCTGGTCCTTCTGTCTTTCAGGGGCCCATGGGGCAGCAAGTGTTGAGTGGGTCCAGACAGCTTTCACAGGGGGCTGAAGGGGTCAGAGGTCTAGTGACTTCTTAGAGGATGCAGAGCTTGAAGAAGGTTGAAGCCAGGTAAGGACACATTCCTGCCCCCTTTCTTTAGTCACCAAGCCTTTATTTTTCAGTTCTGTCTGTGGCATCCCTGAAAATAAGTGGGTCTGGGTGGCAACAAGGCCTTCCCCCCTAACTGCTTGTCTGCATTCAGGATCCCCCCAAGCCAGACTCACAGCCATTGGTGTGATTCTCATCCATAGAGACCCTGCAGGACAAATGGAACCACCCACAGGGTTCCCAAGGCCGGGAACCTTTCCCAAAACTGATTACCACATAGCTCTCCCGTGGACCAGCTGGGAGGTTTGAACTACTGACCTTTTAATTAGTAGTTTAATGCTTTAACCACAGAAACACAAGTGATCCTTCAAATTCAGGGTGGGCAGTAGAAGTGATAGAATTCTGGGTGATGCAAACAGTGCACATGCTAGGCTCTGTCAAGCTGAAGATTATAATCTGCCCACAAGTGCCTTGAAAGAAAGGCCTGGTAACCTATTTTTTTTTTTTAATCAACCATTGAAAACCCTATGGGAAATATGTACATCAAGAGATGGAGGAATAAATAAAATGTGGTGAAAACATACAGTGAAGTGCTAATTGCCGCTGAGTAGATTTCAGCTCACAATGACCATAGAAGGACATAGTCAAACTGCCCATCGGGATTTCCAAGGCTGTAATCTTTACAGAAGCCAACTTCTTCACCTTTCTCCTGTGGACCTACTAGTAGACTTGAACCACTGACCTTTGAGTTAACAGCAGAGTGCTTAAATTGTGCCACCAGGGCTCCTTCATGGGGTATTACTACTCAGCCACAAAGAGAAATATAATTCAGATTTGTGCCACCATGTAGATGAACCCCGGAAACATCATGCCTGGGGAAATGAGTTGCAAAAGGATAAGTACTGTACTAGTAGTTATCAGTAGTCATTAGGGCTGATAGAGAAAGGGAAAGTGAATTTTGCTCAGAGCAGTGGGCTTAACATTAATGGTGGTGGAATACTGTGGAAGAAAGATAATGAGAATTCCCAACCTGAAAAATGTAATCATGTCTCTGAATGATATTTGTAGAAATTGTTGCAAAACCCCAGAAACCTGTGGAGCCCAGTTCAGCTCCAATGCACTCAGGGCCACTATTAATCACAACTGACTCAACACCAACTGGTTTTGTGTAGATAATATTAATGCCCGGGGCTGCTATAGAAATGTCTGTTGATGCGTTCAACTAGTGTTGGAATTGAGGTGAAAGTGTTCCTTTATGCCTTCTGCTAGCTACCTGGTCAGTGATTTGAACTTGCAAACTGTTCCACAGTGGAAGGATCCAGCAATCTACTCCTAACCAAATTTGTTGTTAATAGGTGTCATCCATTTGGGTCCAACTCATAGCAATCACATGTAGAACAGAATTATTGATAGGTGCCGTTGAGTCAAGGATGATTCATAGTGACCCTGTGAACAAGATCTGAACCCTGTCCTCGCCTGTGCCTCTCTGTCTCTGACACCCTCGAACCTTTTGCTGCAATCATGGTGTCAGTCTGTCTTGTTGAGGCTCTTCCTCTCCTTTGCTGACCTTCCACTTTTCCAAGCATGAGGTCTCTTTCCAAGGAATAGTCTCTCCTAACAATATACGTAAGACGAAGTCTGTGAGATGAACCTTCACCATCTTTGCCTCTAAGTGACACACACAGTTATGCTCTGAGACATGCCTGCTTGTTTCACCTGCACAATCGCTTCTGTGCATAAAGTAATTGATACAGTCACTATGTTAATCCCTCTCATTGAGGGTCTTCCTCTCTCTCCTGGACTCTCTATTTTCCAAGCCTGCTGTCCACTTTCAAGGGCTGGCCACTCCTGGCCACATGCCCAAAGGATGTGAGACAAAATCTCACCATCCTTGTCTCTAAGGCTGCACATCTTACAAGACAGATTTAATTGTTCCTCTGATAATATATATATTCAATGTTCAAATTTAGTGGACTGCCACTAAAATTCAGAGGCTAAGATTACAGCTTTCAGAACCCCGTGAGACCTTGCTCTTCTGCCCTCTAAACTCACTGTGCGTCAGAATTGATCACAGAACACTGGACTTGGTTTGGGTTTTCTTGTGCTGTATATCACTGAGTACCACTGAGTTGGAATGGATGCATAGCCACCCCTCTGGTCTGAAGTAAATCACATGGGAGGAGGTGGTCCATCTTTCTCCTGCAGAGCAGCTGGTCGACCCACACTACATGCCTTTGGGTTTGCAGCACAGCTTCTTACACTAGGCTGCCAGAGTCCCCTTTTCTTGGGCCAGTGCTGGGCAATACAGAGGTGAGATGCTGAGCCCAGAACTCCACCGTCTTAAGATTGATAGTTCACAGGAGAAAGAGGCAATAAGCAAACAGATAGAACAAAATTCTGCTGATCGGTGAGGGCTATGAGCAAAATGAGAGGAGAAGTGGGAGGTGGGATTGGCCTAAATGTCCATCAAAGGATGAAGGGATAAACAGCATGGTCTAGTCACGTTTTGGAAAATTATTTTACCATAAAAAAGGATCGAGACACTGGTAGATGCTACAGTGTAAACTAACCTCAAAACCATTCCTTCTTTGTGAAAGAGGCTCCACCCGAATGATCCCGTGTCATCTCAGTGCCTTCCTGCGGAGGATCCAGAACAGGTCATTTCACAGCCACAGAAAGTGGTTTGGTGCTTGCAGGGGCTGGCCAGAGGGGGCATAGCAGCTGCTGGGCGTGGCCCTTCCTTTGGTGGTGTTTTGCTGTCAGTTTGGAACTGAGCCACAGCTGACCCTCCAGCAGGTTTTCAGAGGCAGTAAATAGCCTTGGAGGAGATTGCCCATCCTTCATCTGCAAAAGTGGTGGATTCAAATTGGGTGCCTTTGGGATTATAGCACAGTTTCTTACCATTAGGCTACCAGAGCTCCCTGGCCCCCTTTTTTAGGGAGATAAACATGTTCTGGTGGTTGTTAGAGGTTGATAACTACACAATATTAAGACTGTCTGAAGCACTGATTAATTATCCACTGCACAGTGTTTCATTGTGACGTGTGGATTTCACCACAGTTCTGAGTGCTTTGTTCAAACAGGAGAGCATCTCTGAAGTTAGAGTCTGAAGGTCAGCTTCATCAGATCCCCTCCGGGGCCAGGCACAGATGCTGCCCAGCGCAGCAGCACAGAGCCCATGCCCCGTGCCTCCTTTGTCTCCCAGATGCTCAGGTTGGACTTCGGTCAGTGCTTTTTTTTGGCTCACTCAGAACACCCTAGGGTGGGGACAGTGCCCAGTGGGACCCTTGGATGGGCTGGATGCCGAGTTCCGTAGTGAGGCCTTAGAGTGAGACTCCTGCCCACACTGGATCGCTTTGGCAACTGTGTTTTTCTTTAGTCCTTACTAGTGTCAGTTCCTCCTATCTCCTCCTCTACTTTCTTCTGGCTTCTCATCAGAGACTGAGGATAAAATGTGTCACATTTGACTTTCAGAAGGTGAGCAAGTGTTGGCCCCAAGGCTGACCCCCAGGCCTTTGTAAAATGGAGCTGGCTGTTGCCGGTTCTGCGTGGTTCTCTCATAGCATGAAGGTGTTGGGAGGCCGAGGAATGCTGCTGTGGTGACAGGTACAGTCTGGGAAGGAAACCCGGCTGTACTTCTCTTAGTAGCTGTGTCACCTTGGGCAACATCTTACATATTGTCCCTTTTTCTAGTTAGTCAGTTAGCTCTGACTTAGGGTAACTGTATGTGCTCCAGGAAGCTCTGGTGGCTTACTGAAAGGAGCTGCACTGCCAGTCTAAAGGTATGCAGTTCAGTCATCAGCTGTTCCCTGGGAGGATGATGGCAATCTCTTTCCCAGCAATTTGCAGCCTCTGGAAATCTGCTAGAGGGTCAGTCATGAGTTGACGGCACATAACAACACCTCGGCTTCATGAGGGCTGACTGG
The DNA here is from genome assembly GCF_000299155.1 of Elephantulus edwardii. Lineage (NCBI taxonomy): Eukaryota > Metazoa > Chordata > Mammalia > Macroscelidea > Macroscelididae > Elephantulus > Elephantulus edwardii. The sequence continues at coordinate 3,439,748 of NW_006399839.1, read as the reverse complement.
GAGGGTGGAGTTCATTGTTGGGACTCTTATGAGGGTTTTCTCACCTTGAGTGACCCTCCACTTTACCAGACAGGACGTTCTTCTCCAGCAGTTGGTCCCTGTTGGTGACATGTTGTCAGGTACCATTGAATCGGAACCAACTCGTTGCTGACCCTCCAGCAGGTTTTCAGAGGCTTTAAATCACATGGTAGGAGATTGCACATCCTTCTCTTAGAGAGCGGCTGGTGGATTGGAACCACGTGCCTTGGAGATTGCAGCTCAGCTCCTTACCACTAAGTAACCAGTCCTGGTGACATAGCCAAGCTAAGCAGGGTGAGGTCTTGGGCAATAGTCTGAAGTTTTTGCTGGCTGACTTTCAGAATTGGTCATCATCCCTTTCTTCTTAATCTACCTTGATCTAGCAGCTCTGCTGAAACTTACCCCCTTGAGTGGCTCTGCGAATTTGTAACAGACCAGTAGCAAAGCTTCCCCCGTCACAGCAGCACAACCACCACCATAGTGTGAGGAACTAACCGTTGTTAGGGTTTAGTAATAATTGCTCTTGCTCCTTTTTTCCTTTTAACTTTTTCTTTTGCTCAGAGTGAAAGTATGCAGAGAAAATTGGTTTTCCTTTCAATCGTTCATCCTCATTTTGTTTTATGACATGAATTGCAGGCTCTGCATTGCAGTTGACATTTTGCCCACTTCTTCTTTGTGACTCTCACTTCCGTTCATTTCCTCTCTCCTTTGCTGTCCTACCTCTTGAGCTTTTTCTCAGGGGAAAATGCTGGCATTTTGATCTTGGAGGGCTGATTGCTCAAAGGAGTGAGTACTTCCCTGGCATTATTATTCACCTTACAGACCTGTCTGTCCTTATTTCAAAGTCGAGGCACCAGGGAGCATTCAATTCCAGGCTGGAGGGGTAGCTAAGTCTTGTATTCTCAAGGGTTCTGTCAGACAAGCAAGCCTAACCATTTTTTACAATTGTGAGTTTTGCTCCACATTCTCCCCCTCAACCCCCCTCGGTCTAAGATCCTATACTGTGATCCCTTTGAGAGCGGTTATATTACTGCTTCTTTGGGTGAGATTTTTCTTGTCTAGTGAAGGCTCTAGTCAAATATTTTCAACCAGCAATTAAAAGTTCTGTTTCTTGCTGTAAAGTTATGGAGCTAAAACTCTAAACTATTTGTTGTTGTTATTATCTTAGAACTCCAGTCAGACATGTTCAACTTGCATCTCAATGTTTTGCGTCTTACCAGAAAGTTAGGAAGATGAAACAAGGGCTTGGAAATTGTCGTGGGTGGGGCCGGTGGTGGTGGTCTGGCCATGGACCCGCGCGCTTTGCCTTTGAAGGACTCTTGCAGATACACTGTCATGCTGGCTCTAAAAATCAGACACATCCTAAGCCTGTTTATAAAATTTTAATGGGAAAGAACCAAAAAAAGAAAAATAGACACTTGCCTGGACTTTCTGAAATTATCTTCTCCCTTGAGAATGGCTTTTATTTCTCTTAGTCCCTTATCAGAGAATGTCAAAAGGAAAAAAAAAACCCCTACACCTTGAAATGTCTTTAATCAACTCTCAAACCTTTCATTTCTTAAAACCTATTCCTTTCTCCCCGCCCACTTCCAGACATGAAATAAAATGATTTTTCAGACACGGATGACAAGATAGCAAGGGCGACGATTAATAACCCCCAAAGCCCCTTGCTACCACACCTTCCTTATTTAAAATGAAAAATTACCTTTTTCCCCCCTCTCTCAGACTTTATTAAAAAGAGGATCAAAAGAGAGAGGGAAGAGTTGATACACTCCAGCCCATCCGTGGAACACTTCTGAAGCTTCAGCAGAGACAAGTCGAATCCCTGTCAATTTAGCAGCTGGCAATTTGGATAATGAAATGAGGCTTTGGCTTCTTCATCCTCAAACTTAGGATTGTACAATGTAGGGGTGGGAGAAGAAGCGCCGAGAGGGGATTTGGCAGGGGCAAAGCATTTCTTTTTCTCTTCTCATTTCTCTGATTTGGAAAAAACTTCAGGCGAGGGGATCTTAGAGTTACTTGGTGCTGCTTTGAGCCCAGTGGCAGGTGTGCTCATGTGTGTTTGTCTGAGTGTCATACATGCATACACTCACATGTGCTCACACAAGCACATGCATGCATGTAATTCATAGCACACATGTGTACAGCTATGCGTGTACACATGTGAACATACATAGGAGGTGTACCTGCATGTACGTGCATGCATATGTGTGTGACATGCATGCATATGATAGGTGTATATGTGATATGTGTAGACACATGTTTGTGATGGTGCATGTGCCAACATGTGATATACATTCATACACATACATGTAGGTATACATACATGTGGCCTATGCATCCCAATGTACTCATGTGGGTACGTAGATTTTATGAACAAGCTGCTCTGAAAGAATTGGCAAAAAAACAAGACCCCAGGAATTGATGGAATACCAATAGACATATTTCAACAAACAGACACTGCCCTGGAAGTGCTCACCGAGTTGTGCCAAGAAATCTGGAGTACAACCACCTGGCCAACTGACTGGAGAGATCTATATTTGTTCCCATTCCAAAGAAGGGTGATCTGACAGAGTGTGGAAATTATAGAACGGTATCATTTATATCACATGCAAGCAAGATTCTGCTGAAGATTACCCAAAAATGGCTGGGGTAGCACATCAACAGAGAACTGCCTGAAGTGCAGGCTGGATTTGAAGAGGCCCTCGTACTAGGAATAGTATAGCTAATGTCAGATGGATCTTGGGCTGAAAGCAAAGAGTACCAGAAGAATGTCTATCTGTGTTTCATTGACTATGCAAAGGCATTTGAATGTGTAGATCACAATAATCTTTGGCTGTCTCTGAGAAGAATGGGAATGCCAGAACACTTGATTGTGCTTATGTGAAACCTATACTTGGACCAGGAGGCAGTCATCAGAACAGAGCAAGAAGACTCTGCATGGTTCAAAATTGGGAAGGGTGTATGTCAAGGATGTGCCCTATCTCTGTATCTTTTCAATTTATATGTGGAACAGATTATTCATGAGGCTGGCCTCTGTGAGGAGAAGTGTGGCATCAGAATTGAAGGTAGACTCGTCAACAGTCTGCATTACACAGATGACACAACCCTGCGTGCTGAAACTGAGGAGGACCTGAAGCACATGCTGCAGAAGATCAAGGACTGCAGCCTTCAATATGGATTGAAGCTCAACATCAAGAAAGCAAAGATTTTCACCACTGGGCCAAATGGCAGCATCATGATAGATGGTGAAGAGATTGAGATTGTTGACAGCTTCAGTTTGCTTGGCTCCACAATCAACACTCTTGGTACCAGCAGCCAGGAAATTCAAAGATGTATTGCTTTGGGGAAGTCTGTTGTCAGAGACTTAAAGTATTGAAAAGCAACAATGTCAGTCTGGAGAAAAGATGAGCCTGATACAGGTCATATTCTTTGCAATTCCTTGCTATGCATCAGAGAGCTGGACAATGACTAGGGAGGATAGAATGAGAATTGTTGCCTTTGAGCTGTGGTGCTGGAGTATTGAATATACCATGGATTGCTAGGAGAACAAACAACTTCCTCCTGGAGAGGGTAAAGCCAGGCTGCTCCTTGGAGGCAAGTATTCTGAAGCTTCGTCTAACATACTTTGGACATGTTGCAAGGTGGGATGAGTTCTTGGGGAGAGACATCATGCTTGAGAGGGTGGAGGGACAGTGCAGGAGAGGAAGACCCTTGATAGGATAGACTGACTCAGTGACTGGAGTAATGGTGGTAGGTGTGTCAGAGACAATAAGGCTGGCTCAGACCAGAGCAGGGTTTAGGGCTGTTATACATAGGGTCACTATGAGTTACAAGCAACTCGATGGCATACAACAACAGGTTATGGTGAGACTAAGTTCCTAATCAGGACATTGTGTGATAAAGCAAAATGAAGAGGGTATGGCGTACAATCAACTGGGTGATTTTGGCCAAATCTTGTTGCTTATTTTCTTTATAAAATGCATCAGTATCACCTGTTACTCATTGGAATGCAGATAGAGTACAAGTAGAATTTGGCGTACAAATAAGCACAGAACACCCTAGCTCCTCTAAAATGCTAGCTTTCCTAGGTGACTTCCAAATCAATATTCACTAAATGGCATTGGCTCTGTGGTTGAGGGATCTGTGGCTTTTAATTATAAGGATTTTCTTTCCGTAGGAGATGATACTTGGCAAGACAGGGCTAGAGACTGGTGCTTTTTAGTGCTGTGGTGTTGTGTACAACCCAAGACGTTTTAGACACTTCTTTAATCCTCAGCATCATATGAAATAGATTATTTTAGTTCTGATTTACACCTTGTGCACGTAACATTGACTTGTGCTACTGCACTTCTTCAGCTCATTACCCTTGAGCTGGAACCTCCAGTGGGTTTTCAGAGGCAGTAAGTCATATAGGATAAGATTACTCATCTTCCCACCTCAGGGCAGCTGGTAGATTTGAACTGCCCACCTTTGGGTTGGCAGCACAACTCCATGATTTGTCTTAATCCTTACAACAATCTTGGAGAAAGCCTCTATTTTCTGTATTTCACAGATGAAGAAACTGAGTCACAGAGAGGATAAATTTGCAGTTAGCAGCTGTCAAATGGGTCCCTGTCTCATGACAATCCTGTCTGTGCCCAATGGAACAAAGTTCTGGTCAGACGTGTGCCCTCCCTGGCCCCTTGTGATCCCAGGCTCTCAGGAGCTGATTTTTGGGACTAGATAACCAGGCCCGCTTCCCAGTTTATCTCAGTCTGAAATCTCCTCTGAAACAAAACCAATATTACAGCAGCATGCGGCACAGAGTGGGCACTCAAAGAGCATCCAATCCCTGCCCTGTGCATTTCAGTTAGGTGGTGGGTGTGCTGGAGCTGCATCAAACCTGGGGTATCAAACCTGGGTCTCCCACGTGAAAGTTGTGAATTCTACCACCGAACCACCACTGCCTCCACAGGTTAATTCTTCAGGGTGGTGTTAAAAAGTTCAAGCTTGTCTGTGGGTGCTAAAGTACCTATTCCCTGCTTCAGGTTTACTTTGAATGAAAACAGCAACAACAAAAAATGTCCCTGAAACTTATTGCTGTAGCATTGGATGTAGTGTTGGAACCAACTCTTAACTGATCTTCCACTGTGTTTTTTCTGAGGCTGTAAATCACAGGGGAGGGCAATTGCCTGTCTTTCTCCACGGAGTCACTGGTGGATTCGAACCAGTAGATAGGCTCAGCCTTTGGGTTAGCTGCACAACTCCTGCTCAGAGGGCAGATCTTCCACATGCAGAAGTCTCATTTCTCCTACTGAGGGATCAAACAGTGATTGATAGGCTTATTATCTCCTGTAAAAAAAAAAATCAAACCCCAAACCCAAAAGCCTGTTGCTATGGAGTCAGTTCTGAGCAGAATGAATACCCATGGGGTTTCCAAGGCTGTGAATCTTTATAGAAGCAGACTCAGAGACCACGGAGTGGGGAAGCCAGAATTTTGACCCCAGGGTATCTGACCCCAGAGCTGACTTTCTGAGTCCCTCAGCTAATGTTGTTACTGTTAGATGCTGTCAAATTGACTCCGGCCCATCTCAGTCCTGCAGTTAACAGATACGAGATTTGCCCGATTCCATGCCATCTTTACCATTTCTGCCCTGTTTAAGCCTGTAGTTGCAGTCACTGTATCATTCCACCTCGTTGAGGCCTTCCTCTCTTTGACTTTTCTCAGCCTGTTATTTTTTCCTGAGTGGTATTTCTTGACAGCATGTCCAAAGTATGTGAGATGAATCTTCACAAATTTTACCTTTAAGGAGAATTGGTTTGCATTTCTTCCAAGTCGAGTTTGTTCTTCTGGTAATTCATGTAGTATTCAACACTCTTCACTAAATCTAGAATTCAAAGACGTGGGATCTTTTTCAGTTGTCCTTATTTGTTGCCTGACATTCACACGCACGGGAAGCAAATGAAAGTACTATGACTAGGAACAGATACGTTGCAAACTGACATCCTTGTTCCTGAACTCTTTAAAGAGATCTTGATAGCACATTTGCCCAATGCAGTAATACTGCATTCGATTTCTTAACTCTTGTTTCTGTGGGTGTTAATTTTGGCTCCAAGTAAAATGAAATCCCTGAAAATGTCCATTTCCCCCCTGTTTATCATGATACTGCCTGTAGGTCCAGTTGTGAAGATTTTAGTTTTCTTTTTTTGTTTTTTGTTTTCCACAATGGGTTGTTTTATTGTTAACCATCTTACTGGGCGATCCCAGGGTGAGCATAAGTGGGTAGGCCCTCAGCAAGTAGAGGCTTGGGGCCCGTGGCCCCACTCTGGTAGTTTACATGCAATCATCGGAGCAGCCGGAGGCGGATTCTCTAACCTTCTCTTGGTTCTTTCTGGTGCTGCTGAATTTATGGTAGTGGCTGTACAGCACCTGCTCTTTTGCCTTCTTCACCCTTTTGGTGCGAGTAGAGGCCTTTGGAGTTGGTTTATTTTGCTTTGGAGTTGGTTTCTTTGGAGCTGGTTTTCCTTGACCTCTTTTCTTAGCTAGTGTTGGCCCCTTTGGTTGCAATAAGTGTTTTCTCTTACAGGAAGCTTTGCGAGAAGACTTCTCAGAAGCGTCAGTAGATGACTGGCCAGCTGCCAAAGTAGATGGCTGTGAGTCCATGGTTATCTTGTGGAAGTCTTCTAGTCATCTGCCTCAGGCCTCCTAGGCCTCTGTAGATACCGAGTTTAGTTTTCTTAATGTTGAGATGTAATCCATACTGAAGACTGTGAATCTTGGATCTTCAAGTAAAATATTTGAGAATAGAAACCATCATCCTGAGGACTAAGAAGGTTGTTCTAGCAAAGTCTGGAGAGAGGGGAAAAGGAAGCCTTTATCAGAAATGCACCCTCTCCAACATCCATCTCTGTTTAGCTGATCTTTAATGGTCCATGGACTTGGACTACACAGGCCCCTGCTCTCTGTCATAGGCACTTCTGTGTCTTGTTTGTTGAGATGGTTGAGGTCCTGAGTTTGAATCCTGACTGCCAGCTGTCACCTTTGTGGTATGAGTACCAGCTTTATCTCAATGTGCCCATTTTCTTATCTACATCCAGATAGACCTTGCCTGATAGACAGTTCTGAAAATGACGGATGCTCTAAAACACGTAAACAGAGCAGGTGAATAAATCTCGTGGTATGTTTTTGTCTTTAAAATCAAGTGAAGAAAATAATCTGGGAGGTCCAAACATCAATGAGGGGATGCTGGACGGAAAACCAGTGAATTTTATTTTCTTATCTGAATTCTCTGTTGTATAATGAATATGGAAAGCAAAATGAGGGTGTGTTTTTTTAAAGTTTAAAATGGGGCAATGAGTCAGTGTTCAGGAGGGGCCTTTGTAAACAATCAGGTGCCCCCTATATCAGCTCTTATCTTCGGCATTCTAGTAATTATTGTTCTTTTGTGTCTGCTGTGAGTTGGAATATGTTCCGGCCCTAAGGCTCCATCTGTGGCCCATGACAAGCATGTCCACATGGCCACCTCTCTCCAGGTCCTGCCAGCTCATCTTTGTCCCTGTGGCAGCCATCAAGTCAGTCCCCCATTCGTGTGACCCTGTGTCATGGAATGAAGTGCAGCCTGGTTCTGTGTTCTGGTTCCAGATCAGACTGTGAGCTTCACAGGTTTTCACTGACTGATCCTGGTTGGGGATCACCAGGCCTTTGTCCCCAGAAACCTCTGGGTTGATGCAACCAAGCACACTCTGTATTGTATCATAATACATGTTGTTAACTGCTTATGTGCCATCAAGTCAGAACTGACACGTGGCTGACCTTCAGTGAGTTTTCAGAGGTTCTAAGTCACACATGAGGAGATTGCTCATTTTTCTCCTGCAGAGCAGCTGGTGGATTTGAACCACCTGCCTTTAGGTTGGCATCGCATATCCTTTCCACTATCTTCACTTGCACTATAAATGTCCTAGTGATCCCCTGCTGAGGTCACCTGCTCTCATCACCTCCCTCTGCCATGTCATCTCAGGAGAACTCAGTCCTCACCACCTCCCAGAGTTGGGGTGTGTGTGTGTGTGTGTGTGTTATCAGTCTTTAAGAGTTAGGGTATTCCAAGCACTGGCCCTCCCCATCCCTGGAGTCCCTCTACTCTCCTGTCTCCACCATAGTTTCAGAATGGGTGGCCTGGCATGTCACCTCAGTGACAGAATGTTTTAGGGGCTTTGTAGGGATCAGTGGACTCTGTCCATACATGAGAAGGCCTGTGTGCTAGAGGGGTGTGCATGCTGCCTGTGGGCCCCTCACCCACAAATCCTCCTGCTCTCACTGGGCCACTGTGTCCCTTCCACTCCCATGTCCCCATGAGGACCTATCATTGAGTTCTTCTTCCAAGGCCATGACAGCCAGGCCTGGCCTCTGCTCCTGGCTTGAAGCTGCAACCGCCGCAGACTGCCCACCTGCTGTCTCTACCCCACCCATGTAGCCAGTCTTGCCTTCCACCTTTGTGTCTTATAAGACCCCATCACATGGGACGAGGGCCTACCCTACTCCAATCTGACCTGCTAACCTGACCGATAACACTGGTCAAGAACCTGGTTCCAAACAAGGCCACCTGAAGAAGGACAAGACTTCACCCTGTCTTTTTGGTTTTGTCAACTGAACCTATGATGCAATTTTGTAAGGAAGAAATTTACCTCTTGGTTTTCTGGCCATTTAGGCTGTGGGCCCTCTTGGCCATGGGTTGCAGTGCAGGAATGTTGAGCTGGGGTTGGGGTGACAGAGTCAACCAAGGGAGTTTATCCTCTTTGGAAGCACCAAGTAAATTCAACCAAGTGGCTGAATGCCTTTGGTGTGTCTCACCTGGTTTTCTCATTGTTTTTTCTGACTCTTTCTGTTCCTCTGTTCTAACCTAGGAGGCAACCTTTCTAAACAAGACTGGACCATCCAGTGGCCTAACACGGAGACAGGGAAGGAGAACAACCCTGTGTGCGCCCCGGAGCCAGCCCCGTGGGTCCGCACCCACCTCACCCAGAGCCCCAAAGTCCAGTCCAAGTGTGTGCAGCACTACTGTCACCCCAGCTCCACCCTGGGGGGTCCTGTGTACACCCATGTGGACAGACTCACTGTGGAGGCCTACCCTGGCCTGTGCCCACCACCGCTGCTCGAGTCTGGACACCGCTCCTTGCCCCCATCACCCCGGCAGCGCCATGCAGTCCGCACCCCGCCTCGCACCCCCAATATTGTCACCACCGTGACCCCACCAGGCACGCCACCCATGAGGAGGAAGAACAAGCTGAAGCCCCCAGGGACCCCGCCACCCTCATCCCGAAAGCTGATCCACTTGATTCCAGGGTTCACAGCGCTGCATCGGAGCAAATCCCATGAATTCCAGCTGGGCCATCGCGTGGATGAGGTCCACACACCCAAGTGAGTACGTTTGGTGGGTCCTGCTGGATGCAAGAGTCAGGCCTGGGAGGGGCTCAGGGAGGCCGTGGGGATAGGCTCAGGTTTCAGGCAACTGAATGAAAGGTGACATTTAGCTAAAGGTCTCTGGGAGAATGAATACAGTGGAATTTTCCAGAATTGCCAATTTCCCCACTATCAGGCTCCTCAGTAGAAGTTGGCAAACTATGACTTAGATGCCAAATCTGGCCCAACAGCTATTTTGTCAATAAAGTTTTATTGGAATGCTCCATGTTCATGCACTTACATATTGCCTGTGGCATCAATGGGAGAGTTTCGTACTCGTGACAGATAACCTCTGGCCCACAAAGCCAAAATATTTACCATCCATTTCTTTCCAGAAAATGTTTGCCAAACCTGTAGAGCTAGCCTTTTAGAAGGGGACTAGTGAGTGACCCATCTGGCCTGGTGTGACTTACCTTGTCACTGTCCTTCCCACCCCTTGTCTATCACCTAGTGCAGTAGCATGTCCTGTGCATCTCAAGTTCTGGCTCATGGAGCTGTAGCCTTCCAGTCTGAGGGGAGTCACCTCTACTGGACTGAAACTCCCCAAAGGAGGAGTGAATAAAAGAGAGAGGGGTCAATGCAGAGGGCAGAACACGCACGCCTCCCTTCATCCTGCCTCTGTCAACAAAGACCTCCAGTGCCCTCACGTGTCACTTTTCTCCTGTGACCCAGTGCTGGGAGGGGAGGTTGTCCACAGATGGACTGGTCTCATAATAAGACCTGGTAGCATCTTCTTTGAGCATTGACAACGGTCCTTTGGGATACTCACCTGGCCTTTGCTATGCTCATCAACCACCCTACATGGAGTCTCAGAGTTGGGGCTGCTTGGACGGCCAGTTTTCAGATTCAGCCAGTGTTTTGTGAGCACTCACTCTAGAGTACAGGAAATCTCAGGTGGTGATTGTAAGAGGCATCCTGGGGTAAATGCAAATGAAAAGGGGTGTGGGAAATAACTTGAGGGTTTTTAATCTGCAGTCATGACCCATTAGTAGATGAAGACAGTGTTTGAAGGGACTGTGATCAGCATTTCAAATAAGTGACTGCACAGGCCTGGTCTGGGACACATCTGAACTCCTTGTGCGTAGTAAAGGGACTGGTGTTGCTTTGTGAAACTGGTTTCACATGTGTGTACACACACACACACACACACACACACACACACACACACACACACACATGATGCACATGTGTGCATTCTCCCTCCCTCTGCGTGTTCTTTCCACTCTGGACAGTCTTGTGGCTAGAACGGCCCTATCACGCTGGAGGGGAGCTTGCCACCCTTGATCCTGTGGAATGCAACCAGAAGCCCTTCTAAGGTGTGCTGCCAGCCCTGTCTTCACTCATTGTGGATCCCGCTCTCCTTTAACCCTGCAGCGCACTGGGCATTGCCCCCTTTTGCCACTCGGCTGCCTTAAGTCTGTCCTTATACTCTCTTCCTGGTGTGAAGCTGAGTCTCAGAAGCTGTGAGTTTTCCACCACAGCCCCAGGCTCTTTCAGAGCCACTGGCTCCTGTGCCTTTTTGTGCTCAAAAAGCCGGGAGAGCTGCTTGGGTTGGAGGAAGGCTTTTCTTTTAGCTTTTTTATCCTTGGCACTTTCAGACAAGCCCACGAGGTGTTTATGAGATGCTCTGTCTGGGTTTCAGTTCTGTCCCCAGAACGATCTCATGGGCCATTTTAAAAATCACAGGGTGAAAACCAAGAGGATGTTAGCAGTAGTGTGTCTCCCAGCCCCGTGGGGGGCTGACCCTGGAGGTGTTTTGGAATACATTGGTAGTGCTGCGATTTGTTCTAATGAAATCCGTTTCTGCTGTGTGTACCATTCTCAAAGGTTATCTCTCTTTTTCTTTCCTTGTTCTCTTTTTCATTCAAGAATAATTTTACTTCTCTGGCATTCTTAGAACACATAAACCCCTGCCACACACACACACACACGCGCGCGCACACACACACACACACACAGAGAGAGAGAGAGAGAGAGAGAGAGAGGAAAACAGACCAGGTCCATTCTTCTCCTCAGGCAAAAGTAATGCTTATTGTGGAAGCTGAGCTTGTATGGAAAATGTGAGGGAAGGGGCAGAATGTACTGATGTACCTGCTTTATGTGCTCATGTATGCATGTGGAGCATGTTTCCACTGAGGGTGGAGAGGGGAGTCACCCTCAAGAAATTGGTTATTGGGAAGCAAAAAACAATCTTGGTTATTTTTTTAATTTATTATTAATTTCAATGAACATTTACAGAGATTTTGGAATCCTGGTTATTTTTATAGGGCGGTGGCCCTCTAAAGGTCATATATTTAAAACAGGTTCACAGTATGCCTGCTGTATTAAAATGTCATTGGGTGGGAGGTAGCAATTAGGAAAAAAATATCCTAAACTTGTAATGCTTCCTTTAACTCCCCAAGACCATGACCATTAGTCACCCTTCAGGCCTGGAAATGAACTCACTCCCACAATTCAGCTTTCAGCCAAACAATGGACCTACAAGGTGATCAGTAACAACAGGGAGGTAAGCCATACCTTAGAACAATAAACCAGGAGCTAGCCAAAGGGCAGCATTTGCTCAGGGATAAATAAAGCTTAGATAGAGAAGGCAGGAGAAAAGGACAAATGGAAACAGGAAGCATAGAGAGGAAGCGGGAAGAGTGCTGTTACTTTGAGGGTGTTGCAATCAGTGCCATGGGTTAAAACCAGTTTGCTCTGTAAATGTCTACCCAAATCACAGTGAATTTTATTTCTTTATTTTTAAACATGCTTTGTGAGCCATAATGAAGGCAGAATTCTTGGCATTGTCTGGGGCTAGAATAGATACAGAGGCAATATCTACACTTAGACAATCAACCTTGAGGGTAAGCTAGAATTCCCCCAGCATGCTCTCTTTCTCTGTTGATTTCCAGCACTAATTCTCCACCAGCCATGTGGAAAGGAAGAGCAAGCCCTCTCTCATTGGTCATCGTGATGTCCATTCCAGGGGCCCCACAGCTGTGTTGCGTTGTTGTTGAGGCCATCAAGTTGCCTAACATTCATGGCCACCCTACTAACAACAGATCAAAGCTTTCCACAAATGCTGTGCTATCCTAATGGCCTCTGCTGTGCTTAAAGCCCACTGTGATCACCGTGTCAGTCGATCTTGTTGAGGGTCTTCCTCTTTTTCAATGACTTCCTACTTTTTCCAACATTATGTCCAAGGTTTGGCCTCTTTGAATAACATTGCCCAATGGAGTGAGATGAAGTTTCCTCTCCCCAGCCTCTAAGGAGCACGCTGGTTGCTCTTCCTCCTAAACAGAGTTATTTGTTCTTTCGCCAGTCCATGGGATATTCAGTAGTCTTCACCAACATGGCAACTCTTGGTGCTGGGATAAAACCAAACAATACTTAAGTGTGTGAGGCTTGAATGTCTTCACAGTTACCTCATTGATCAGTAACCTGCTCTTCCGAATAGAGTTAGCTGGGATTCTGTAAACTGGTCCATATTTTAGGCACACTGGAAAGGCTCAGTATTGAAAAGGAATTCCATTGTAAATTTTTTTTTAGTAATCCTTTTTTAACAGGTAATTTTCAACTGTAGATTTTGTTTTAAATACAGTAATCTGTGTTTTATTTTTTTAATCTGTGTTTTTAAAGTACAAGTGGTAGTTAAGTACATGCAATAGAAGATGAAAGTCTCTCTTACTGCACCTGTAAGAAAATGACTATTAATTATTATTAATAGTGCTATTAATTACTATGAAATTAATTATTAATTTCACTTAATCGTACTCATGTAAAACCTATACCTAGACCAATAGGCTGTTGTGCAAACAGAGCAAGGGGACATTACATGATTTAAAACTAAGACAAAAGTAAGGGCGCTTTGGTGACCTAGTGGCAAGAAGCTGCACTGCAATCCCAGAGGTATGTGGTTCAAATCCACCAGATGCTCTGCTGGATAAGGAGGGGCAATCTCCTCCTGTACCAGTCAAATCTGATTTGATGGTACAAACACAAAATAATAATGAATAAAACAAACAAACAAAAAAGCCAACAACAACAACAAAAAAAACTAAGACAGGAGTGTATCCTCCTCCATACCCATTTAGTCTGTATGCTGAGCAAATTATTCAAGAAGCTGGACTCTGTGAAGAAGAACGTGACATTCAGATCAAAGGAAGACTCACCAGTAACCTATGTTATACAGATGACACAACCTTGGTTGCCGAAAGTGAGGATGACTTGGAGCACTTGCTGCAGAAGATCGAAGAATTCAGCCTTTAATATGGATTGTATCTCACTGTCAAGAAAACAAAACTTCTTACCACTGGACCCATAGGCAACATCATAATTGATGGTAAAAACAGAAGTTGTCAACAATTCATCTTACTTGGATCCACAGTCAACACCCTTGGTACTAAGAGTCAGGAAATAAGGAGATGTTTTATATTGGGAGAGTCTGAAGTCAGGGACCTCTTCAAAATATTGAGGAGCAATGATGTCATTTTGAGGATTAAGGTGCATCTGATTCAAACCATGGTCTCTCTGATCATTAACTATGCATCTGGGAGCTGGACATAAATAAGGATGACAGAAGAAGAATTGATATCTTTGAGCTGTGATGTTGGAGAAGAGCATTGAACATTTCATGAACTTCCAAAAGAACAAACAAAATATGTCTTGGAGAAAGGGAGCCCGAGTGCTCCTTAGAGGCAAAAGTGATAAAGCTTCATCTCACATACTTTGGGCACGTTACTAGGAGAGTTTGTTCCTTGGAGAGGAATATCATGCTTGGCAAAGTGGAGGGTTGGAGAAAGTGAGGAAGACCCTCAAGCAGGTGGGTTGACACAGTGACTGCTGCAGTGGGCTCGGGTGTGTCAGGAAGTGTGAGAATGGCACAGCATAGGACAGGGTTCAGATGTGTTGTTTGTAGGTTCATACTCGATAGTACCTAAAAACAACATTATTAATAGAGGGAACTCTGGTGGCCTAGTGAGTGAGAAGTTGCACTGCCACAGGTAGGCAGTTCAAGTCCATCAGCTGCTCCACTGGAGAAAGATGGACATTAAACTCGCATGTGATTTATTCTAGTCTCTGAAAACCTGCTGGAGGGTCACTTATGAGTTAGTTCTGACTTGATGGCAAAAGTTAAACTATTAATAGAAAAAGCCCGAACAGCATAGTGTGCATTATGTCAGGCTGCTAACTGAAACATTAGAAGTTCAAATCCACCTATTGCAGCAAGGAAGAAAGATAGACAGTGTCCTGCAAAGACTTACAGCCTTAAAGACCCAATGGAGGGTTGCTAGGAACCTGACCGAGCTCCGTGGCAACGTAACTATTAATAGCATGGCATTAATCCTTCTAAACCAGTGTGTGTGTGTGTGTGTGTGTACATACGCCAGCACATATATAACATAAAAGTACTCTTTTTTTCATAATTGGAATTACACTACAGTCGGCCCTCCATGTCCACAGGCTTTAAATCCGTGGGTTCAATCAATCTGAGCTTGAAAGTGTTGGGACATAAAAAGGAATTAATTGGTCACAGCCACCCCTCAAAGGCCAAGTGGGGGGGTTTCAAGTGTGGTTTACACAGCCTTAGGTAATGTAAGTGGTGCGTTAGAGAGGGTTTAAAGTATGCAGGAGTTGTGGATGGGTAATAGGCAGATATGCCATTTAAAGACACTTGAGTCTCCATAGATTTCTGGCCCTGGAGTTCCTGGGACCAGTTCCCCTTGGATACAGAGGGCAGCTGTATACACTTGTGCTTGCCTTCGTCATTGTTGTTATTCATTCCATCTGGTTGGCCCTGGCTCATGAGAATCAATGTCTGGCAGGACATTTCACCCAGTCCGGTATAGTCTCCACGATTGTTGGCACGATGGCATCCATGGCAGCTCTACCTTCCAACCTAGGAGGCTCATCTTCCAGCACTACGTCCGGCAGTGTTCTGTTCTGAGCCATATACAGCAGGACACAGATGGCTAACTTTCAAAGTTGGATTGCCAGACCTTTCTAGTCTTTCTTGGTCCAGACATTCCACTGGAATGAAGCTCTTTCTCACATACTTTGGGCATGTTGCAAGGAGGGACCAGTCATTGGAGAAGAAGATCATGCTTGGGAGGCTGGTGGGACAGTGCAGGAGAGGAAGACCCTGAATGAGATGGATTAAGTCCTTGACTGGGGTAATGGAGGTGGGTGTGTTGGAGATAATGAGGTTGGCACAGGATAGAGCAGGATTCAGAACTCGACAGCACGCAACAACAACAACAAATAGGATTAATGGCGGTCATACTTTTCACCATATTGACCTAGGAAGATGCTGGGCATCATTAGACAAGAAGCCCTGGGGCTGCCCTTCATTGCCCTCACCTACGTGTTAGCAGTTGAGGTCCAAGTTGATGAAGTCCACTCTAAGTAGGCGCAGGCATTACTTGGGCTCATAGGATAATGATTCTTGTAACAACCCCATTGTAATGGCTCTCAGGGTCTCTGTGGAGAACAGGGCCCATTAGGAGAACCCTGACAGGCAAGGTCGCCCAACACTGTGGATTCCTCATCGGATAGTTCAGCTTCATATTGAGAACTGTAGGTTCAGATACAGCCTACCAACCAATGGCATGCTTTTCCATGTGAAGGAAAGGAAGGAAGTGGATTATAGTGATGGGCTGAAGCACAACAGATGGTGTAGGACTTGTTCAAGTGGAACGGGAATTTATGAAGTGTTAAATTCACGGCCAAGGGGCCCTGAGATAATCATGGAGGATACAGAGAAAGATGTGCGGGCTCCTTTCTAAGAGACGAGACTGAAGGGCAGGGAAATTCCTCTTCTCAGTGTAAAAAAAGTGGGAGAGCAAAGAAAGATGCTGTTTACATATTTGTGTGCTTTGCATTTTTAACTACAAGGACTATTCTTTTCCCCTCAGACAGATAGGGACAGTGCTGAAGGAAGCAAAAATGAATACCTGATATTGCTGGCTTTTGAGCAGGAACTTGTGGGATGTGCTTGCGATGGGTACAAAGAATGGTTGCATTTCAGTGCCTGTTTTTACCTGATTCTACTGTGCTTAATTGACCAAAGGCGGGGTTGGCAGGTATGGCAATGCCAGTCCTCCTCCGCCTCCACTGATGGGCGTTCTCAATGGAAGCCAGCATGACTTCAGGATGAACATGACACTCTGGGAAAGCCACCACCAGTCAACCACAACAGACGTGTTACAGTCACCTGGTTTCCATCCCTATCCAAAGTCCATAATTCTGATAATTAGAGCAAACAGTTCACTTGATGGGAATATGAGTGATGTTGAATATGAACCAAAGAGACTTTTTGAAGTTACTATTGTTATAATTAATATTCATTGTGTTTTATTCAAGTACATTACAAAGATAGATGTTTTTAAATTTTACACTAATTGACAAAATTCAAATACATTATTTTTGAGAACAGATTCTTTCAATTCCCCTCACCCCACCCACCCATCAAATTGTACAATCCCATGATTAATCCCGTCTCCCCCTGCACATCCTCATCTCTCTGCTTCTACCCTCTCCCACTCATCTTGGATCCTTACACTCATTCTACAATAATGGTTTTATACAATATTTATCCTTGTGTGACTGAGTTAATTCACTCAGCATAATGCTCTCCATTCCCTCCCAAGTTAGGTAATAATTGACAAAATCATTGCTCCTGCATGCTGCGTAATATTCCATTGTGTTAATGCACCATAATTTCTCAATCTGTACATTTGTGGTGGGACATTTGGGCAAAGATAGATTTTTAAAAGGGATTTCCTCCACCCCATCCTCACCCCTCCACTCCCACCCCTTTACCCCTGGCTCTCACATACATGTTTTTATCCTTCCATTTTTACAATAATAGTCTTATCCAGTATGTGTCCTTAATGAGACCGAGTTCACTTGACATCCAAGATAGATTTTGAAAAAATTAGGGGAATAGTGTCATCCTAAAACTGTTGAAACAATGAGTTGAACAATGAGTAAGGAGGACCCCAAAAGAACTGATGTCTCTGGATTAAGGTGTTGGTGAAGAATATTGGGTACACTGTAGTTGGTCAAAAGTACAAGCAAGTCTGACTGGAGGATGTGGTACCAGGGTGCTCCTGAGGGGCAAGGAGGGCGAGACTTCATTTCATATGCTTTGGGCATGTCATCAGGGGGGATCAATCTCTGGAAAAAGACATCATGCTTGGAAAAGTAGAGAATCAGCGAGGGAAAGAAAGATCCTCCACGAGACGGATTAACCCAGTAACTGCAACCAGGGGCTTAAACACAGCAGAGATATGTGGGGAGGACCGCACAGGCGTGCTTAGAGGCTCACGCTGCTGCATGCAGTGTCACTCTGAGTTGCACCCAACTTGATGGTCCCTAACAACAGTAGAGCTGTCAGACACATTCCTTAGCTGCTGTTAACAGGGTCCCCTGTGGTTCAATGCTTCTGTGACTGCCTTCCACTCACTGTCCCTAAATCAGCCAGAAGTGTCAGCCTGCAGGCCTGGTTGTTTATTTAAACTGAGGTCAGCTTGACCACAAGTGGAATGATGTTTTGGAAAGCACTAGTGTCTTGAATGTATAATTACGCTCATTGTTATTAACACGTTGAAAGGAAGAACACTAGAAAGAGTCTAGGAACAAGGAAAAGACTGGGCTTCCCAAGGGACTTTAGTCAACGAGTGGAATTGATGGCTTCTCTTTGTCTTTCTTCCTGGTAATCGTGTTGAGTGTTTGCTATTCCCTCACCCCTTTTTTCTGCCACTGGCAGGCGCCAGCCTTCTTCGAGGGCATGCCACTGGGCTGCCAAGTGAAATGCCCCAAATCAATTCACTGCAGAGGGTGGTGCCATTTCTGGAAGAGAGAGGGAGAAGGCACTGTTCCCTGTCTTGATGTTTGACCTATCTGATAGAATTTGAAGTGAACCTTTTTGTTTGATAAATGGAAAGGCATAAAAATGTCTTCCAGGGCCATGGTGTGGCTCCCACGCAGCATCTTGAGTCAGGGAGGGCAGCTGCCCGGCGTGCTGATTTATGATAATTGGGGCCAGGCTGGGGAGTGATATCAGCGTGGGAGGATGTGGGCATACTGAGGCAGGCAGGGGCGAGGCCTCCGAAAGCCAAGGCAGAGATTGGCAGTGAGGCCAGGGCACAGCTGAAACCCCAGAGATGCTTCCAGAAACTGGAGACCATGGTGGGGTAGTGACTCAAAGCCAGTTACATGGCCTCAGTACATCAGGCACAGGGTAGCCACGGAACAGCCTTGACCATCCTCCCGAAGGACATCACTATGGAAGGCTACATGCATCCCAGCCTGCAGTCCAGCCTCACCCACCCTACCTAGCACTGTTGTAAGCCAGGTGGAAGGGTCTGGTTATTAGTTCTTTATTCATGCATCATATTTTTTCCAGAGTGACGACCAGGTGACAAGTCCCAAAAGGGAGTCCCTACTAAGCAAAGCAAACAGAACCCCTGCTTTCCAGGAGCTCACGGTTGAGCAGAAACGAAAGAAAAGCCAGCACCTTAGTCTCTTTGGGTGATAAGAACAAAATAGTTTAAGGTGGATGACTGGAGAGAACAGGAACACATTTTCGCCACATTCTGGAGGCTACAAGGCCAAGCCAGGGTCCTGGGCATGTCAGTCCTGCTGGGACATTCTGCATCCATATGGATTACAGTTCCAGAGACCGTTTGGATGGTTCCATCATGAGTCTGAATCAACTTGACAGTCCCTTGGAGAGGGACAGCAGTGGGACGACAGAGGAAGGAAAAACTCTAAGCTGTTTAGGCCTGTAGCTGGGCCCTGCTCCACAGTGACTGAACTCCAGGAAGCAGGAGAGAGCAAGTGAGGCTCCTTTTATTCTGGATTGGTGCTTGGTGGTCTTCAGGAAGCCACCACCAAGCCATCCCTTCCAGCCCAGACGTGTCTCAGGATCCTCATGCATACATTAGCAGTGGCCTCTACGCCCATCACCAAGTTGTGCATGGTCAGTGTTTACGCCCATCACTAAGTCATGCACAGGTCAGTGTTTACACCATCACCAAGTCGTGCACACTCAGTGTTTACCTCCTCCCATCAGCTGTTAACCTGCACCCGCAGGTGCGAGCCGAGCTATGTTGTCATCTCATAAGTCTGGCACTGGCTTTGGTTTCCTGCTCCGAGATAGAAACCATCTTGTTTTCACTGGAGATGTGGAGGGACAGCAAAGACCCGTGTCCTCTGCCCAGGGAAGGCACAAGTGGCTTTTCTCAGGCCTCTGTTTCATAGGAGCATGGACGTATGAGATACTCAGTCTTCAGAGTTTCCTGTGCAGCGACAGAGAGCAACTCAGGGCTGCAGGGCAGTGTGAGGCAGGTGCTGGCCTTGTTCTGTCAGGTGTAGAGAGCCAGGAGTCACTGAATGTGCCCTCAGCTAACTGAGAGGTTGGAGGTTCAGTCCCAGCCATAGGAACTTGAGTAGACAGGCCTGGCAATTGGCTTCTTCAAAGTCACTGCCTTGAAACCCCCTGGAGCATGTTTTTACTCTGCTCCCCAAGTCATCAGTCAGAATTGACTTGACGGCAGCAACACAAGAGAGGAAGGCTGAGGTTCACACACTGCTTGTGGGCCCTGGCATAGCACTGACTCCTTTCTGTCTGTGCCTGCATGCTTCTGTTATGCTCTGTGTGAAGGTTGTGCAGGGCAGCTCAGTGGTAGGATTCTCATCTTCCACGCAGGCGACCTGGGCTTGTGATGCTGGAAGGGGCACTTCTAGATTAAGGAAGGCTGGGCGTTTCTAGGTTAGGCCGTTCTGGTAGCCTAATGGGTAAGGAGTTGCACTGCCAAGCCACAGGAGTTCAGTTTGAATCCCCTTGGGAGAAAAAGGGACCATTTCCTCCTGTGAGATTTACAGCCTTGGAAAACTCTCTGGAGGGTCAGCTATGAGTAGGTTCCAGCTCCATAGCACACAACAACAGGAAGAAAAGGCCTGGAGATCTACTTCTGAAAGTCAGCCAGTAACAACCTTATGGATCACAGTAGAATGTTGTCTAACACAATGTTGGAAGCTCCAGTGGTCTAGGGGTAAGAAGCTGCACTGCAATCCCAAAGGCAGGTGGTTTGAATCCCCTAGCTGCTGTGCGGCAGAAGAATGGACAATCTTCTGTGCAGTTAACTGCCTCTGAAAACCCACTGGAGGGCCAGCTATGAGGCAGTTCCGACTCCACAGTACACACCACCACCACCACAGTGTTGGAAGATTAGCCTCCTAGGTGGGAAGGCCTGCAGACTGCATACTGGCTGCAATGGTAGACTCAGGCTTACCTGTGACTGGACAGATGGCTCAGACCTGGACAATCTTTTGCTCTGTTGTACTTGTTGCCCGAGCCAAAGCTGACTTAACAGCAATTCACAACATCACAACTAAAAGGCAGCATAGGAGAGTTTGGCCCCCAGCTCCTTATGTGTCCCCAGCTGGTTCAGCCCGAGTCCCCAGCATCATGTGGGATGAGAGCTCGCACGCCAGGTGCTGAGGTCTGCACGTCCATCAGCCACACTCCGACTGCTTCACGGCACCGAGGGGACCGGCTGGCTCCTCACCATGTACCGTGTCCCGAGTTCTTTCCTCAGCCATCCACTTAGGTTTGCAAGAATGTTCCTGAAGTATGGGGAGCTGAGGGGCTCGTGGGGAGCCAGAGGGGCCCTCAGAAGTTAATGTTCCATCCCAGGTTATTAGGACAGCAGCTGGGACGTCTGCCCGGACCAATTTGCTGTGAACAGCTCTGGAAATTTGGCCTCCAGCGGAGAATTTGTGAGTTCACTTAACCATGGTGGGCACAGGTGTAAGGAAATGACAGTACTTGCTGGAGTGGGGACCGAGCTACCGTTGTTTTTGTCGTTCATCTTTTCCTTGCCTGACCCCAGCCCTTTCTGTCTTCCCCACACACCGTTAAAAGGTAACATAGCCATCCCTTCTAGTTAGCATCTTTATTTACTGTGTTAAAGATTGAGATGTAACTTAGCTATAATAAAAACAAACGAGCAGCGTTAAGTATATAGTTCAATGAGCTAGGTTTGTCCTTTGCACCTCATCTTTCCTGGTTGATTTAGTGGCACCTGTGATTGGAGACCTAACTACTCTTGCCATCAAGGCAGAACCAAGTCACAGTGGACCCTCCAGCAAGTTTCTGAAGCTGGAAATCACACATGGAGGAGGTCGCTTGTGTTTCTCTCATGGAGCCGCTGGGGGATTTGAACTTCCCGCGAGACTTGGCCTCTGGGTTAGTGGCACAACTCCCTGCAGACTGGGCGAGTGGGTTTTGATAAGTGTCTGTTCTCAGGTGTCCACCAACCTGATCAAGAGCAGAACATTTCACTTCTGATCCAGAATGTTCCCTCATGCCACACTCCTGTCTCTCCTCACCCTGAAAGCAAACATTGTTCTGATTTGTGTCACATGACTTAGTTGTTGGTTTGTGTGGGTTTTTTTTAACCACATAGCTTAGTTTTGCCTCTCCTAGAATGTTGTATTAATGGAGTCATGCATGATACAGTTGTAGGGTTTTTTTTGTCTCTGGCATTTTTTTCACTCAACATGATGCTTTTGAGGTTCTTGCATGTTCATTCTTTCTTCTATGTTGTTGTTAAGTGCCGTCAAGGTAGAACCGACTCACAGCTGACCCTCCAGCAGATTGTCAGAGGCAGTTTAATCACATGGGAGGAGATTGCCCATCTTTCTTTTGTGGAGCGTCTGGTGGATTTGAGCTGTGTGTCTTTGGGAGTACAGTGCAGCTCCTTACCAGTAGGCCACCAGAGCTCCCTCCCTTTTGTATTAATAAGACATATGTAATTGCATGAATACGGAATACTGTAGTTATCCACACATTCGGAGAGCTTGAGTGGTGTAGCTGGTGGAGAGTTGTGCTGCTAATCCAAAGCCCGCCCCTCTGGCGGTTCGAATCCACCATTGACTCCCAGAGATAGATGGGCAATTTTCTCCCATGCCATTTAGAGCTGCAGAAACCCAATGGACAGTCAGCTTTGAGTTGGTTCCTGCTAGATGGCAGTGAGAGAGACAGACTCCCATCTTGAAGAATGTTTATAATATTTCTAGTTTGGAACTATTATGAGTAAGTCTGCATAAAAAACTATTTTTTAAAAGTAATAGTTATTTAAAAAATGAATTATGAATTGTTTTAAAATTTTTTGGAACATTTTCTTGTGCTTTAGGTGAAAGTTTACATAGCAAATTGGTTTTCCATTCGATGATTCATACACACCTGATTCCATGATCTTGGCCATAGTCTCTGAAAGTGTCAGCACTATCCCTATTTCTACCTTGTGTTCCCCACTTTCATTAGTCCAGTTTCTCTACCCCTCCCTGCTTTCTGGCCTCTGTCTTTGGGCAAATGTTGCTATTTTGGTCTTGGACTTGGATAGTTGGTTGCTGTGAGGAAATTTCCTCAAGGATGTTACTGTTTATTGTGCAGGTCATTCTGTTGTTTGATTGCTTGTGGCCTCTGGACCTGACTCCCCTCTGCTTGACAGGTGACTTAGGGCAGTAGTCCCTGCCAGTCTGCTAAGTGTGGTCTTGGTATAAATTTGAAGTTCATTCTCTGTTTCCCACCCATTGTTCCTTAAATGTCCCTTGTGTCTTCGTGCTCCTCACCCTTCTTTGCTCCAGATGGAAAGAGCCCAGTGGTTTTACCATATGTGGCTGCTCACAAACTTACAACCTCAGATGCTACTCACCAAACTAGGATGTAGGACACTGTTTTCATGTCCTTCGTTAATGCAGTTGATTTAGATGGAGCCCAGTGGATCAGTTCCATGAGGTGTTTGTCTATGTCTGTGAAGTTTCCATAGCTGCAGATCAAATTTGTACTCAATTTGTACTCAAATGAGTACAAATGTTGTTGTTGTTGTTGTTTGGTGCCATTGAGTCGTAGACGATTCATAGCGACCCTATGAATGAACAGCCTGAGCACTGTTTGTACGTAGAGTTTCCAGAGTCAAGCCATTTCGGAAGTGGATACGTATGTGTAAAAGTCCATACCTGTACCTACATATGCAAATAGACGTAGTCTTGTATGGATTACCATACCTATTTAGCATACATATCTACCTTTTTTTAAAAAAAAATTAAATGTTATTGTTTTTTGTGTGTATACTGTCAAATTAGATCTGACTGGTATAGGAGGAGATTGCCTCTCCTTCTCCAGCAAAGCATCTGGTGGATTTGAACCACGTATGTCTGGGATTGCAGTACAGCTTCTTGCGATTAGGCCACCAGAACTCCCTTGCATACATACTTACTTTTAAATTCTATTCCTTCTAATCAGGACGGATGGTGAAGAGATTGAGATTGGTAACAACTTTAGTTTGCTTGGCTCCACAGTCAACACTCTTGGCACCAGTAGCCAGGAAATTAAAAGACACATTGCAATGGGAAAGTCTGCTGTTAGGGACCTCTCCGAAGTGCTGAAGAGCAATGGTGTCTCTCTGGACACTAAGGTGTGTCTGATACAGGCCATGGTCTTTGCTATCACTTGTTATGCATGAGAGAGTTAGACAATGAATAAGGAGGATAGAAGGAGAATTGATGCCTTTGAGCTGTGGTGCTGGAGAAGAGTATTGAGGGTACCATGGACTGCTAGGAAAACAAACAGATTTGTCCTGGAGAGGGCTAAACCGGGCTGCTCCTTGGAGGCAAGGGTCCTGAGGCTTCGTCTGACATACTTCGGACATGTTGTAAGGAGGGACAGGTCCTTGGAGAGGGACATCATGCTTGGGAGGGTGGAGGGACAGTGCAGGAGGGGAAGACCCTCTATGAGGTGGATTGCTTCAGTGACTGGGGTAATCGGGATGGGAGTGTCAGAGACAGTGCGATTCGCACAGGACAGAGTAGGGGTTAGGGCTGTTGTACACAGAGTCGCAAGTGACTCAATGACACATAACAACAACAACAATAGGTATGAAGCAGTATCTCATTGAATCTTCATTTCCTTAAGTATTTACATAGCCTCTTCCAATTCTTGACTGTTGTTGCAGGATTGTATATGTTCTGGTATCTACCATGTAAAACAAAACAAAAAAACCAACCCTCAAAAACAAAGCTCAATCTTGTCACTGTGAATTTGTAATGAACTCAGAACTGACCCTCCAGCGGCCACCTGAGGCAGTAAATCACACAGGAGGAGATTGCCCATCTTTCTCCCATGGAGCCACTGGTTGATTCGAACCCCCAGAGAGAAGTAGCCTTTGGGTCAGTGGTGTGACTCCCTGAGCCACCACAATTGCCCTTAGTTTTGTGTACCTCTCAGTATCTTTCTTCACCTTGACTTAGAAACATTTCTGAAGAACTGTTTATTTCTAGTAGTGGACTTAGGTTTTAATTTTTCTTAGATAAATACTGAG
Source organism: Elephantulus edwardii (assembly GCF_000299155.1). Classification (NCBI taxonomy): domain Eukaryota; kingdom Metazoa; phylum Chordata; class Mammalia; order Macroscelidea; family Macroscelididae; genus Elephantulus; species Elephantulus edwardii. Next base: position 3,414,917 of record NW_006399839.1, on the reverse strand, counting down.
GAGTGTAATTTCTAGGTCATAGTGTATATCTAAATTTTTCTTTATAAACAAACTGCCATGCTGTCTTCCCCAGTACATTTTACAGTCTCACCAGCAGGTATGGGAGAGTTCCAACTGCTCTCCGTCATGGGTTCTCGATTGGGATGGGAGAGGAAGAACAGAGGCATATTTGCACCTCTGGGGAGGCTTGGAAGTATCTGGAGACATTTTTGATTGTTATAATTGGGATGGGAGGTGTACCAGGACCTTGTTCTCCCATCCATGAACTCCTCCTCAGTCCTTGGAATTGGCAGGTTTTAGACTTTTATTCATTCTAGTATATACTCAGCAGTATCTCAGCGTAGTTTTATTTTCATATCCTTGAGGACTGAGAGAAAGAGAGCTGGTAGTGTGAAAGGCTAATCACTTGGCTGCTAATTGAAGAGAGGTTGGTGGTTCACGCCCACCCAGGGCTCTATCCAGCAGCTCTGTGGACTGAAGACCTGGAGATTTGCTTCCATGGTGACTACTGCCTATGAAGAAAACCCTCTGGGGCAGTTAGACACTGCCTATAACAACAATGATAATAACAGCTCAGAACCAGCTCATAGCTCACCCTCCAGCAAATTTCAGAGACTGTAAATTGCCTATTTTTCCTTCTGAACAGCAGCTGGGGGACCTGAAGCACCTGCCTTTAGATTGGCAGCACAACTCCTTACCCACTTGTTGTTGTTGTTGTTATGCACCAGCCAGTCAGAACTAACTCATAGCTGACCCTCCAACAGATTTTCAGAGGCAGCAAATGGCATGGGAGGAGATTGCCCATCTTTCTCCTATGGAGTGACTGGTAGATTTGAACCACATCCCTTTGCAATGGCAGTGCAACTCTTTACCACGAAGTCAACAGAGTTCCAGCTTTTATAATAGATTTTGCATGCATCTTACATTTATTTTTTTATATGATGTGAATGAAGTAAGGCTCAAGACTTATCATTTTATATGTTCATTTCCAGTTATTCCAACAGTATTTATTAGAAAAACCATCCATTTGCCATTGAATTATCTGACATCTTTGTTGAATATAAATTGATTATATAGATGTGGATCAGGTTCAGAACTCTGTTACAGTTCATGAATCCATTTGTTCTTATGCCGATAACAAAGTCTTTTTGGCCTCTGGCTTCACATTTTTCTTTTTACGTTTTGGGTTTTTCTCTCTCTTCCCTTCTCCCACTGAGGTTCAGATGAAGGCAGTTGGGAGAGGAAAGCTAGATTCTTTTAGCTTCCTCTTTTTTTTTATGTCTTATGCTCCTTTGCTGCCTACCTTACCCTTCTTGCTATGTTTTCTCATGTGTGAAAATGGATTAATCCTGGGTACAAGGCATTAGGTGACAACACTCAGCATCCCAGATCTTGTTATTCAGTTTTCCTATTTTTCAATCAACATCTTAGTTCTCACTTGCCCTCAGGCATCCTATTGCAGCAGACTGGGGAACATTGTTCTTCCTCTTGCTTTTGCCTCTGTTGACCTATGGAACTCTTGCTTCCATCCCCCATCCCCACCCCCCCGCCCACCACGAGTCCTCTTGGAATCAACAGGAGAAGGTCAGGCTGCTTCTTCCTAGTGAGTGACTCATCAGGTCACCCCAGGACTGAACACTCACCAGCAGCCATCCCCACAGCGGACTGAAACTCGTTTCTGAGCATTCTTTCTGTTTGATCCTGACACGTTCGTGTCCATCTGGGCTGACGTTGCTGGTCATGTCCAGCATTATAGAGCCCAACGTGTGTGAGGCAGGCCATGGCACCTGCAGCAGCCCAGCACTGCTGGTCAGGGCCACACACTCAGTGCTGAGGATCAAAGAGTTGATGCTTGTTGTGCAGCTCTGAGCTTCAGCATAAACACTTAGGGCTTCAGGACTAAACAGAAATGATAGATGGATTTCATAGCAGTGCAAAGGAGACATAGTATTGCAATGGTCAAAACATTCAGCTGTTAACCAAAAGTTCAGTGGTTCTAACCCACAAGCTGCTCCACAGGAGAAAGGTGTTTCCATAAAGACTGACAACCTTGCAAACTCTAGGAGGTACTTCTATTCTGTCTTGTAGGGCCACTGTGGGTCAGAACTGACTCAATGACATTGAGCCTGCAGTGCAAACACTTGATGCACTTGGCTGCTAACTAAAAGGGTTGTAGGTTCAAGACAACTCAGAGGTGTCTTGGAAGAAAGGCCTGCTGAAACGTCAGCCACTGAGAACGCCATGGAGCCTGGTTCTACTGTGATGCATGTGGCATAGCCACGAGTCAGAGCCGGCCTGATGGCACCTGATGTGGCTAATGATGTCACTGCTTAGGACAACTTGAGTGTTGTATTTACAAATGGCCGAGCAACACCCATTTGATTAGCTGCTTTTGAAAGATGTTGTTGTTTGTCCCCAGGTATGATTTAAAAGATGCACATTAAATAAACCTTATCCACATACAATATTGTATCTTGGCCTAAATTTAAAGAGAAGTAAGACCATATTTTAAAGGCAATTTGAGTCTAAAATTGTTTCTAAAATAAAAATTTAAGATTTTCTTATTACTTTCGAATGTCTTCCTTACTAAAAGCATATGCCGGGTACTTTAAGAAATACACAGTTAACATTATTTTACATGAGTTAAAAAACCAAACAATCCATTATAGGTTGTATTTTGTTGTGTTTTTTTTTTTTTAAAAAAGAACATTTTACTGGGTAATGGTTCAAGACTCTCAATAAATTATAACTACAGAAATTCCTGAGTCACCCAGCTTCCTTCAATGATAGGGTCTCCTGCAACCCTCATACCCTCTCAAAACAAGGATCTGGACACTGGTACAAGACTGCGAAGCCATGTGCAGAGTTTATTTGGTTCTACCAGTTTTCATGGGCATTCTTTTTTCCTTTGATCGTTAGCTTTTACCTGATTGTATCATTGAGAAGGTGACCCAGCAACAGTAAGGAAAATTTTACAGAGAGAGGGAGCCGAGTTCCAATTTGCCATTTAGCTGTGGAGTCAGGGATGATCCACCTAGGAGTCACTTTTAAGTCCTACTTTCTTCCCTCGTAAAATGAAAAGAATAGCATCTCCCTTGTACGGTTACTGAGAGGTTTCAATGAAATAACTTCTGTAGGCAAACAATGTTTGGAAGCTTTATTGCATTGAAGAATTTGTACTCATTGAAGTATAAGAGGAAGCAGTTTACTTTTCTTGTTACATCTTTAGCTGTGCTATGGGAATGTCTGCTTTCCTATCCTTAAGGGAATAACTTGCTTTTTCAGTCATCTTTTTTTTTGGGGGGGGGAGGGCTCTATGAGGAGAAGCGTGGCATTAGGATTGGTAGACAATCTATCAACAATCTGCGTTATGCAGATGACACAACCCTGCTCGCTGAAACTGAGGAGGACCTCATGCACTTACTGCAGAGGGTCAAGGACTGCAGCCTTCAATATGGACTGAGGCTCAATGTCAAGAAGACAAAAATTCTCACCACTGGACCAATCGGTAGCATCAGGATGGATGGTAAAGAGATTGAGATTGTTCACAGCTTCAGTTTGCTCGGCTCCACGGTCAACACTCTTGGCACCAGTAGCCAGGAAATAAAAAAACGTATTGCGATGGGAAAGTCTGCGGTTAGGGACCTCTCTAAAGTACTCAAGAGCAACGGTGTCTCTCTGGAGACTAAGGTGCACCTGATACAGGCCATGGTTTTTGCAATCACTTGTTATGCATCAGAGAGTTGGACAATGACTAGGGAGGATAGAAGGAGAATTGACGCCTTTGAGCTGCGGTGCTGGAGAAGAGGACTGAATGTACAATGGACTGCCAAGAAAACAAATAGATTCATCCTAGAGAGGTTTAAACCAGGCTGCTCCTTGGAGGCAAGGATTCTGGGGCCTCGGCTGACATACTTTGGACATGTTGTAATGAGAGACAGGTCTTTGGAGAGGGACATCATGCTGGGCAAGAGTGGAGGGACAGTGCAGGAGGGGAAGACCCTCTATGAGGTGGATTGATTCAGTGACTGGGGTAATTGGGATGGATGTGTCAGAGGCAGTGAGATTGGCACGGGATAGAGAAGGGTTTAGGGCTGTTGTACATAGCGTCACTATGAGTCACAAGCGACTCGACGGCACATAACAACAACAACATGTTCCATTAGCGAAGACAGGGCAATGATTGAAGTTTCATATGGTTTGAATCCACCAACTGCTCTGCAGGAGAAAGATTGGCAGTCTCCTCCTTTGCAAGTGACCGCCTCTGAAAAGCCACTGGAGGGTTGGTGAGGGGTCGATTCTGACTTGACAATACACAACAACAATAAAAGTCATAATAGTAATAGCTGAGTGATTGTGAAAAGTCATCCTGTAAAGAAGAATGGCATTGGCAGGAAGAGCGGAGGTTGTGACTAATGACAACCTTAAGTATGATAAACTGAAACAGTACCTGACTTTCAGTCACTTTTGGTTGATGAGACTTTAGTCCAGATTAGGGTTCGCTGGCCATGATTTGGTTTTATCCGACTTTTCTGGTGTGAGTGGTTTCCGTGTAAAAGGTGATATCGTTTTGTCTGGTTAGTCTTTAGGTCCATCCTGGTAGATTCTTCTATCACTCAGGATTGTCTTTCTTAAAACAGAAGCCTTTGTCACTTGATCCCACCACTGGCATGGGATGGAGCACATTCTTATTTCCTTTCTGGCTTCACTATTTTAATGTCCCCTCAAAGTGGTTTGGATATGGTCACCCAATGATTTTATATCTATGAAGAGATCGAGACTGGCACCATCCAACATGGTAGTCCCTAGCCATGAGCCAATGGTTTGAATTACAATTCATTGAATACAATTTAAAAAATTAGCTCCTTACCAAATCTCAATTGCTCAGATTATCACATTTGACAGTGCACAAAATGAACATTTGCGTTGTCACAGAAAGTTCTTTTGGCCATCACTGGTCCCCGTGTCACTCTCTTCCAAGAACTGCCCCACCTTTCTGCACAAAGCTTCTACCACGTGTGGCAATGGGGGCTGGATTCACCCTTACTGCCTTGATCCTCTAAATCTTTCTCTTAGTTGGATATTGCCATTGTTTGAGAGCTTTGGTGTTAAGTAACACTCCTGTGAGTACCTTAAAGCATAAAACGGCTTGCTTTTGATTGTCTCTCTCCCTCAGAGTTCTTCCAGAATTGAGAAGTGGGATTGAGTCTATGAACCTCTTATCTCTGTCAAAGCTTAAAGTAACCCTAACTAAACCCAGTGCCCCTGAGTCGAATCCTTGCATGTCTCTTTTCTGGCTTCTGGTGGTTGTGAGCAATCCTTGGTGTTGCTTGGCCTATGAATGCAGGATTATTGTTATTTTAATCTGTCAGTATCTTCCCATTTTCTTCTCATCTCTCCTTTTATCTGAATGCCTCTTCTTTTTGTATCTTGCCTCACAGTCATGCAAGGCTTTATTCCTTAGATTCCTGGTCTCGGCTCAAATGTCTTCTTTGAGAAACTTTTCCTCACCATCCTGACTAGACCAGGCTCACTCCTCAAAAACAGTGTCCTGTTCTTTACTATCATAACATTTATCATGGTGTGAGACTGTCCATTTATCTGTGTTACAAGTGGACTGATGTCTGAGTCTTTCATTAGGGCTAATGGTGGAGCTCCTCACTGCATACCCAGTGAGTGTTTGGCACCCAGGCACCCAGAGTTTTTATTTTTTAATTTTCTTAGCAAGACTGGTGTGCTCATTCTTCAGACCCGTCTTTGCAAGTTACCATAAACTAGGTGGCTGAAAATGATACTTACGCTCTTACAGGTCTAGAGGCTACAAGTCTCATAGCAAAGTGCCTCCTTCTAGAATACAGGTCTTGAATTGTGTGAGTTTGTCAAGAAAAGCCTGAAATACAGACTTTTAAAAAAATATGACATTTTTCTGTTATTAAAAATGTTGCCTATGAATGAGCCAAATAAAAGTTGACTGTTGTCTAGATGTTGCCCAGTACTCTCACATAGATAAGGAGCTGCGCTACCAACACAAAGGCAGGTGGTTTGAGTCCAGCAGCTACTTCAAGGGAGAAAGAAGGGCTGTCTCCTTTTATGTGATTTAGAGCCAGTGAAAACCCACTGGAGAGGATCAGCTATGAGTTGGCTCCAGCTCAAGGGCAATGAATTTGATTTTTTTGAGTTTGAATATTTAAAGTTTTAAACCATACAAACCCATTAAATGGACACTTTCCTTTGAAATCCACTGAAATGGAAAGTCTACCGGCTTCATTTCTGGGCAATGAGTCAGGAAGTTGAGAGTCCTTTCTTTTGGCCAGATAATGACTCTATAGTGTCATGCGTGACTTTGTCAACATCTCTGTGATTGAGGGGACATAGTGGAGACTAGCATATGGCCGGCTGAAAGGCCCTGCTTTTTCAGTCCTCCTGGTGGTAGATGTATTCATGTACTCAAGCCTGTGCAGAAGATGCTAAATAGGACCGCAAATGTGTGGGTGCCTGCTTTGTCTTAATTACCTCCAGCCCTTCGCCTCATTAATATTTTTAATTTTTTTCCAGAAGCATTTCTTTTCTTTGACTGTTATTCACACCACATGAAATACTAGATTTTAAAACAACATTTGCCACTCAAAACAGTGTTTAAGTGTAAGCCAATGTTTAAGTATGAGTCACTAGATAAAACTTTTACCAGTCAATCCGTGTGTGTGTGTGTGTGTGTGTGTGTGTGTGTGTGTGTGTGTGTGTGAAAAAAGAGAAGAAGGTACTAGGATTGACTGGTAAAAGTTGGTGGTGTTTTTATAAGTTGAGATTTTAATGACAGTTTATGGAGAACTTGGATTTCCTTTCATTCACTGTTGCACATTTTCCACCCTGCAACCCAGTTTGCTTTTTTCTTTGGAAAAAAAATTCTTTCTTTGTTATACAGTTCCCCACCCCAAGTCCACTTGACTATGCAGCCCTTGTCATGCCAATAATATTCCTTTTATACAGATCTTTCCCTTGTGTGTTTCAATGCCATGTACATTATTTATCCTCTTTTCTTAGTTTTCCCCCAACCTCCATGTCGGTCCTGTTTTAATAACAGTGGTATTATGCAGTATTTGTCTTTTTGTGACTGAGATCTTTCACTCAGCATAATGTCCTCCATGGTCACCCATTATGTATAATGCTTTATGAGTTCCTTGTTTTTCAGTATTGCATAATATTCCATTGTGGGATATACCACCACTTCTCTACTCATTCATTTGTTGTTGGGCACTTGGGTTGTTTCCAACTCTTTGTTATTATGAACAAAACAGCAGTAAACATGGGTGTGCATATATCTACTTGATTGGAAGTTATGGTTTGTTTAGGGTATATTCCCTAGTGGAATTACTGTGTCAAATGGTATTTCTATTTGCAACTTCTTGAGAAAGTGCCATACTGCCTTCCATAATGGTTGCACCACTTTACACTCCCACCAGCAGTGAATTAGGGTTCCAGTTTCTCCACAACCTTGCCAGCATTTGTTGTTTGCTGTTCTGTTAAATTTTGCTATTTTGACTGGGGTGAAATGATATCTCATAGTTGTTTTGGTTTGTATCTCTCTTAGAGCTAGGGATTTTGAACATTTCTTCATGTGTTTGTTTGCCATCTGAATGTCTTCTTTGGTGAAGTATCTGTTCATATCCTGTGCCCATTTTGCAATTGGGTTGTTTACCTTTATATTATCATAGTGCTGAAGTCTTCTAGAACTCCTACATATAAGTCCCATATCTGACATGTCATTACCAAATATTTTTCCCCAGCCTGTGGCTTCCCTTTTTACCTTGTTGAAGAAATTTTTGGATGTTCATAGGGATTTGATTCTTAGAAGGTCCCATTAATCTGTTTTATTTTCTCCTGGTTGTAGGTTTTTCAGGATGCTTGGAAGACTGTTTATGTTGTGGATTAGTGCTTCTAGGGTTATTCCAAGCTTTTCTCTAGTGAAGTTTATAGTTCTTGGTTTTAGTCCTAGGTCATTGATCTACTTTGAGTTGCTTTTTGTATATGGTGTGAGGTGTGGGTCTTGTTTGAGTTTTCTGCAGATGGTTTTCCAATTTTGCCAACACCATTTCTTAAAAAGGCTGTCATTTCCCCACTTAACTGATTTCATCTCCTTGTAAAAAAATCAGTTGGCCATAGGTAGATGGGCTGATTTCTGGGTTCTCAATTCTATTCCATTGATCTGTATGTCTGTCATTGTACAAGAGCCAAGTTGTCTTGACCACAACAGCAGTGTAGTAGGATTTGAAATCATGGAGTGAGATGCCTCTTGCCTTCCTATCTTGTTTCTCTTTTTAAGGAGTACTTTGCTCATTTGGGGTCTCTCCATTCCAAATGAAATTGGAGATTGCCTTTTCCATTTCATTGAAGAATGGAATTGGTATTTGTATTGAGATTTCATTGAACATGTAGATCATCTCAGGTAGTATTGTCATTTTCACAATATTGAGTCATCCTATCCATGTTGTTGTTGTTAAGTTCTGTTGAATTGTAGACGACTCATAGCAACCCTATGAATGAATGACCTGAGCACTGTTCATAGAGTTTCCAGAGACAAGCCATTTCCGAAGTGGATGCCACTCCTGGTTCCAAACTTGTTTTAATGGGAAGCTCCACCAAACTGTCCACCATGGGTAACCATGATTGCATTTGGCACATGAGTGTCACTGTGTTTAGCATTACAGCAACCACAAGTTACCTCTATATAGCAATGCACAGACCAGTGCTATACCACTTAGAAGAATGTTTGATAAAAAAACAATTTAAACCAGGCTTGAGGGCCACAGATGAAAATCACTCACCTTGGGCTTGGTAGCATAACTTTCTGTTCACTAGGCCAACGTAGCTCTCTCTTTGTTGTCACTGTTATTGTTGTTAAGTGTTGTCGAGTCGTAGACAACTCATAGCAACCCTATGAACAAAAGACCTGAGCACTGTTCATAGAGTTTCCAGAGGCAAACCATTTCGGAAGTGAATGCCACTCCTGCTTCATGAGCAAGGTCTGCTTCATTTCTCCAGGTCTCTTTCTGTTTCTTATAGTAATGTTTTGTAATTTTCTTTGAATTGCTCCTTTGTGTTTCTAGTTAGATGTACTCCCAAGTATTTAATCTTTTTTCCTCTTTTCTTTTTTTATTTATTTAAATTTATTATTAATTTCAGTAAAAATTTACAGAGACTTTGGATTTCCATTCATTCATTGTTGTACTTTTCTCCCCTCCCAACCCTCCCACCTTGTACACTACCCTCTTGGAAAAGTAAAACAAACATTCTTTCACTATTTCACAAACCCACCCCAGGTCCATTCCACCATGGAGCCTTCGCTCTAGGCTCCTGTCATGACAAAAATACCTAATCATATATCCCTTTTAAACAGTTTTCGCCCTCATCTGTTTCAATGCAGTATACATTATTGAACCCATCTTTCTCAGTCTCCCCCAACTCCGAGGTCAGTCCTGTTTTACAACAGTGGCACCATGCAGTATTTGTCTTTTTGAGACTGAGATACTTTACTCAGCATAATGTCCTCCAGAGTCACCCATTTTGAATAATATTGCATGAGTTCCTTATTTTTCAATGCAGTGTAGTATTCCATTGTGTGAATATACCACAGTTTCTCTATCCATTCATTTGTTGATGGGCATATATTTAATATTTTGATTAGCTATTGAGATGGGTGCTGTTTTCCTTAGCTCCAGTTCTGTATTCTCTTTGCCACTGTAGAGAAATCCAATTGATTTTTGTATGTTGATCTTGTATCCTACCACTTTGCTGAATTGGTCTACAACGTCCAGTAGTTTCCTTGCTGGGTTTTCTAAGTATACTATCATATCATCTGTATATAGAGCTAATTTTACCTCCTCTTTGCCAATTTGGATACCTCTTATTTCCTTCTCTTATTGCTACTGCTAAGACTTCCAATACAATAGTGAATAGGAGAGGTGATAGTGGGCATCCTTGCCTAGTTTCTTTTCTCAAAGGGAATGCCTTTAATCTCTTATGTTGTCTCTTGGGTTTGTGTGTATATTTTTTTACTATGTTGAGGAAATTTCCTTCTATTCCTATTTTGTTGAGTGTTTTAATCAGGAAAAGGTGTTGGATTTTGTCAAAGGCTTTTTCTGCCTCAATTGATAGGATCATGTGGTTCTTGTTCTTTGCTTTGTTAATGTGATGACTGACACTGATTGCTTTTCTTATGTTGAATCATCCTTGCATACCTGTTATGAATCCAGCTTGGTCATGGTGAGTTATTTTTTTATGTATCATTGGATTCTATTGGCCAGGATTTTATTCAGGATTTTTGCACCTATGTTCATAAGAGATATTTGCCTATAGTTTTCTATTTTGGTGGTATCTTTTCCTGGCTTTGTTATCAAGGATATTTGCTTCATAGAATGAGTCTGGGAGAATTCCATCTTTTTCTACTATCTGAAATAGTTTATGTAGAATTGGTGACAGTTCTTCTCTGAATGTTTGATAAAATTCACTTGTAAAACCATCTGGTCCAGGCTTTTTTTGGCTGGAAATGGCTTTATTACCTCTTCAATTTCTTCTTTTGTAATGGGTCTGTTCAGGTGTCCAGTTTCAGTTTGTGTCATTTTAGGGAGGTTGTGAATTTCTAAGTATTTGTCCATTTCTTCTAGGTTTTCATATTTGAGTATAGTTTTTCATAATATTCCAATGTTGTTGTTAAGTGCCATTGAGTTGCAGGTGACTCATAGCGACCCTATGAAAGAAAGTCCTGGACATCTTCTGTATAACTTTCGTCCTCGCTCCAGGTTGTTAGCCTTTTTATTTTAGTTTCTGTTGTGACATTCCCCACTTCATCTTTTATTCGGATTTTTGTGTCTTTTCCTTTGTTAGTTTTGCAAGTGGTTTGTCAATTTTATTGACCTTTTCAAAAGACCAACTCCTAGTTTTGTTGATGGTTTCAATTGTTTTTCTTTTTTCTATTTAATTTATTTCTGCTCTGGTTTATATAATTTCAGTTTCTTTGGAGGGTGTCAGGTTTTCTTACTGTTCTTTTTCAGTTTGTTGTAAATGTTGGGTTATAGAGTCAATGGTAATTTCCCCCTGCCTTTTAATGTGTTTCCTAATTGCTATATATTAACCTCAGATTACGGCTTTGACTGTTTCTCAGAGGTTTTGGTAAGTTTTGTTTTCATTGTCATTTGTTTCAAGAAACTTTTTAATTTCATTTTTTTTATTCTTCTAGTATTCACTCATGTTCAATAAAGATGTTGTTCAGCTTCCTAATGTATGGATTTTTTTCTCCTTAATTCTCTGGTTATTAATTTCTAATTTTGTAGCATTGTGGTGTGAGAAAATGCTTTGTATTTTTTCTGTTTTTGAACTTATTGATGTTTGCCTTGTGACCTAAAATGTGATCTATTCTTGAGAACATTCCGTGCACATTGGAGAAGAAGGTATACTGTGGGGGTTTTGAGTGTATTAGCCTATAAATATCTATGAGATTGAGTTGGTTTATTGTGTGGTTTAATTCTTCAACATCTTTGCTTAATTTCTTTCTCCTTGTTCTGTCTTTTCTTGATAGTGATGAATTGCATTCTCCAACTGCTATAGTAGTGTTGTTGTCTATTTCCTTTTTAAGTTAACCCCTCATGACACCTTGATTTATACTTCAGACAAGAAGTAACAGGACTTTTTGTCTTCATACTTCTTGTTTCAAAAGTTTTGTTAATGTTTATTTTATATATATTTTTTTGCAAACAGAAGTGAGCTGATTCTTGAAGGGAAAAACCAATCAGGTCTCTGTGATCCACCTTTCTTTCTTGAAAATTTCCACAGAAGTTGTGGAATTGGCCCTGATCTATCACCTTGAATCACATGTCCATCTTTGAAACAAGTACTATACCAGTATTCTGATATATCCTTAGTGGGGCAGGGGCACACATATTTGTCTGGCCCAAACATCATATCATGTGGATGACATATTAGTTGCCAATATGTTTGGCTGCTAACCAAAAGGCCAGAGGTTCGTGTCCACTGAGGAAGAAGTCTCCTCTTGTAACCTTGGAAACCTGATGGAGAGTAACTGAGAGTCAGCATCAACTTGAGGACTGTGCATTCTAAGCCAATAGGACCTCGTCTTAGTTTACTGACTTCTACAAATACCCTATTTCCAGATAAGGTCATAGTCGCAGGTTCTGGGTAGACATGCGTTTTGGATGACATTGTTTAAACTAGTACCCATGGGAGCCCTGATGGTGCCATGTTTAAGCATTTGGCTGCTCAATAAAGAATGGGCTGTTCAAACCCACTCAGCATCTTCCATAATGATGTACAGCCTACAAAGTCCTATGGGAAATTCTGCTCTGATCTGTGGAGTTGCTTGCAGTCAGAATCTACTACTTAATGGCATCTCACAACACCGTCAGATGGAGCCCAAAAAGAGTGGTCCTCAGATGAGAGTGATGGTGCACTATGAGACCAGAAATAGGCAGATGGAACCGACAGACGTCATGTACATTTTAAAGATAACTTTCTCAGTCACAAAAAGACAAATACTGCATAGTGCCACTGTTGTAGAATGGGACTGACATTAGGGTTGGGGTAAGACTGAGAAAAATTATGTATACTACATTGAAACAGATGAGGAAGAGAATAGTTTAAAAGTTATGTATGATAGGGTATTATGGTTATCACAGGAATCCAGAATTAAGGTTGCATAGTAGAGTGCATTTGTGGTTGGGGGGGAGGTGCAGGGGGATTGCATACCAATGACCGAGTTTATCTTTTGCATTTTGAAGAGAGGAGCGAACTGGAGTAGGGGGTAGAGAGAAAAGTGCAAAAATGAATGAATGGAAATTCAAAATCTCTGTAAATATTCATTAAATTTAATAAAATAAAATAGAAAAAAAGATAACTGTAATCTCACTCCCAGTTAACATAAATTATGTAGCTCTGTCCTCTAAAATGCAATAATAATACAAGGGCAGAGGTGGCAAGGTGCAATAATAATACAAGAGCCACTGGCAAAGTACAATCACAATACAAGGGCAAACTTGCCCAAAGTAACCAAATTTTCCCAAGCACCGGCATCACTTGAAAGCATGGGATGAGACAGTGTGGGTCATGTAACGACTTTGATCACCTGAGTGAGATTGTGTAGTCAGTCAGTGGACTTGTGCTGTCAGAGTTTTCTGGAATTCTGTCCGTAGCGCTGAGCAAGAAGAACTGTAGTACTCAGGAGGAAGGGAGGAAAAACTAACACTAATTTCAGGAGTCAGACCATGAGGATGAGAAGTTGAGAAAGATGGAGGAAGTGATTTCGTATCCAGGAGCCAGTAAGGGGAGAAGAAATCCTTGGGGATTTAGAAATGAGTCAGAAAATCTCATTACAGAAGAGCCTGCATTTGTATGGATTCCCCCACCCCCACCCCAAGCACTTTCATATCCATTATCTCATTTGAGCTACACCACAACCCTGTGTGGTTGGCAGATCAGAAACTCTTATATTCATTTGTTGCATAAAGCAACCATGACCTATTGAGGTTAATTGACTGGCCCAAGGTCATAGAGGTAATTAGTAAGAGATCTGGGAATAGAATTGGAGAGGTTCTAGACCAGTCCTACCCAATAACCATATCATACACGCCACATGTATAATTTAACGTTTTCTAGTGGACACATTAGAAAAGGGAAAAGAAACAGATGAAATTGATTTTAATAATTTATTTTCTCTAACTGGGTAGATTCAAAGTGTTATTTCAACATGTAATCAGTATGTATTTGAAGCACTTTCCATTTTTTTAATGTACGAAGAGATGACAGTATGGTGTGTAATTGAAGCCTACAGTTCATTTCCGTTCACACTAGCACATTTCAGGTGGTGCCAATCCACATGTAGCCAGGAGCCACCATATTGGATGGTATGGTAAAATGAGATTTACCAAGCTGGGCTTGGTGTGGTAGGTGGAGGCTGTATTCTGCCCCTGACCTTTTGGTAAATGAAAAAGATTTTTTGTCTGTCTTCATGAACTCTATATGCTAATAGGGAGGTTGACACAAAACCAGTTTGCCATAAAAAAATAAGGTAATTTGAGATTGCTACAAGTGCTTTGAAGGAGACATACAGAATGCTGAAATTGAGAACCACAGGGTGATCAGGAGGTCTCAAGCATCTGAGGTTGAAAATAAAAGGACAGAAGAAGTCATCCAGACAAAGAGAAGAGTTGAAATGAGAGAGAAGAAAAACATGTGCAAAGGCCCTGGGCCAGAACAGTGCTTCCATATTTCAGGAACTAACGGAGGACCAGTGTGGCTAGAACTGTCTAGTGAAAGGATTAGAGGGCACTCATTCACCTTGATATAAAAAAAGGCCTGGCACATGGCAAGTTGGTGATGATATTTGTTGTGTAGATGGCTATATGAACACATGGGTGGATGGATAAATAAATGAATGGATGGATCGATGGATGTATAACTAGATGGATGGATGTACGTATGAATGAATGGGGAGTGAACAAATGCATGGATGGATGAATATCTGGATTGATGGTTATACAGAGAGAGATGCGTTCGTTCTTTGCTCTCTGGGGCTTCTTTCATGCTATAATGATGAGTTGCATAGTTGGGGCAGATACCACATAACCCACAAAGCCTAAAAAGCTTATCATCTGACTCTTTGCAGTAAAAGTTTGCTGACCACGTGTCGGTAAAGTGGGGAACGCAGTAATAACAACTTTCTTAAACAGTTGTGGAAATTATTGCAAGAAAGCTGTGCTCTCCTTGGCCTAGGGGCTGCCTCTGAGTGTCCACCTCAGAGGTGGACATTTGCTCTTCTGGCTCTTCCTCGAGCCATGGATCCACCTCCCCCCCAATTCTTCCTGGTGCTGAATTGCTTTGGCACGGGGATGAGAGTAAATGGGGCCATCCCTAGCACATGGGCCCCACTGCAGCGATCCCAGAGTGTATCGGGCCTACTTAAGGGTTTCATTAACGTTAATTACAGCCCTGCTTCACTCCAAGGGAGCACAGACTCTTATTGCTCTCAATGGGGGGAAACTTAGACTGCACCCCTTAATGAGAAAGTTGTGTTTCTCTTGCTGCTGAGAAACTGTGAGCGTGAGCATGAATTTAGATAAGAATTTATGTATCCAGGGGCAACAGAGAGGCAAGAATTCTCCAAATACCCGCTCTCTCCCAGGCAGTTTTGTCTCGGGCATTAGGCAGAACATCAGAGCTCTGGGTGGAATCTCTAGACTCCCAGGGTGACAATCAGGAGTCGTGCTACGTGGGAGTAACTGCTGGTGTCATACCCTCAGCCTTGCTGACATTTGGGTCTGAGTGATTGTTTGTGGAGTAGGCTGTCCTGTGAGATGGAAAATGTTTAGCAGCATCTCTAGCTTCTACCTGCCAGCTGCCGGATGCTAGGGACACCTTCTGCCTCCAGTTATGTTGTTGTTATTGTTAGGTGCCACCGTGTTGGTTGTGACTCACAGCAATCCTAGGAATAACACACATTGAGATGTTGTCCTGTCCTGCCATCCTCACTATCCCCAGCAGGCCCAAGCCCTTTGTTACATTCACTGTGTCAATCCATCTGTCACAGGGTCCTCTTCTCTTTCCCTGACTCTCAACTTTCAAGTTAGTTGTTGTTATGCACTGTTGAATCTGAGCCAACTCATCACTGACCTTGCAGTGGGTTTTCAGAGGCAGTAAATCATATGAGAGGAAATTGCCTGTATTTCTTCCATGGAGCAGCTGGTGGATTTGAACCGTGTGCCTCAGGGTTGTTGTTGTGTACTGTCCAGTCAGAACTGACCCATAGCTGATCCCCCAGTGGGTTTTTGGAGGCAGTGAGTCTCAGGAGAAGGGAGTGCCCATCCTTCTCCCTCGAAGCAACTGGTACCTTCAAACCATCTACGTCTGGGTTGGTAGTGCAATTCCTTACCGCTAATCTCTGGTGGCCTAGTGGTAAGAAACTACACTGCAATCCCCAAAGCATACAGTTTTAATCCACTGGCTGCTCCGCAGGAGAAGGGTGGGCAGTTTCCTCCCATGCAGTTTACTGTCTCTGAAAACCTGGTTCTGATTCGACCAACAAGCTACTTCTCAGTCAGGACAGCTTCTTACCACTAGAGTTTGTTCTGCAGTTATGACAGCCCAAACCATCTACCAGTGGCGTCAGATATCCCCTGGGGGTAGAGTCCCTGTTCTCCCCGAACCCTCTCCCCGCTCCCTGTGTTGAGAGCACTGTTTCAGAGGACCCTTGTTTGTCTGTGTCTGGTGAGTCAGGACACAATTTTGAGGACAGAAGGTGCTTAGAAGTCAATCTGACTGAATTAAAACTCCCACAGTGCTCGTGACTAGCTGTGAGCTTGGACAAATCACTTAACCTCTCAGGGGAGAAGTCCTGCTTCAAAGAGATGCTGTAAAGATGAACTGGACGGTGTAAATGAAGTGCTAGGTGCGCAGAGGATGCTTCACCAGCGTCCAGGTCCTTCTGGCCGTGCTCCCTTTCTCCCCTCCTATTTCACAGTCTTTCCTTCCTCCCGGGCCTGAGATGGTTTCTTCCTCTTTGAGGATCCCTAGGGGTCAGTGGCAGCATGGAAGTTACGAAGGCCTGGGTGAAAAGAGAGTTGTATTTGATTACTAGGTTCCCTTCAAAGAATGGCACGCCTTGATAATTTGCAGCTGCATGAAAGCCTTCTACCTGAGGCTCCAAAAAGAATAATAGATCAGTGAGGTTCGAACTTTAAATCCGTTCAGCCTCCCAGAACGGGGACAGGCATCAGGGTGAATATTTAATGAGCCAGGCTTTGATAATGAGGGGCTACCCAACCCTCTGCCCCTGGCTCTGTCCCACCCTGCCCCCACCCCCAGACCCCATGCAGGGAAGCAGATTCCTCTTCTTCATTCTGACCTCTTAGATTAATGAAAAAAGATAAAATGAGGTGTGGGCAGGAGTTTGCGCTTCCCTAGCCACAATATCACAAGAGATGCTGAGCCTGGGCTCTTTTAACTGACTTGTGAGCAGTGGACGGCTGAGGCCTGAGGGCAGCAGTCAGCTCCAGAGTAAGCTGCATCTTTGGCCACTTCCCCTGGGGAGCAGCCCTGGCTCACCTCACAGTCTAGATTCTGCTGGCACCTGCTCCACACACCTTATAGGGGGACACTAGGGAGAACAGAGCACAGACAAATGCCATTTTGAGGCTAGACTATATCTCTGGCATGCCTCTCCATCTGAGGTCAGCTTCTGCCTCCTCCCCGTGGACATGGCTGTAGGAGGAGTCACAAGACCACCCCACTCCCCAGTCTGTACCCAGTCACAGGGAGGGTCTCCCTTCTTCATCACCATAGATCCCAGGAGTATGTAAGGGCACCCCTGTGGTCAGGACAAATGCAGAAAAGCATGGAGAACAAGTGGAAGTTTATCCAGGAGGCTGGGCTGTATGAGGAGAAACGTGACATCAGGATTAGAGGAAGACATTATATGGAAGATGGTACCAGGAAAAGTCAGGCTGAGAGGTCCAGCCAAAGTCCCCCCGGGTTGCTGACAGTGGGATTTATAGATCATTCACACCTAGAACAACAATGCAAGTAAGAGTCACCAGTGAGTGAGGCCTGTCAGTTCAACCTCAATCTAGCTTGACTCTCCTATTGGCTGACTGTGACTGTCTCCCAGCATCACTGATCCCCTCTGAGCCTGTCTCTAGAGAGCTTCCACCACACTGGTCTTCAGTGTTTTCCTGGACTTGGCAGGCACTTCACTGCCTCAGGGCCTTTGCATGTGTCTCCCCTCTCCTTGGGACATTCCTGTCCCCTGTTTGTATGGGCAACTCCCGATTCCTTCAAGCTCAGTTTCAGCAGCTCAGAGCCCTCCTGACCCCATCCTTTCCAGTCTCAATTCTCTGTGTGTTGCCTTCAAAGCACTTTGGGTATTTTGGAATGGTTTTATTTACTTGATTATAAATTTGCAAGGCCCTGTCTTCATAGCACTTGAAATCTGGAGGCAGTGATGAGCTTTGGGTAGAAAACTGGACAAACCAATACACACATTCTAAAATTGCAGGAAGGCATCAAAAGGTAAAGCCTGGTGAATGAGAAGGGGAGAGTAAACTGGGGCTGCGGAAGCTGGCAAAGATTAGCTTGCATTTGTAAACAATCTCTCTATGGTAATCCAGTGTTATTGATTGGTTCTGACTCATAGCAATCCTGTAAAACAGAATGGAACCTCCTCATAGTGTGTTCTAGGCTCTATTCTTTGCAGATGTGGATTGTCACATTTCTCTCAAGTGGAGTGACTGGTACATTTGGTTAACAACAGCTGAGTGCTTAACCAGTGAACTGTAAGCTATTTATAATTTATGTGATGGCTTAGTGGTAAGAAATTGTGCTGCCAATGCTAAGGTGTGTGGTTCAAATCCACCAACTGCTCTGTTGGAAGAAGATAGACAATCTCCTCCCCTGCAATTACTGTCTCTGAAAACCTTCTACAGGATCAGCTGTAGTTCAGTTTTGAGTTGATGGTACACAACAGCAACAACATTAGGTATTAAAAGGGAGCTCTGGTGACTTTGTGGGGAGGAAGTTATGCTGCCAACCCAAAGGCTGGTGGTTTGAATCTACCAGCTTCTCCATGAGAGAAAAAAAGAGTGGTCTCCTCCTGTGACATTTATAACTCTGAAAACTCCCTGGAGGGTCAGCTGTGAGTTGATTCTGACCGTAGAGCACATGACAGCAATAATGTATTAACAAGAGCTCTCATAATTTGGTGCTTTATATCACCAATAGCCACTTAGTTCAGTGGTCCAAACCCACTAGTCACTCTTCTGAAGAAAGATTGGCAGACTCCTCCCGTTAAGATTTACAGTCTCGGAAAGTGGATAGAGTGTCTCTACGAGTGGGAACCAACTTGTTGACAGTCGGTTTGGGATATTATGGGTTAGCTCTGTACTAAAAACTGCATGTAGCTCCTTTAGATTTTACAGCCATTAAGCATGGCTGCTTACTGAGCCAGAGTACAGATGAGAAGACCGAGTCTCCAAAAGATTAAGCAACATGCCAAAATCGACATAGGCATCACCCGCAGATCAAGCTCGTAAGCCCTACGTACACTCTCTTCTGTCTACACTCAGCTCTGATGTTAACTGCTCCGCCTCTGCTTCCTGGTATATAGTGCACTGTCATCAGCTCCCCAGTCTCTCCCATAATCCACTCTGGGACCAAGCTTGCTGCCCACCCTAATATATACTTTGAATGATCATAATTCTTGAAGGTCTTATTATTTCCATTCCCACAAGTGCTCAGAAGCATTCCCATTTCCTTGTTAAATAAAAGATGAGAGGTGGCTAATGAAATCCAGATGCTCCCGAGGCCTCCGATGTCACCTGCCAGTTTTCCTGTTGGTCATTTCCCCTCTTTAAACAAAACAGAAGCGATGGTTTGATGGCTTGGAGCAAGAGGCCATATTCAAATGGCATTATTATCTGTCGGGCCTCTCTGTGTTTTATTTACTTGTTTCTCTGCGTAAATTAGAACTCTATTTTAATATTCTGATGTCTCAGCAGAAGGTTTTTCAAATACCAAAGGTGGTCCTGTTTAGATCTCTCTCCTTAGGAGCTTGAGAAAACCTCAGTCTTTGACCCTCTTTCTTAGGATAGGAACTGGATGTGGATCAAGCTGAAGCTGAAGCCCTTTGAGTGAGTCTTTGTAATCAGTGCATTTAATCCTGATCTCTTTCAGCATACCCGTGAGTCTCTCAATCAATGGTGATTTTGCACCAGCCCAGGCAGACACTAGGCAATGTGTGCAGATGGTTTAGGTTGTCACATTTGGGAGTAGGGTGCTACTCCTGGGATCCCAAGGCCAGGTATGCTGTTCAGTGTACAAGACAACTCCCTCCTCAAAGAATGTGGCAGCTCCAATGGTGCAGACACTGAGAAACAGTCTAATTCAGACTGTGGCTCTCATGGAATACTGTCTCATTCACTGCCGTGTCCCCAGCCTGGTGCCACTACTCACCAGCAGGGACAAGTCCCTACACCTCCCTAAACCCAGAGGACCAGCTGCACTCAGATCAATTCCAACTCATGGCTACAACATAGGATTTTCCAGGGACTGACTCTATTGTTAAAAATAGATTGCCAGGCCTTTCTTTCAAGTTGCCTCGACCCTCCCACCTTCCTAGTCTTTCTCTTCCTGCTGTCAAGCCAGAACCAACTGGTAGCTAACCCTCCATTGGATTTGTAAAGCTGTACATCATGGGAGGAGATTGCCCATCTTTCTCCCTCAGAGAGGAAATCCTAGGTCCTACCTAGCTAGAGGATTCCACGAGATAGAGCAAGGGTTCACCACTGAGAACTTGCCACTGGGCTTCTGAGAAGATGGAACTCGGATTCTTGGGTTGAGCTTTCACAGCTTGACTTCATACCCAACAATAGATTCATGGTGGTTTAATTGAAACCACAGATCATTATTTCTAAGGTCTATTTTGCCACAAGAAGCTCTTAGAAATGGGTTAACTGAATTTTGAAGGCCTTGGGCACAGTCTCCTTGCCTAGAATGCTGTCTTCATGCGTGTGTCTAGCATTGCCTTCCAACCTAAGGGACTCCTCTTCCAGCACCACGCCAGACTCTATTCTGTGTGATCTATAAGGTTTTCATTGGCTAATTTTTGGTAGTGTTTTGCCAGGCCTTTCTTCTTAATGTTAGTCTGGAAACTCTGCTGAAATATATCAACTATGAGCAATGCTACTGCTCTCTGAAACACTGGTAGCAGCACTTCCACCATCACAGCAGCATGCAAACTACCGCAGAAGAGCAAACTGGCAGATAAAAGATGAAAACTTAGTAGCTTCTAATTAAAATAACTCAGCTAAATACTTTTCTTCTTTCTGCCTTGAGCTTGCTATAACGCAAAGGTCAGCAGACATTCTCCTATACTAAACATCAGGTCCTCTAAAGAAGGCTTTGTGGGTTATACAAACCTTAACTATCATGC
Organism: Elephantulus edwardii; assembly: GCF_000299155.1. NCBI lineage: Eukaryota > Metazoa > Chordata > Mammalia > Macroscelidea > Macroscelididae > Elephantulus > Elephantulus edwardii. The sequence continues at coordinate 3,393,931 of NW_006399839.1, read as the reverse complement.
AAAAGCAGCCAGAGATGACACGTAAATGAGATATGGTTGTGTTTCAATAGAACTTTATTTGAAAAAAAATCATTTGGTCCAAGGGCCATACTTTGCAAATCTCTGATATGAAGAAATGTGAATTTTAAAAAAATAAGTAGAATTGTAAAACCACAGTTAAAAAGGGTATGGCAGTGCTGACACTGTCTGTGTGATTAGAAAGACGTTCTTGCTATGCACGCACACTCTCTCTCCCCTCATGCATGTGTGGTATATATGTCTACTATATAGCAAATACTGCCCAATAGCTCCTATTGCAGGGGACAGAATAGGAGAAATATATGTAAATAGGTATTCCAAGGTAGATAGGCTCTTGAAAAGAACAAATTTCTGACCCTAAAGGAGTCAATGATGCCTTTGAGGTACAGAGTTGGAGAAGAGCACTGAATATCCATGGACTCCAAAGAGAACTAGCAGGTGTATCTTGGGAAAAGTGCAGCCAGAGTTCTCCTTGGAGGCAAAGATGGCAAAGCTTCATCTCTCACACTTTGGACATGTTGCTAGGAAAGGTTATTTCTTGGAAGGGGATATCCTACTTGCAAAGATGGAGGGTCAGTGAAAGAGAAAGAGCCCCAATGAGGTGGATTGATACATAACTGCAGCAGTAGGTTTATGTGGGTCAGGGATGGCAAGGCTGGCACAGGATTCAGGTCTGTTGTTCATAGGGCCACTATGAGTTGTACTTGACTTAACAGCAACGAACAACAACAAAGAATAATGACTTAGAGAATGGGGGTGGGGCCATATTTCAGCCAAGGCTGTGGCTGCAAGGAACAGAAACCTTTTCATTCCAGAAAACTTCATATTTCCGTTTTTCTTTTCATTGTATTATAATTTGAGTGCAAGTTTACAAAGCAAAAATGGTTTTTAATTCAGCAGTTCATGCACACTTCATTTCTTTGTCTTTTTAAAATTTTTTTTTTAACTTTTTTACTTCATTTCTTGACACTGGTTGCAGTCTCCACAATGTAAAGGTGTTCTTCCCACTTTCTCCCTGTGTTTACCATATCCTACCATTACCATCCATTACCATCCTACCCTTCCTTTGCCTTCTCAGCCGTATCTCTTGGTAAATGCTGTCCTTTTCATCACACATGGTTTGTTGCCCTAAGGAGTGAGTACCTCCGGGATGTTCTAGTTCATCTTATACGTCTATTACCTGGCTGAAAGTTGAATCATGGGAGTGAGTACAGTTCTAGACTTGAGATGTGTCTACGGTTTAGTCTTATGGTTCTACCCAACTTTATTAGAATAGCAAGCCTGGATGTTGGGTTTTTTGTTTGTTTGTTTTGTTGTTTATTTGGGTTTTTTTTTGTTTGTCTTACAATTTTGAGTCTTGTTCCACGTTTTTCTCCAACTCTGTCCAACACCCTCTATTGTGAGCCCTTACAGAGTGGTGAGCAGTGGTAGGTGGGCACCAGCTAGTTCTTCTGCTCTCAGAGTGATGGAGATTGAGATTTGGATGGTCCATTATTAATCCTTGGTTTTCTTCCTTCTTCTTTGCTCTGAATAGAGAAAGACTGAGAGTTCCACCTTAGGCAGCCACTCGCAAGCTTTGAAGATCCTGGTCACACTGAATATAGAACATTGTCAGAACTGTGTTATGACAGATAGCCTCATAGTACTAACCTGCGAGTGTGGACCTGAGGCCCCAGGCCCAGAGGTTGACCTCCTCAAGGTACTTACTCACAACTAATAAGTGTACATAGTATTTTTTACCCTGTTGATTCTGCTATATACATAAATATATTTATTGCTGAGTGCCATCGAGTCAGAATCAACCCATAGCTGACCCTCTAGTGGGTTTTCATAGGCAGTAAATAACGTAAGAGGAGATTACCGATCTTGCTCCTGCAGAGCAGCTAGTGGATTAGAACCACATACCTTTGCATTGGCAGCTCAATTCTTCTTCTCAGTTGTCATCACTCTGGAGACTAAGGTGTGCCTGATACAGGCCATGGTCTTTGCAAACATTTGCTGTGCATCAATGACTAGGGATGATAGAAGGACAATTGACACCTTTGAACTGTGATGCTGGAGAAGAGTATTGAATATACCATGGACTGCAGGGAGAACAAACAAGTTCGTCCTGGAGAGGGTGAGACCAGGCTCTTTGGAGACAAGGATTCTGAAGCTCTGTCTGACATACTTTGGACATGTTGCAAGGTGGGATCAGTCCTTGGAGAGGGACATCATGCTTGGGAGGGTGGAGGGACAGCACAGGAGAAGAAGACCCATTGTGAGGTGGATTGATTCAGTGACTGGGGTAATGGGGGTAGGTGTGTCAGGGACAATAAGACTGGCATGGGTTAGAGCAGGATTTAGGGCTCTTGTACATAGGGTCGCTATGAGTCGCAGGCACTTGACAGCACATAACAACAACACTGCCAGAGCTCCCTAGGATATATTTAGAACACATAAAAATATGTATGTAAAAACACTATTTGCCAAACCTACATGTGGACGTAGGTACAGGTAGCCCCTTATACCCCCCCATTTCTGTTCATTTCTTTATCCACCTGTGCACCTATCTGTAGATGAAAACCTATTATTACTAATGATATAGGATTATGTGTTCAATAACCTTTTCCTTTTTTGCCTTTAATTCTTGTGCACTTCTCTGTGTCTTCCTTTTCTTTAGTGATGTGTTGATCACCAACCCCTTCAATGTAGATTCTTTCTTTCCACCCAATTGAGTATGTATCTCTTATCTAATTAGTGATTTTACCACCTTTCTCTACCCATCCCTACTAACCATCAAGAAAATGTTTGCTTCTGTGTGTGACCCTTTCCTTGACTATTTATAGTAATGGGTCATACAGTATTTGCTCTTTTGTGATTGATTTCTTTCACTCAGTATTTTGAGGCTCTATCTTACATACTTGGGTCATGTTGCCAGCAGGGACTAGTCCTTGTGGGGAAGGACAACATACTTGGAAGGGTGGAGGGACAGTACAGGAGAGGAAGAGATGAGATAGAGGAAGTAGATTGTCACAGTAACCCCAGATACAGTGGATTGGCCCTGGATGAGGTGGATTGACCTTGGATGAGGTGGATTGACCTTGGATGAGGTGGATTGACCCTGGATGAGGGGGATTGACCCTGGATGAGGTGAATTGATCCCTGATGAGATGGATTGGCATGGTAACTGGGGTAATGAGGGTAGGTGTGTCAGAGACAGAGATTGGCTCAGGATAGAGCAGGGTTCAGCACTCTTGTGCGTTAGGTGCTATGAGTCATAGCCTTCTCAAGGCCACATAACAACAGCAGCATAATGTCCTCTGGATTTATCCATGCTCTGTGATGTTTCAAAGATTCTATTCTATTGTTTGTATATGTCTTTATCCACTTATTAGCTGGTGGGCACTTGGGTTGTTTCCATCATCTCTCTGCTACTGTAAATAATTCTACAGTGAACATGAGTGTGCTTCCATCTGTTCATATTCTTACTTCTTTATGACAAACGCCTAATAGTGGGATTGCTGGATCAAATGATTTTTAGGGTCCCAACTTTAGAAAGAAACACCTTGCTGTTTTCCATGGTGGTTGCACCGTTTTCCACTCCCGTCAACAGTGTGTAAGAGTTCTAATCTCTCCCGACCCTCACCAGCATTTGGTTTTAACTGTAATGCTGGACTTTACTATGGTTGCTGAGATGAAATGGTACTACTATTAGTATTTCTGAGCAATGGTCGTATGTTCCATTACCTTATGTGATCACTCCAGCAGGCCCTGGAGATCGGACCCATTAGCATTCCCATTCTACAGGTGAAGAAAGCCTAGTCTAAAGAGGGTGGGTGGTTTACCAAGTGGAGCTGAGATTTAGAGTTGGACCCAGGCATCTTCAAGGATCCTGTCTTTTCCCTAGTGGCTGAGTTGGTGACCGCTGCTCTGCTCAGTTATCGGAGAGACTACAGACGCCTGCTCTGAACCTACTGGCAGTTGGCTTCTTTCGACTTCATCCTTGGCCAGTATTGCCCTTCCAAGTTGGAGAAGGGACCTCCGCCTCACCCACGTGGCCAAGGTTGGCCATCACTGCGTGATGGTCCCAGAAGCTGCACTCTGCAAAACTGAGTTTCCATAGCTGAAATGGTTTATGTGAAAGATCTTTCAGGGCCACCTGCAGCCTAGAAACCATTCACTGCCAAGGCATGAATATGAATTCCCTCCATCCATGAATATGAAAAAGTCCCCTCAAATTCACATAATCCCAAAGATTACAGGTCTTCAATTTGAACTCCCCAGGAAGCAGTGCAGAGAGCAAATAATGCCCTAAAATGAGCCTCACCTCCTACCCAGAATCTGCCCAAACACCTTCTGTTGATGTTTAACAGATGTCAGGAGGTGCTATTTTGCCCTTTTCTCTCCAGTATTTCTTTGCAAAGTAAGGAGTCTAGCCGATTGCACCCCATTTTGTTGATGCTGCTCGGAAGGAGTGATTTCAGGACTCACAGTCTGCCGGTGCAGCTGAAGTGCACAAGCGTCCTGATTGGGGGGACGTACCCTGCTGCCGCGCAGCCCGAGAGCGTCCTGTGGATGAGGTCTGTGCGCCTTTGCTTCGCTTCCTTTACCCTCTCATCCTCCTTTCCGGGAAGATTGCTAGGTAGCTCTGCGTGTTTGACAAGTTCAGCCTACTTTGAGACACACAAGTGGCTTTTCAGCAGGAGGTGGATCTGGCCTTTTAAGAACTTCCAGATGTGATTTCTTTGCTGCCTTTGTGGCCAGGGAATGAGTGTCGTGGAATTTAAATACGTCAAGACTCACAGCTCTGTAAGGTGTCAAAGAGGATAGCTTCTCTCACTCTGTTACTTGGTGGTTTTCTGGTTCATACCCACCACTCCTCTACTGTCGTAACATAGTGGTGTGCTGTGATGCTGGAAGCTATGCTGTCGGAATTTCAGGTACCAATAAGATCACTCAGAATGGACAGATTTTAGCAGAGCTCCCAGCTAAGACTGATTAGGGGGGAAAAGACATGGTGGTCTACTTCCAAAAATCAACTAAAGACAACCTTATGGATCACAATAGAGAATCATCTGACTTACTTGCTTTGGACATGCCATTGTTGTTGTTAGGTGCTATCAAGTTGAGTACAACTCACAGTCTCTCTGAACAATAGATCTGAACCCTGCCCCATCCTGTGCCATCCTCATCATTTCTGGCACACGTGAGCCCATGGTTGCGGTCACTGTGTCAATCCATGTCATTGAAGGTCTTCCCTCTCTTGCTGGCTTTCCACCTTCCCAAGCATAATGTCTCCTTGGAGGAAAAGCCTCTCCTAACAACATGCCCAAGGAACACTGAATGCACCTTCTCCAAGACATACCTGTTCATTCTTTGGCAGTCCATGGGATATTCAGTGTTCTTCTCCAACACCGTGGCTCAAAGGCATTGATTCTGCTTCTGTCACCACCTCCCTGAGTCCATCACCACCTCCCTGACCCCATCGCCACCTCTCTGACCCCATCGCCACCTCTCTGACCCCATCGCCACCTCTCTGACCCCATCATCATCTCCCTGACCCCATCACCACCTCCCTGACCCCATCATCACCTCTGTAACTTCACCACCACCTCTTTGATCCCAACTCCTACTCCCTGACCCTATCACAACCTCTACAACCCCATCGTCACTTTCCTGACCCATCCCCATCTCCCAGACCCTGTCCCCAATTCCATGACCCCATCACCACCTCTCTGACTGTGGCTTCAAACCAATCATTTTGTTTCCCTCTCATTTTCAACTTGGGCCTTCTCTAAGGGTTTGATGAGTGTGATATCTAGGAAAGTGAGAAGAAGACAAGCCCATTGCTGTAGAATGACCTTTTTTCACTTTCCCCCCAAGCCTGCGGCCTCTTCTATAGTCAATTTTCCAGCCTTGACTTAAGAAAATTGGCCCTAAATGTGCAGCCACTCAGTCCTGAAAGATCTCATGGGGCTGAGTGTGCCACCAGCCTGAGAGAAGCTCTTAGCCAGACTGGTGTGTACCTGCCCGTGCAGCCACTTCCCAGGACCACTGCCTTCTTGTCGGTGACTGGAGCCTTCTACTTGATCTTGGGAATTTTCCAGTATTGTGGGGGAAGTGGTTCAGATGGGGGGGGTTGGGAAATGGACCCTTAATGGGGAAATTAGTTATGCCCACTGCAGAGAGCTGGGAAGTCAAGAAATCCTGGTTTGACATCATGGATATGAAAGCTGGTTCTGAAAATGGATGTACTTTATGAGAAAATGAATCAACTTGCAGTGCCTACTTATCCCTGAGATTCTAATTATCCTTCCAGCTTTGATGATCTGTTTGATAGCCGGAGTCCCTGCATGGTAGAAATGGTTAACATGCTTGGCTTGTACCCAGAAGGTTGGCAGTTTGAGTCTACCCAGAAGCACCCCAGAAGAAGGGCCTGGTGATCAATTTCTGAAAACTTACCCTGTGGCATTTCCTCCTGTCGCTGTCAGATCCTTTTTTTCCCTTTTTCTTTTTCTTAGAAGATTGCTAGTCATCACCCCTTTAGGGCCACCTGGGTGGTCTAGAATGCTCTGAGCTCAGGACCTGAGTACTCCTGCAGAGCCTTTTCCTGAACAAAGTAGAGGCCAGTGGACACATGGGGCTCCATTCCAGAGGCTATTGAAAGATTTAGAGCTTTCTTTCCTTCATCTTGAAAAGCTCCTAAAGGGTTTCCAGCCACAGTGTGGCCCAGACTTCTACTTTTAACCAGTCCTTTGCTGCCACGCTAGGAGGTGGTGAGCGGCAGGGCTGGGGAGGGAGGGTGTCTTTTCCAGATATCTGAGAGAGATGACACTGGCTCCTTCTAGGGGTGGTGGGGTGATGCTGAGAAGTTGATGGAGCCGAGAAAGATTTGCAGAATAAATGAAGGTTCCTTTTCAGCATGTAGACTCGTTGACTGTTGCTTTGCCTGGGACCATCGGGGTTGGGGTTTGTGCAAGGGACCTGTCGAAAGGACTTTGGGGACATCAGAACGAGCCTTTCTGCCTTATCTGAGAGACGCTCAGTGGCCAAGCACACTGCCGATTCCCCTCATTACGGGGCTTTCTTGTGAATAAATGTTTCCTTTAGCGCCTTTAATAGCTTCCTCAGCTAGTTAAGTACACACAGTGGCAGGAAGGCAATTAAAGGACAGACAGGCAGCATAGATCTCTGTAGTATCAGAGTGGCATCATTATTTTTTAGTGACTCATTTTTTTATAACAATCAGACCATTCCTCTGAGTGGGGAAAATAAATAAGAAAAGCAATTTGGTGCTCACTGGTGGTTGCATTTAATTTGCATTTCATTAAGGACCTCTCTCTGCTAGGATGCCGAGGTCGAGGGATGGCTGGGAAGGCAAAGGAATAGGTGGGCAATGTCCCCTGCTGTCACATGCTTAGAAGGGAGGCTGAGCTGGGGGAGGGAGGCTGAGTGATGGAACCATGGGCATGGTCCAATGCCCTGTAGTAGACTGCCTCCACTCTCCTGTAGCTGTAGGGTTTAAATAAGGCATGTAACCAGTAACCACTCTGTATGCAATCTGTAAAATGGGTATAATAATGTCTACCATATTGGACTGTCCCACCAAGTATCTGTCAGTTTGTCTAACTGTGGTGGTGTCTACATTGCTATGACATTGCAAGCACTCCCATTGACATTTCAGATACCAATAGAGTCATCCATTGTGGGCAGGTCTGAATGGAGTTTCCATACATAGCCAGACTTAGGAGGGAAAGGTTGGCAATCCACTACTGAAAATTAGCCAGTGAAATCATATAGGCCCCAACAGAATGTTGTCTGGTTACCAGTGAGCATGAAGACAGAGGTGGAATGGGTGACATTTAGTACTCTTACACAGAGATCGATCGTCACGTGTCAAGGCGGACTGGATGCCAACTAACAACAGCATGTTGTTGTTGTTGTTAGGTGACGTCAAGTCACCTGCGATTCATAGCAACCCTATGTAAAACAGCCTTAAACCCTGCTCTATCCTGTGCCAATCTTATTGTTTCCAACACACCTACCCCCATTACCCCAGTGACTGAATCGATCCATCTCATCGAAGGTCTTCCTCTCCTGCTCTGTTTCTCTACCCTCCCAAGCATAATGTCCCTCTCCAAGGACTGATCCCACCTTGCAACATGTCCAAAATATGTCAGATGAAGCTTCAGAATTCTTGCCTCCAAGGAGCAGCCTGACTTTACCCTTTCCCGGACTAACATGTTTGTTCTCCTTGTAGTCAATACTTTTCTCTAGCACCACAGCTCAAAGAAATAACTCTCCTTCTAGTCATCTTCTCCCTAGTCATTGTCCGGCTCTCTGATGCATATAAAATAATTGCAAAGACCATGGCCTGTATCAAGTGCACCTTAGTCTCCAGACTGACACTGTTGCTCTTCAGTACTTTGGAGAGGTCTCTGATAGCAGAGTTTCCCATTGCAATTCATCTTTTAATTTCCTGGCTGTTGGTACCAAGAGTGTTGATTGTAGAGCCAAGTAAACTGAAACTGTCAACAATCTCAATCTTTTCACCATCTATCATGTGCTGCCAATTGGCCCAGTGACGAGAATCTTTGTTTTCTTGACATTGAGCCTCAATCCATATTGAAGGCTGCAGTCCTTGATTTTCTACAGCAAGTGCTTCAGGTCCTCTCAGTTTCAGCAAACAGGGTTGTACCATCTGCATAACAGATTGTTGATGAATCTACCTCCAGTCCTGATGCCACACTTCTCATAGAGCCCAGCCTCCCGGATAATCTGTTCTGCATATAGATGGAAAAGATATGGAGATAGGACACATCCTTGACACTCACCTTTCCCAATTTTGAACCATACAGCGTTTCCTTTCTCTGTTCTGACGACTTCCTCCTGATCCAAGCATAAGTACAATCAAGTGTTCTGGAATTCCCATTCTTCCCAGAGTCAGCCACAATTTATTGAGATCTACTCAGTGGGAGGGTGGAGGAACAGTCAGGAGAGGAAGACGCTTGATGAGATGGATTGATTCAGTGACTGGGGTAATGGGGGTAGGTGTGTTGGAGGTGGTGAGATTGGCACAGAATAGGGCAGAGTTGAGGGCTGTTGTACATAGGGTTGCTATGAGTCGCAGGCGACTCGACAGCACATAACAACAACAACAACACAGTCAAATGCCTTTGCACAGTCAATGAAACACAGACAGTCTTCTGGTACTCGCTGCTTTCACCCAAGATCCATCTGACATTAGCTATAATAGCCCTAGTGCCCTAGCCTAGCTATAATAGCCCTAGCCTCTTCTAAATCCAGCCTGCACTTCAGACATTTCTTTGTTGATGTGCTGTTCCAGTCGTTTCTGGGTAATCTTCAACAGAATCTTGCTTGCATGTGATATCAGTGATACTGTTCAATAATTTCCCCATATAGACACTGAAAAAGGCATGTCCTGCATGTGTGTCACTCTTTGTATGTTCATGACATGAACACATCTGTGTAACCAGCCCCTGGACCAAGAACAAAACCTTAACCAACACCTTTGGAGCTTTCCAGAGGGGGCTTTTAAGAAGCTGTGCTACAATCCTGAAGGCATGTGGTTCTAATCCACCAGCTGCTCCGCAGGAGAAGGATGGGAAGTTTCCTCCTGTGACATTAACTGCCTCTGAAAACCCACTGGAGAGTCAGCTATGGGTTGGTTCTGACTAAACTGTACTCAGCAACAGCATACCACTCTGTTCTGCGTTAGTATATTCAAACCAGGTGGATTCACTTTCATAACAGGAATAAATTAAGCTATAGTAGAAAGATCTAATATTATCAGTGCCAAAGAAAGCAAATCTGTCTTGAAGGAAGCACAGCTAGGATGCTCGTTAGAGGCAAGGATGGGGAAACTTGGTCTCCTTGTTGAAAATGTGGGCATGTTGTCAGAGGCGCCAGTCCTTGGAAAAGACATCCAGCCTGGAAAAGTAGAGGGTCATCAAAAGAGAGGAGGATTCAATAGGGGAACTGGGCCAGGGGCTGCGGCAATGGACTTGAGCATGGAGGAGATCGTGGGTGGGGCAGGATACAAGGTTTCTCACCATAGTTCACAGGGGTCACTAAGAGTCGTTGTTGACTTGACAGCACTTAACCAATTATCAACCTAGGGAACATCTAAGGAGAAAGACATGGTGGTTGGCCTGAGTTGATGTCCTTCCCTCCATCACAAGGGGAGGCAAGCAGCCTATTTGTCTTTTCTCCATGATGGTTGTTTTTAGTGAGGCTTTCCAGAGCGCATCCTGTGAAGGGGGAGTAGAGGTTCTTTGAGGCATTCCTCTGGGTGCCGGAGGCAACTGGATCCCTTTTGTCTGTTTACCCAAGAATGCCTCACATTTTGTGTATGCCATAATGTGAAAAGGCCGGGGAGCCCAGTTTGACCTATGCAATCTCAAGAATTCCTCCAGCAGCCCAGGAGGCAGGCAGTACTGTTAGTCCCATTTTGCGGATACGGAAACTGAGGCTCTGCAGTGTCTGTCCCTAAATCGGGTTTCTTTTCCATCACGGTTCTCCATATTTCCTTGAGGTCCTCTGGGCTCAGTAAAGGGAAGTCCTAGGTGTGCTTGTATATCTTTGAGTCATGCTATCCTAGCTCAGGAGAGACTAGCCCCTGGGGAAGGACATCATGCTGGGAAAGGTGGAGGGCCAGCGATCGAGAGGAGGACCCTCAACAAGATAAGATGGACTGGCAGGGTGACGGTGGGCTTGAGCGTATCAGAGCTGGTGAGGACGGCACAGGACAGGGCAAGATGCAGATCTGCTGCGCATGGGGTCACTGTGAGGCTGGTTAACTCAGGGTCACCCAACAACGACAGTACAGCTAGTCCTGGGAACTAGGGCTAGCAAGGTCCTGTTGGACTTGACACCATAGGACTCGGTCCCACCCCTTCACAAAGAGATTAAGCAACTCTCTGCAAATAACCTTCATTATGGATTATCAATGTAGAGACAACAAAAGTCCTCACAACTGCACCAGCAGAGAGAATCATGATAAATGGAGAAAAGATTCAAGCTGTCAAAGAGTTTCTTTTCTCGGATCCAAATGGAAGCAGAAGCCAAGAAATCAAATGACATTTTACAATAGACACATTGGCTTCAAGGGATGTCTTTAAATTGCTGAAGAGTGAGGATGTCACTAAGGGGACTGATGTGGACCTGGCCCAAGCCCTAGTGTTTTCCATTGCCTCATATGCATGTGCTTTGGTGGCCGGGAGCAAGGAGCTGCACCTGCAATCCTGAAGGTATGTGGTTCAAGTCCACCTGCTGCTTCGTGGCAGATGGGAAATCTCCTTCCGTGTGATGAACTGCCCCTGAAAACCTGCCAGCTATGGGTTGGTTCCAGCTTGATCGCATACGACGATGACAACAACAACAACAAAATGCATGTGAAAGTTGAGCAGCAAATAAGGAAGACTGAAGAAGAATCGATGCCCTTGAACTGTGATGCTGGCAAGGAAGATTGAATATAATATGGGTTACCAAAAGAACAGCAAATACCTGCCTTGAAAGAAGGGCAGTGGGATCCTCCCTAGAAGCAAGGATCGCTGTTTGTTTTTCTCTTATATACTTTATCAGTTTGGAGCAATTTCTGCAGAAAGCTGTCATACTTGGTAAGGTCAGTGAAAATGAGAAAGACCTTCCACACCATGGTTTGGCACCATGGCAGCAACAGTGGGCTCTGGCACAGCAGTGAGGGTGAGGATGGCACACGGCCAGGCAGAGTTCTAGTCTGTTGGTCATGGACTCACTGGGAGTCAGAGCTTGCTCGCTGGCACCTAAATGTCACAGCCATAGAGCAGGGTTCTGATTTTCGTTCTAACTTCCAATCCTCTGTCCCATTGACTGTGTGATCCCATTTCCAACAATTCTAGGATGTAGGTTACCCCTCTTTATAGCCAAGGAATCAAGGTGCAGACAAGCAGATTCCCAGTTTGTCAGACTACCAGCCCATGTGTGTGTGTGCATGCGCCTAAATTTCACATCCCTGATGAAATTTACCTATAAAGACAGCTCAGTTGCCCTGGACTTAATTATTGCCGTGACTGATTTTAAAATTTTGTACAACTTGTGCTTCTGAGAAATGGGATGCACCCACTCTCATCTGGGGTTCACTGATCCTTGGTTTTCTTATAGTAGCCAAGGTAATATGGCGATCATGAGTAGACTGGGACCCAAAGAAAACCTGAACCAGGCCCAGCAGCCTCCCCACACGGCCAAGCTGGCAGGTGGTGCTGGGGCTGGCTTTCCATGCCATGAGTTTTAGGGCACCTTCGCTCATGGCCGTCAAGTTGGTATTTGTGTTTGGGCACTTGGGGAGCGCTGAACTCTAATTAAACGAGCTCTGAGCAGGTGGGGTGCAAACAGTGAGGGAAGATCATTAACAGCTGGTGAGGAGGTGGTGGGGGGCCAGAGGCAGCTTAGCCAGCTGATGGCTTCTGCTTTCACTGTGTCAGCTGTCAGCTTCCACCTCCACGAGTTCAGATTCCTTTTCCCAGCTGATGACACCTGGGTCCCTGCTGCCAGCCTTGGTGCCACCTCCTTTCTCTTTACAAAGAAAAGCAGTTACCTCTTCAACATCTCTCTCTCTTTCCCCACTGGATTCCTCCCCCTTTTCAGTTTTCTACTTACCAAGATACTTGTTGTTCAAGTATTTTGATTAACCTTCTCATCCCTTCCCTAAAACCCGGTGTGGTGATCCTGTGATTCCCCTTCAGCTTCTGCTGCAGACCACTGACATTAAAGTGGAAGAAAGGAAGTTATTTGAGTAAGGAGCCCTGGCGGCACAGTGTGTTAGATGTTGAGCTGCTAACCAAATGGTCAATGGTTTGAATTCGCCAGCTGCTTAGTAAGAGAAAGATTTACCTCCTTGAAAACTCAGTGAAGGGTGGTCATGAGTTGGAGTTGACCCTGCCGCAGTCAGTAATTTGAGAAGCCACATGAAGCCCATTGGCTTTAGTGAGCATGAGCTCTGCCCTCTTTTTTGATCTATGTTCTATCATATGCCCTCAGGTCTGCCATCTTTTAACTGTGTCCTGTCACAGGCTGTCAGTGCTTCGTGGGCCAAAGGGACTCTCCAAGAGGCTGCCCCGCAGCCATGTTATCTGACAGAGAGGAGACAGAGGCCCAGAGAGACTAATCAATGTAGCCTATTGGTGGCTGAGACATCCTGGTCTCAACCTGCCATGGTTTCCTTTGCACAATCTAAGTCATTTGGCTCCCATGCTTTCTTTGGATAAACTTTGGAAATCTGTCCTTCCCTCAGGCCCCAACAAGCCTGTTAGCAGCTGTGGCACCTTCAGAGGCAAAGGAACAAAGGTGTGGAGTCAACCTGGTATGGGTGGAGTGTCCCCTGTGTCATGCTCTACCCATGGGACCTTGGATAAAGTGACTTTCATCCTCTGACCCCCAGGTTCTCATCTGTAAAGTGGGAATGTGGTCAACCGCCTCCCTCTCAGACTATGAAGTCTGGAGAGCTTCTAGAATGTTTATCCCAGAGCCCACCACTGGGAGGCACCCAAGAGACCAATAACTTCTTTCTTCTCGGTGTGCACTGTAGCTTGGGAACTGACCTGCTATATCTGACCCTCCAGTGGGTTGTTCATAGGCAGCTGATCACTTGTGAGAAGACTGCCCATTTCCGCCACCCTGTGCAGCACCTGGTGAATTTGAACCGTGTGCCTTCAGGATTGCAGTGCAGCTTCTTACCACTAGGCCACTGGTGCCATTAAGTTGATTATGACTCATAGTGACAGATAGAAACCATGGCCATTCCCACACCATCCTCATCCTCCCCTTCACGCTCAAACCATTCTTGCAGTCCCTGTGTCAGCTGACCTCGTTGAGGGTCCACCTCCCTTTTGTCAACCCTCTAGTTTTCCAGTCTCCTTCCAAGGACTGGCCCTTCCTGACAACATGCCCAGAGGGTGTGAGGCAGAGTCTCACCCTCCTTTCCTCTAAGGAGCACCCTGGTTGCTTGTTCTGAGACACATTATATGGGTCGGTTCTTGTGGCAATCCATGGGGTACTCATTACTCCTTGATCTGATTTGCTGTTCATGGTGTGGCCCATGGAGTCCACTCCCTTTCTGGGTGTTTTAACGACCATACGAGGCAGGAATGGAGTCTGTAGATAAGATTCTGCTTGGTGATTCTGCACTAGGGCCCCTGGGAGGTGGAAGGGCTGTTAGAATGGCTTGATGTGATGGCTCCGGTCGCCCCCAGCATGGCCTCTGGTAGGCAGCCATCTTTCCCTGTCAACCTGCCAAACACCTCTTAGGCATAATTCATCCTGACACCGAACAGGGCTGGGAAGTCACATTGAAGCATAAGAAACAGAGGGGCAAGTGAGATTGCATGTGCAGTGAGGGTAGGGGGGAGAGCTGCTCGTTCATTTCCTCAGGTGGCCCTAGCTTAGGGTGAGGGTCAGGTGGCTCACTGTCTGCAGCCACACCTCCTTCTCTGAAGCAGTGAGATAAAGACTCAAAGATTGTACTTGACATTGCTCTCCCAGTCCGTCGCTTAGACACTAACCATCCCTGATCCCAAGACATGCTTGGAACAAAGTAATGAAAAGTGTAGCAATTTTCTTCCTGCCTCCAAACCCACCTTCACAGCTTCCCACGTCTCCTCCCATCCCTTGAAAAACACAGCCCTGACTCATTGCAAAGCCACCTTTGCCCGTCGCCAGCCTGTGTCAGGTCCTGCCTGGAACCTCATCCCTATTTTAGAAAGAGGGCTTGCAGACTCTGAATCAGAATCTGTTTTCCTGCGGCTGGAAGCCCTGCATGGCATTTAGAGATGTGGTTTCCTTGGAGATGGAAGCATCTGCCTGCCACTCTGGGGACCCTCAGGACCAGGGCTCACTGGTGCCCGGCAGGAACTGGAAGGTTGGTCTCTATAAGCAGAGACAGAGCCTGAGGCCTGATTTCCCTTTGTGGAACCTGCAAAGTGCCAACAACAAGCAGGGTCCCTTTGATGTGGACCAAGTTTTGTGTGTGTGTTTTTTCTTTTCTTTTTTACATCACTGCTGTTCAGTTAACCTGTGTGCAGGCAGCAATTAGTTGAAGACATTTCCATGAGTAACATGCAGCTGAGGTCCCTCCTCCAGGCTCCTGTGAGGGGTTCAGGGCAGCAGTGAGCTGTTGATTTTCCAGGTGATAAAGGAGGGGCTGGCAAGTAGCCATTCTCTGAACAGGTCTTTCTTGAGCATCTGCTCTGTGTACCCAGCCGTGTTCCGTACTCCAGAGACACAGCACTGTCCAGTGCTGCCTTGACCTCTGCCTTGTGGAACTGAGAGTCTAGATCAGGAGTCTGAGAACCATGGGTCAAATCTGACCTGCTGCCTGTCTTTGTAAATAAAGTTTTATTGAAACATAGCCTGCCTTCCTCATTCCTTTCTCCCTCCCTCCCTTCTCCTTCCTGTCCATCAGCCTCTCCCTCTGCCCCTCCCCTTCTCGTGTCCTCTTTTTTCTCCCTTTCATTCTCCCCATCCCTCCTATACTCTTCCTTTCTTTTTACTTTCCTTCCTTTATCCTTTTTCTGTCTCTCTTATACTTTCTTCCTTCTCTCCCCATTGTCCTTCCTTCCTTCTTTCCTTTCAAATTGGACACAATTTCAATTTCACACCCATCATCAAATATGGACACTCCCCTGACTCCCTGACTGACACCATCTATCTCAGAGTAAACCTTTCTCTTACAGGCATCGCATGTAACAGATATTTCCAAACATCTTCTCTCTATTTACACATGCTTACATATGTCTATGCTTTTATTTTTATCTTGGAGATCATACTAACTGTATTTGGCAGCTTACTGTCTTCACACATCAGTGGGCCGTGCAAAGTCTACTGAGCAGAAGTCAGTTCATATATTTAGCTCATAGGCCAAATATGCCCCCCCCATCTGTTTTTGTAAATAAAGCTTTATTGAAACACAGCCGCATCCACCTTTCACATAGTATCTAGAAGTGCTTCTGTGTTTCACTGGCAAAGTTGAGTAGTTAAGAGACTGTGTGGCCTGCAAATCCCACACTAAATGGTCACTGAGGTTTATAGGAAAAGCTGGCGAGCCCCAGTCTGGGCCTCATTTAGTGACGGTGTAGTGTTCTTCAGTACAGACACACTGAGCTTTATTAGGCCACTCCACCATTGAGCTGCCTCTTTCTTCTCTCTGTGTGCCCCAGTGAGGACCCACGCGGTGGGGGCTGTTTCTGAGATGCTTTAGGTGGGCTTTAGCTACTGTGGACTTTTCTGATGTGGGAGACACTGGGACCTTCAAACCTTGCCACTGTGATGGTTGTGACTATACAGCATGCCCCTGTGGTTGCCTGTCCGCGAGGAGTGCCCTTTCTTAATACCATTCCTGTCTTTTTCTTGGGTGGGGGGTAGACAATGCTATAACCCACATCAAGAGTCCAGAGCCTAAAGTGTGAGCTTTCCAAGTCTGATTCTTGAAAATCTGAGCAGATTCCTGTCACGTGAATAACATGATCTGGGTTTCACCAAACCTACTAGTCACAGTCCTGGTAAATGTCACTGATGGAGACTTACTGCGGGAGCCCAGTGGATCTCAGGGGTGCAGTGAAGTCTTTGACAGTTTAGTTTGCCAGCAGATTTGAGAAACTTAGAGGTTGAGGGTGCGTCGCTCTGGTAATGGTACATAGGGAACTGTGTTGCTGATCCAGAGACTGAGCCTCTCTGGCGGTTTGAACCACCAGTTATTCAGAGGGAGAAAGATGAGCAATGTCTTCCTGTGTGATCTACAGCCTCGAGACCCAGTGGAGGGTCATGTAGGAGTCAGTTTTGAATTTACAACAGTGAGAAAGGGAGACATAGGAGAAGAAGGAAATGGAGGAGAGGAGAGAGAAAAAGAGAAGGGGGTAATAGGGAAAATGGACTAGAAAGAAGCAGTAGGGAGGGAGGGAGATAAAAAGAGGGAAGAGGGGAAAGAGGGAGGGAGGGAGATGGAGAGAAGAGGAGGAGAGAGACACTTGGTGAAAAGCAGAGCTGTGGCCTTTTTATTTTTAAGGGAAATCTGGCTTTAATGTTGGCAAAAATGGAATTGTCTTTGGCTATAAACAACATAGCAACTTCTGTTGTTGTAGTTATTGTTATTTATCATTGAATCGCCTGCTACTCATAGTGACCCTATCTATGCACAATAGCCCTAAACCCTGCTCTATCCCTTGCCAATCTTATTGTCTCCGACACACCCACTCCCATTACCCCAGTTACTGAATCAATTCATATCATCGAGGATCTTTCTCTCCTGCACTGTCCCTTCACTCTCCCAAGCAATGACGTCCCTCTCCAAGGACTGCTCCTGCTTTGCAACATGTCCAAAGTAAGTCAGACAAAGCTTCAGAATACTTGCTTCCAAGCAGCAGCCTGGTTTAACCCTCTCCAGGATGAACTTGTTTGTTCTCCTAGCAGTCCATGGTCTATTCAACACTCTTCTTCAGCATCACAGCTCAAAAGCATCAATTCTCCTTCTATAATCCCTAGTCATTGTCCAGCTTTCTGAAGCATAGCAGCGAATTGCAAAGACCATGGCCTGTATCAAGCGCACCTTAGTCTCACATCGTCAGACTGACTCTTCAGTTCTTTGGAGAGGTCTCTGACAGCAAACTTTCCCATTGCAATTTGTCTTTTAATTTCCTGGCTGCTGGTACCAAGAGTGTTGATCGTAGAGCCAAGCAAACTGAAGTTGTCAACAATCTCTTCACTTTCTATCCTGATGCTGCCATTTGGCCCAGTGGTGAGAATCTTTGTTTTCTTGATGTTGAACTTCAATTCATATTGAAGGCTGCAGTCCTTGACCCTCCATAGCAAACACTTCAGGTCCTTTCAGTTTCAGCAAGCAGGGTTGTGTCATGTGCATAACCCATATTGTTGATGAGTCTGCCTCCAATGGTGTTGCCACACTTATCCTCATAGAGCCCAGCCTCCCGGATAATCTGTTCCACATGTAGATTGAAAAGATAGGGAGATAGGACACATCCCTGGTGTATACCTTTCCCAATTTTGAACCATGCAGTATTTCCTTGCTCTGTTCTGATGACTGCCTCCTGGTCCAAGTATAGGTTTCTCATAAGCACAGTCAAGTGTTCTGGGAGTCCCATTCTTTTCAGAGTCAGCCACAGTTTATTGAGATCTACACAGTCAAATACCTTTGCATAGTCAATGAAACACAAATAGACATTCTTCAAGTACTCTCTGCTTTCAGCCAAGATCCATCTGACATTAGCTATAAAATCTCTAGTGCCACGGTCTCTTCTAAACCCAGCCTGCACTTCAGGCATTTTTCTGTTGATGTGCTGTTCCAGTCATTTTTTATAATCTTCAGCAGAATCTTGCTTGCATGTGATATCAATGATACTGATCGATAATTTCCACACTCTGTTGATCACCCTTCTTTGGAATGGGAACAAATATAGATCTCTTCCAGTCAGTTGGCCAGGTGATTGTACCCCAGATTTCTTGGCATAACTTGGTGAGCACATCCAGGGTAGCGTCTGTTTGTTGAAATATGTCAATCGATATACCATCAATTCCTGGGGCCTCGCTAATTTAAAACAGAGAATGGACTTGCCTCAAAGACTATTGGATAGAACACTCAGGATCTCTCGGAAATGTGGAGACCCAGGCGCAGGGGAGAGTAGGGTTTGCGGTGTCTCTGGGGCTTTAGGGGCCAGGAATGACTTGGCAGAGGCTTGGGAAGCCACCCGTAGGTGCATGGAACCTAGTGCATAGCCATCATTCAGTCCAGCGCGCAAGGTTCACATTCAACAGAGAGAGTCCAATTTGTCTGACGTGGCACCTTATGACGTGGGGACAATAGTCCCTTGGTTCATATTACAAAACGAATAAGAGAGAGGATACACCCTAAGGGTGTGTGTGTGTGTGTGTGTGTGTGTGTATGAGAGAGAATGAATGAATAAATATATATAAAATGGGTGCTGGGTTGACGACAAAATGAATCCTCCCTGTGGCACAGCAGTACAGCGTATCAGCTAAGATGTTTACATACATGAGTCCTGCAGAGCGAGTACACTGATGAATATACTAAGCCCCAGAGCAGGAACCTCCCCTGTGTGCTGCTTGCTTCCAAACCTGCAAGCCTCACCAACATCATAACAAGTCACTGCTTCTGCAGACGTGGAAAGCAAAGTGAGGGTATCAGTTTGCACGAACGACTGAGAGCAGGCAAAAGTCTTCAAATTCAGTGGCAAATCCATTGTGCACATTTTCTTGGTGTCATTCTAAGTACCATGCTGCCTGAATGATTAGAAATTCTCCCCTAGTGGGATCATCCTTGCTGAGGTTTCTCTGTGTGCTCTGCTCAGCCCTCTCTCGTCTCGAAGCATGTGGGTCATTCTTCATGCTTTCTCGTTTGCCCCAGCAGAAGCCAGGGGCAGACACAGGATCTGGAGAGGTACCCCCACCCTGCCCTGACCCTCCTGTATAAATAAGAGGGCTGCAGCCTTGTAGACTCTGACCCGCCCAAGGTCGTGCTGTATGTGGAGGGATGGGAGCAGCACTGCAGAATCATGACAGTGGGGGTGGGTGAGCTTTTAGGGCTGATTGCTCTGATCCCTTCATTTTCCAGGTGAGAGGCAGCAAGCACACCACGGTTGCATGGCCAGCCCTGGGCCCCAGCCAGCCCTGTAGCCTCTGAGCTCTGATCCATTCTCCTGGTAGACTCGAGGATCTCAGGCTGGGTGCACAGATTTCAGGGGCGTCTCATAGAGCCATCAGATGGTGTGTCTGGTTAGCCACGTTCCTAAGGAGGCCCTCTCAGCTGCGTGTTTCCCAGGGTAAAGGACACTTGTGAGAACTAGCCCATCAGTGGCAAAGTACGATTTCCTTGCTGACCGCAGTCTTACAGAGAGAAGGGTAACCGTCTTAGCAGAGAGCTTTTTCTGGTTCACCCTCTGAGCAGACAGCTGTCGATTCTGCGTGTTTGAGAATGTTCACTTCTGGCTCCTTGCTTATGGAAATGGTGAGGTGTCCAGAATCCCGATGACTGTGGCTTCTTAACCGCACTGCCCTCAGGAAAGTCAGGTCCTTGGCTGATTTTTATCGTAGAGGCTAAACATTGACACCAAAGCCAGTTCCTGACTGTGCATTTTACAGGCTGTATGTCTTTGGGCAAGGTGCTTAGCCTCTCTGACCCTTTGTTTTCTCATCTGGGGGTGATGTTCTCCCTCTTAAAGAGTAAAATGGAGCTAGTGGCATAGCCAAAGTGAATTCTCACTAGCCCAAAGCCTATGAGTCTCCAGTTGTTTGAATGCCGCAGGAGAACAGTGGGCGGTCTCCTCTCATTGCAGTTCACCACCTCAGAAAGCCAGTGAGAGGACTGCTGTGTCAGAACCAACGTGACCGCAGTGAGCTTTTTGACAGCTTGTGAGTGAGGTGTCTGCGGGAGATCCTGGTTCAGTTCCTCGGCAGTGCAGCCACTACCTGCCTGTCAGCAGGCTTACATGCTTCTGCGATGCGACACGGATTTCTGCAGCTCCTGGACTAAGACTAGGAAGAAAGGGCTGGTGATCTACTTTCTGAAAATTAGCTGTATAAACCCTATGGGTTGCAGCAATCAGATCCAAATCCAGTTACAAGAATGACACAGGACTGGGCCCCGTTTCATTCTGTGTGTATGGGTCACTCCAGATAGGGAGGCCCCCACCCCCCTTTGACAGCACCAGCAGTGCCCGTGAAGTGTTTAACATAAAGCCAGGCACACAGCCAGGGTTCAGTGGATGGCAGAGGTCACAACTGGAAGCTAAGATACAGGCAGCAAAGAGACTCCACCCGTGCCTGCTTTTTACCCTGCAGGAGACCAGGAACAAGACTCCAGGTAGCTTGCAAAGGCAGAGCCTGGCCAAGAACTCCATTTCCTACTCAGCCTGAACGTCCTGTGGTTTCATCAGCTCAACACATGGCTTCCCTTGGGGTCCACTGGCCAGGCCAAACCACCCCCTTGCCCATGGGCATCATGGGCTAGCACAGCTCTGCTGCCAAGTCCCTCTCCTCCCCTGCCCCCTCCTGGTTTCCGAAGAATTCAGGAGATGTTTGTGAGTTAAATGACTCCAGTCCCACGCTTTGGCCCCAGGAGCAGGCTGAGAGAAGCTGGAACAAGCCAGCACTGGTCGTCTCCCCGGGGGACCATCACTTACTGGGTGGACGGAAGCTTGCCCATGTTCCATCAGCCCCGGGGGAGGGGGAGACGGCAAGGGCAGACCTCAGTGCCAATTTATCTTGGAAATTGTCTTTTCTTCAGGCCAGGGGAGGTGGGGGCAAGGGGGAAGGAACCTATAAGACAGCATGCAGCCACATGCCCCTGAAATCTCTGCCCAAAATCAGTCATCCTGTTTAATAATGAGGACTGTCATGGACCTGGCTCAGTCGGAAATGATGGCTTGTGTAAATATTGGGTCTCTAACTGATTTATGGGTTGGGGAACAACAACAAAAAAAATAAGATTAGTTGCTAATCACAGAGGATACAGGGAAAGCAGAGGCCTGGATGCTGGTACAGGTCATGCTGGGTGGGCAGATCCACAGCCAGGGTGAGCTCAGATGCTGGGGGTTGGGGTGGGAGAGGGGGCAGAGGGCTTACTGAGGTTACCTGGACAATGCAGTGTTAGGCTCACCTGGTTAAAGCCCTGGAGGGGCATGACTGTCAGGCAAGATGCCCAATTTTCAAGCCTGAGCTTGATTCACCCTGGGTAACCCTGAAAAGGACAACTGAGTTATCTGATTTAGAGAGAATGTGTTGTCTCTGAATTGCCTTCTAGAGAATATGGATTTGATACAATCCCCCCATGTGGAATACTTGCCCCATGAATGTGCTCTGTAGGGCTTCCAGTGGCTGACTTCTCAGTCGGTCACCAGTTCTTTCTTCTGGGACACCTTTGGGTAGACTCAAACCTCCCACCTTCTGGGTAGTAGCCATTCACATCAAACTTTTGTAGCTCCAAGGAAAGCCTGATAGAGTGCAGCAGGCAGGCAGAGAGCTCTTGTGGTGGGCCAGCTGATCGGCAGAGGGCCCCAGGCACTATTTGGGGGAGTTTGCTTCAGTTTTTCTACGTTCAGCTGAGTCTTACTTTTCTTACTTGAAAATGGGTCTATCCTTCATCCTGAGGACCAGATTTGGCTGGCTGCCTGTTTTTGTAAATAGTTTTACTGTAGCATAGTTCCTCTTCATTCACTTGGAAACCTCTTGGCTGCTTTTGGTAAGGAGTTGTGCTACCAAACCAAAGTTAGGCAGTTCAAATGTACCAGCTGCTCTGTGGGAGACAGAGGAGCAGTCTACTCCCATGCAGTCGATAGCCTTTGAGAACTCAAAGAGAGGGTCAGCTCCGAGTCAGTTCCTATGCAATTGTAGTTGGGACAGAGTGAGTATTAGGGAAAGCTGAAGATACTCTCCACCCTTCTATGGAATGGGAATATTCTTCTTTAAAGGGCTTTATTTACACGTGCCACTCAAGTAGATGGCCAGTGCTTGTTAAACCTCGTGGTGCAATGTGTTAAGCCTTGTGCTGCTAACCCAGAGGTTCCCAGAACACTGGCTCTGTCCTCTGTCTGTCCTTTCCCATCCCTCACTCTAGATCTGAAGCAATACTTTAGAAGACAAAGGGGGACTAAGCAGCTCAGGAACCATCAGCTCTTTCACCTCAATCAAATCTTGGTAGTGGCTTTGCTGGGAACTGAGCAAACTTGTGTCTCTAAAAGATACTATGTATCATTTTCTCCATTGTGTCTCATTATTTTGAAAGAAGTGCTGCTGTTGCTGTATTCAAATGGCAGAGAGAAATCCACAAGTAAGGCAGTTACCCCACTCATGCAGTTCCCCAGCCGCCTCACCAACACTGGCAGCTGTGCCTCATGTATCTTTCCAGAAAGTACTTACACCCCTCCGTGTTGAGTGCCATATGTCACATGAGCTGAGGGAGCATCCTGGAGCCCCTTTCATTCTGTCACAGAGATTCTCTACTCTCCATCCCTGCTGCCCCACCTTGGTCCAGACCTCCATCTTGTTTTGCTGGATATCACCCTCCTACCCCTGCCCTCAGTCCGGGATCCCCTGATTCCACTCTTGAGGAAGGCCAGGAGCAGGGAGTATGTACAGCAGCCCTGTTCAAAGGAACTTTCAATGATGATAAAAGCAATCACATGATAAAATTGCAACCTTCTGTCAAGTCACTTCTGACTCATAGAGATCTGACAGGGGATAGGGCTTCTGAGGCTGTGTGACTGCTTAGCATAGCCACCTGCCTCAGCTTTCTGCCACAGACAGGCTGGTGGATTCAAACTGCTGACCTTTCAGTTTGCTGCCTGGTACTTACTGCACCAAATGTTTCACAGCTCCTCTGCCCCATGGAGCTTTTGAGCATTTAAAAGCTGTTAGTAAAGGAATTGTGCTGCCAGCCCAAAGGCAGACAATTTGAATCCACCTACTGCTTCATGCGAGAAAGATGGACCATCTCCTCTTGTGTGACTTAAAACCTATACAAACCTGCTGGAGGGTCAGCAATGAGTCAGTTCTAAAGCAATGGTACATACTCTCAATGTGTAGCTAATGTAACTGATAAATGGAGTGTTTGTTTTTTTAAGAAAAACATTTAATCCCATTCATAATGGGGCAACAGGGATTTCTTTTCTTTGATTTTGAGTGAAAGTTTCCAAATCATACTTACAAAGGTTCAAAATAAAATACATAAAAGACAATAAATACGATACATAAGATATAAGAAAATACATAAATAAGAAAATAAAATACATAAAATACAATAAAATAAAAAAGAAAACATTTTGGTTTTAACATTAGTTGTAGAGCAGCATAGATTTAGACGCAGGGCTTTCTTTTTCCCAGTGGGTTAAACATCAGACCAGTACCCTCAGTGTCGTGGTTTGAACCCACCATCCACTCTGCAGGAGGAAGACGTGGCACCTGCTTCTGTGAAGATGACAGCCTCAGAAATCCTTCGAGGCAGTGCTCCCATCCTGTGGGGCTGCTGGGAGTGGCAGTGGGTCTTGTTTTGCTGTGTTGGGTTTCAGTGGTTAGACAGCTTTCTAAATCTTTAAGGAAGCAGCTGTTCTCCACTGGAGTCACCGATGGGGATTTGAACTGTCTGCCTTTTGGTTGGCTGCTGAGTGTTTAAACTCTGTCCCTACTGCTCTTTTTGCCAGTCGTGGCCCAGGACAGTTCAGTGAGTAGAGGGAGAGGACAGGAACAGGAAGAGTGTGTGTTCATTCTTTTATAAAAAAGTAATGTGTTTTATTATTTTTTGTGTGTGTACCATCAAATTGGATCTGACTGGTACAGGAGGAGATTGACCCTCCTTCTCCAGCAGAGCATCTGGTGGATTTGAACGACGCGCCTCTGGGATTGCAGTGTGGCTTTTTGCCACTAGGTCACCAGAGCTCCCTAATGTTCATTCTTAGACCCAAAGGGTCACAGCTGTGACTTTAGGACAAAGAAACCCCCAGCTACCCCAGGATCCTTGAGGGCTGTGACGTGAGCAACTTCTGTGGAGTGATCTTCAGGTGACGCACATGGTTACACCCCTTGACTACTAACTGAAAGGTTGATGGTTTGAAACCCATTCAGAGGTGCCTCAGGACACTGGCCTGGCAATTCTGCTTCGGAAAGGCCACAGCCATTGAAAACCTGATGGGACAGTTTTGTTCTGGGGATACCCTGAGTCTGAATCACCTCAACAACAGTGACTCCTGTGGGCAGGGAGTCTAGAACATGGACTGGCCACCTTTTCTGTGGAGAGTCAGGTAGGAAATATTTTCATCCTTGCATATCACAGTCTCTACTGAAACAGTGCCATCAAGCAAAAGAACCCATGGGAATATATAAAAGAATGGGCATGTTTATGTTCCAATAAAACTTTATGTGTAGAGTAGGTTGCAGGCTCATTTGATTCATGATCTAGTCTGCAGGGATTTTTTTAATCCACTAGCAGTGAAGGGAGAAAGACAGGCACTCTCTTTGCATGTGATTTATCGCCTCTGAAAACCTGTCAGAAGGTCAGCTATGCATCAGGTCAGACCCAAGGGCAGTAAGTAGGACTAGAAGGGTCCTGAAGGAGTTCTAAGGAAATGTGGTTTTGAAGTAGCTTCCCAGTCAGTTGGGAGGTTCCCCAAGGACCAAGATGTGCCTTAGTTCTTTTCTAGTCCTGTCATGGTCTACCAGGTGACTCTGCATTGAGATGGGCTCTTGGAAAACATCCATTTGCATCATTTCTTCTTCCAAGAGTTTGCAGGACTGTGAGTCATCCAGCTCCCATGATCCTCAGCTTCCTTGTGTTGTGGGGTTGTGTCCCCTTGAACTTGAAAACCTTCACCAGGTCAGATCCCTCAGTGCCTCATTAGTATAATGTCCAGAGCATCTGGCCTGGCCAATTGGGAGGAAATGACAGGGCTGGGAGCAGACAGAGAGAGTGTGGTCTGAGACAGGCAAAACTACGGGTTCTTACGCACCAGCCACCCTGCTCAGCAGAGCGCTGCTCTGGGGACCATTTCCCCATCCAGGAAGGAAGACCCCGAGGCTGGCACACGGTCACACGTTCTGTCCCTTCCAGCTGGGCCATCTCAGTCCTTCACATCAGGCCTGACCTTGTTACCCTAGAGGAGGCTGTGGGGCACTTTCTTTTCCAGAATTAAACAATAACCGATATTCTAGTTGGGGGAAGTCTTGGTCCCTGGTGCTGCTGTAACGCAGATGCTTCAAGTGGGTGATTTCAAACAACAGAACTGGATTGTCTCACCATTCTGGAGGCTAAAGTTCCACATCAGGCTTTCCTTGGTTGTGTGGATTCTTTCCTTGGAGCAGCCTGGGCATTCCCTGGTGCGTTGGTTTGCAGACAGTCCCCACACAGTATAAATATTCTCATGTATGTGTATGTCGAGTTTGCTCTTGTAGCTCTTGCCATGTTAGGGAGCTGTGCCTTGGAGACCCATCCAGATAACAGCGTGGTCCCCTCCAGGGCCGACCCAACTGGAAGGCTGGGAGCCAGCCCCTTCCAGCGTTTTGTGCCACCTCATCTTACCGCTTACCCTGAACTGACCCTCTTTCCAAATAAGACATTTCTGTAATAGATACCTAATATCCTGCAAAGATCCTAGACGAGGATGTTCTTTTCAATTGAATTCTTCATCTGCAGGGTGAGATGCGGAATATCCAATAAGCCTTAGTCGGTCTCTAGGTCTGGTTTATCCTCTCTGACTGTGCTGGAGTAATGAGAGCTAAGTGGTAGAGGTGAATGCTGTCACGTCCCTCGCCACATCCTTGGAGGCTTCCTTGGTGGGTGAGAAACTGCAGGACTTCTCACGTCCTTCTGGCCAAATGTCTGCTCATCTTCCCATCTCCCTTTTTCCGCATCCTCTCTTCTCTTCCTTCTAGTCATCCTTCCATCCTACCATCATTTCTGCCTTTATTCCACTCATCTATCCACCCACCCATCGATTAATCCTCTATTTTCTGCCCTTCATTCATTCCTGCTTTCCCTCTGCTCACTTACCCACTCATCCTATCATTAATCCTCCCACTTATCCTTCCTTCCTCTACAGAATCTTCTGTCTTTTCATTCATTTGGTCATCCATCCATTCATCCATCCATCCATCCATTCATCCATCTCCCACCCACTTTTTTTCTTTCCTTCCAAGTCTAACCATTCCTCTATCTCATCATACTCTCTCTTTCTTCCATCAATCTTTCCATTCATATTTTTCTTTTCTTCTTCCCCTTTCCTTCCAGCCATCTGTCCCTCATCTGTTTCTCAATCTATTTTCCCAACTAACCGGCATCCACATATGCACGTTCTCTGTTCCACCTGAGGCCGTTAATTCTTAGAGAAGTGTGCCTGTCCGGAGTCACTGTGTCACGTTCCTGGAAGTGTGCTGGGTTGGACTGGCCTCTCCTTGGCTGAGGGATCTGGCCTTGTCTCTCGGTGGCTCTTGGTTCTGGAGATGATATCTCTCTCCGCTGCCAGGGCAGTAGCCCATGTCCTCCTCACTTGCCAAGGGTGGTGGTGGGTTGATGGAGTTGCTGAAGACTTAGATGAAAACACAGGTTGGCTTCAAGTTTCCTTTTTTGTTGGGGGGAGGCTGTGTGGTGAGCTCTGCAGACGTCTGATATCTGAGGTGCTCATGACAGCAGTAGTAGCAGGTCATGTTACCTGTGCTGTCCTGCTGTTTAGGGGCCTCATGTTAAGCACTTACCTTAGAATTAGGGTAACAGCCTCCTGAAGTAAGTGCTAATGTTTCTCCCATTGTCCATGATGCCCATAGTCTATTTCTGATTGCCCAGGGAAGGAAACTGAGGCTCAAAGAGGCCAGATAGCTTTCTTAAGGCCAGGCAGGACTTGAGCCCCGTTCTCTCGGACTCCAGAAGCTGTGACTTCAACCATTAAATCACTCTCACTGTAGACACCTCTCTGAGCCCCTGTCATTGGGCAGTTGTGTGGAAGGAAGTACCATATACCCCTGGGTCCCTTCTCTTCTGGAACTGGTGCAGGTGGGGTCAGCTAGCTCCTGCTCCTCTCCGCCAGCCCCCAGGGAGATAAGCCCAGGGCTGCCAGCCAGGACCCAGGGAGCCACCTCTGCAGCACATGTGGCTTCTGTGAAGCCGAGGAGCAGCAGGCCTCCTGGTGAGAGTGGCTTTTAGGCTATCTGCGTGGGAGGTGAGCCTTCCTTTAACAAGCCTCTCTGAACTGTGGCCAATTTACAAGGAGGCTTCACTGTGGCCACAAGAGGGCGCTCGACTCCTGGCCAGACCTGAACGGGCCATGGAGGGCGGCGAAGGGGAGCCAGGAGGTGTTAAGCCTAAACTCTTTGGAAAGGGAAGGAATGCTTCAATGCCAGGTTGAGAGGTTTCTGTGTCCAGATGGTGCCAGTCCAGAGGCTGAGGAATCCAACAGAGAAAACCATGAATTTTTGTCCTCAAGGAATGCCCAGTCAAGGGTTGAAGAATGAGAGTGAAAATGTGGTATGGTAAGGGAGATCTGGTGGCCGAGTGGCAAGAAGCTGTGCTGCAGTCCCAAAGCCTCATGGTTCGAGGCTGCTAGATGTTACAATGGATGGGTAGTCTCCTCCTGACTCTGAAAACCTGCTGGAAGGTCAGCTGTGGGTCAATTTCAACTCTATGATACCCAACAACAACATTTATATGATGAGACATAAAAGATGGAGAAGGAAAGAAGGAAGGGTGTTCCAGGTGAGAAGGGGCAGCATAAGCAAAGGGTGAGGATGAAAACCACTGCAGGGTCCCTGGCTGGGGTAGGACCAGGTTGTCCTAGAACCAGATTAAGGAGCCGGGAGATTGGGTGCCAAATTAAGGAGCTCGTATCCTGAGCAGTGTCTGATGGAGAAGCAGGTCCTGGAGAACGGCGGGGGTGGGTGGGGGGGGGGGAGTGATGTGTCAGCTTATGGGAGAGGAGACAGTGCACAGACAGGGCCTGTGCCCAGGTGGTCCACAGAGCAGGGTGATGGAGGATATGGAGGGCTCGTAAAGAGAGGAGGGGACATACAGAAGAACCATTTTATGAAGACAGTTTTTTGTACCATTGAGATTTTTCCATGAGTTCTTGCCCCCCTCCCCAACCTTCCTACCACAGCATTCTTCTTCATCATTCCAAGGAAGAGGAAGCATGTTTAGAGAGAAAAAGAGAAAATAATAGAGACTTGATGGAGTGAGTGGTGGTTCTGGTGCAAGGGCCCAGAGCCCAAAGAAAAGAAGTGAATGGAGCCCGTGTGAAAGTGTGGGTTCAGTTATCAGCCCCTCTGGTCCCACTGGCCTGGGTATATCCAAAGTTGAGGTTCTGAGGGAAGTACAGGCTGTGTCTGGTGTGGACACGGGGTGGGGGGGATTTGGAATGGAGATGGGCTCTGGAGTCACATTGCCTGGACTCCTTCTGGGAGTCTTCACCTTGCCAGGGCTTCAGCGTTGTCATCAGACAAAACCCACCAAACACAAAGCCAGACTCACTGCCATCAAGTCAGTGCTCCTCACAGAGACCCTGGAGGGTAGAGTCAAACTTCCCCAGGGTTTCCAAGTCCATCATCTTTAGAGAAGCAGATTTCCACAGTGTTCTCCCATGCCTGAAAGATTTGAACAGCTGAGCACTTAATCACTGCATCACTAGGGCTCTGCTAATCATTTTGTTGTTATATGAACAATGGCTCTGAACCTTATCCTGTCCTGAGACAACCTCATCATCTCTGACATGTCTGACCTGCCACAGCCACTGTATCAGTCCATCTCATCCGGGGGGTCTTCCTCTCCGTTGATGACCCTCTACCCTTCCAAGCACGATGCCCTTCTCCCAGGACGAGTCTCTCCTGGTGACACGCCCAAAGTGTGTGAAATGGATCTTCAAAATGGAGCCTCCAAGGAGTTACCTGATTTCACCCTCTCCAGGACAGACGTGTTTGTTCTCCTGTTTGTCCATGGTGTATGTTCAATACTCTTTTCTAGCACCATAACTCAAAGGCATCAATCCTTCTTCTGTCATCCTTATTAACTGTCCAGCTCTCAGATACGTGGCAAGCAATTGAGAAAGCCATGGCCTAGATCAGGTGCACCTCAGTCTCTAGGCTGACATCATTGCTCTTTAACACTCTCGAGAGATTCTCGACAGCAGATTTTCCCAGTGCAACTGATCTTTTGATTTCCTGACTGCTGATGTCAAGAGTGTTGATTGTGGATCCAAGCAAGCTGAAGTTATGAACCATCTCAATCTAATGAGTACAGAAAGGATAATAGCACTTCCTTTGTGAAGTTTCTGGGGCACTAGAATAAAATGATATAGTGAAAACAGGACTTGAGGCCACTTCTTCCCAGTACAGACCTGGCTGATGAGGCAAAGCAAGAACAGATGCTCATTTGTGAAATGTGAGTGCACCAAGATGATCACTGAGATGGGAAAAGTTAGGGGTCAACCCTGGACTATGAATGTAATCTCCCTATTAGAAAACAAACGAAAGACACATGTTGCATCACAACTACCCCTTTACAGACAGAATTGGGAACAACAGTGCCTGACTCAAAGATGGCGGTTGGCTAGGCTTCTCTGCATGTGTGTGGTTCTCCATGGTCCTGGAGGCAGTCCACCTCCTGCATCAGGCTCCTGAATGTGTTCATCTGCTGCTTCTGAGTGTCTCATCCATTCCACTGCTTCGTCCTAGAATTGTTTTCCTGTCCTGGTTATCATTCTTGTATACCCACATTAAGCAAGTTCTGATCTGTTCCAGTTTTGCTGTGACAGCCATGAAGGAACCGATTTGAAAGAACTTAAAGCCATTGGTAAAAAGGACTCCATACAGTATCTGAGATGGTCAACAGTCGGATCAAAGTAGCCATAGATATGCTGTTGGTGGTGTTGTTATCAACGCCGTGGTTAATCCTCCTGCTTAGTAAATTGAATATTTTTTTAAAAAAATCAATACCTCTATTTTATGCCTATAACCTCACAGATGCATTTCTTTAGATTCAGATCAAAGCTTAATAATCAGCAGGTTGGATGCCTTTATCTTTTGCAGCCCCTTCCTCATCCCTCCGGCAGTGTAAGGAATCCTGCTGGAAAGTGAATAATTTCCCTTTTAATGATCTGCTTGCAAGGGAGAGTGTCAGGGGGGAAATGAGGAATTCCAAAACCACGCTGAAAACCGTGGTATTTTTGTTTCGGTGTTGGCCAGTGGCTGGTTGCTATCGCCCCAGTTTTTGCCACGTACAGAAGGCATATGCTGATCTCACCGGGCAGGCCCCGAGCTGGTGCCCAGAGCGGAGATCACATGGCCCACTTCTCTCTGTCATTGAGTGCATTTGGAACCATCACAGACCAGAGGCTACGAGCTGAGGGCTGGGAGTCGCTGGCCTCCTCTCTGCCCTGCTTCCCATTCACCACGTAACGATCACTCAACAGGTCTTGATGTTCCAGCCTCACGTGAGACATTTTGCTAGGCACAGGGTGTGCAGGGAGCCCCAAAAAATTCCTTGGGCCTTGAAGAATCTTCTTGAGTACTTCTGAACTCTCTGTAATGTGGCCAGGATGCTTTAGTTACAGGGTTATTTCTTGTAAAGCAATGTAAGATAACATCCCATTACAGAATAACAGTAACAACTCATGTTTATATTTTGTGCCGAGCACTTACGTGGATTATTTAATTTTATCCTTTCCACAGCCCTGTGAGGAAGGACTATTTCATGAATGAGAGAGGCGGGATTTGGAGAACTGAGCTGGCTTACCCAAGCCCGCACAGCTACTGGGTGACAAAGTCAGTGGTATTTGATGCCAAGTCTGATCCCCAAGTCATGCCATTAATTATGAACCATAAACCTCCTTTTTCCTACATTTCCATCATGGTGGGAGCAGGGGTGAAGGGTGGGGTTGCCTGGGCTCCTACTCTACATTGTACTCTTTTATCCTGAGGTGACCCCTGCAACACCTCAGCCAGTGTAGCCTACTGTTTTGGGGAGCACCCCTCACTCCTCAATCTGAAGGCATAGGCCCCGTCTAGTAGAGACTGGACAAAGGACAGACTGACCCAGGTGGACTCTCAGAATGAGTGCCAGGAACTTGCCCAAGGCTTGGTTTCTTTCCTCGACCCTCTTGAAAACCAGCAGGCTTCACTTCTGTAGATACGAGTTTCTTGCCATGATACAGATGAAAGGCCGTGAACTTGGGAAACATGAGCACATAGGGGCTGTGTGTCACCGTGACCCAGATCCGACTCACCTGAGAAGCTTACCCCATTTATGTTCTGTTTCCATCTGTGAGTCCTGCTCACTGTGCCAAACTCTCGAGCCCAGGCTCCAGGGTTGCTGAGAAAGGAAGGACGCACACTCTGGTGTTGGGTGGAATAGTGTGCTTTACCCAGTGGGGAACACAGAGCCAGCTCAGCCTTAAGGGTGGGTGTGAGTCCTCTGGCCCACAGGGAAGAGAGGAAGAAATGGCGCTGGCCAGGTGCCATAGGTCCCACACGTATAAACAACAAGCAGGCTGTGTAGAAGGTGCAGCCTGGTCAAGAAAGAGTGGGAGAGGAGGCAGGTTCCCAGTCCCCATGACCGGGGATGTTGTGGACCTGGCACTCCAGATGAGGGGGTCCAGGTGGGGTTGTAATCTGCTTGTTCACTTTCCAAGATTAGAAAACAACCACACATCCAACATCAGAAGGCAGTGGTCATAGGAGAAGGGCGTAGGGCTGTGGGACCTCAGTACGTGCAGGCAGAAGTGGGCACTTGGAGGCAGAAGCTGGCAGTTGGAGGCAGAAGCTGAACTTGACCCTGGCCTTCTCCAGTGACTCCTATTTCTTGGCTGGGGAGACCCCTTTTTGCCCAGCCCCTTCCTGTCCACACTAGCATCAGCACCAGAGAGCCAGAGTCCTCTTTGAACTTCTCCCCGAGGCCCTCGGACCTCTCACAGGAGGCCCTTGCTCTCATTTGGGGCGCACATAGTTGTGTAATATGTCGCTCCTCTTTTTTTGACCTTTCTCCCTTTTAGAGCCAAGAAGAAGAGCAAACCCCTCAACCTCAAGATCCAGAGCAGTGTGGGCAGCTGTGAGAACATCCCCTCGCAGCAGCGCTCACCCCTGCTGTCAGAGCGCTCCCTCCGCTCCTTCTTCGTGGGCCACCCGCCCTTCGTGCCCTCCACTCCTCCCGTCCACAGCATCCACAGCGAGGCCAACTTCTCTGCAAGTAAGTCACCCCGGGATGGCTGAACTGGGCTGGGGGAAGCTGGGCCTCGCTATCTCCCCTTTGTGGGCACCTGGGTCCCCCGCCAGCTGCATCCTTTCTTCCTTCTTTCTCGCCTCATGAAATGCTCACGGAATAGACTCATCTCTCCTTTGCTTGGATGCCTCTCTCATTCACCGCTCACACCCCTTTGGGTGCCTTTGAACAGTCATAATTGATGCCCAAGAGCTCTTTGGCCCACAGGTGGTGCAAGGTGGCAGAGGGAAGCCATCAGGCAGAGGGGCACAGGCATCCTAAGTCTTTGCACTCCCTCCTCTCTCTGCATCTCAGCTGCCTCACAACCAGAATTCTTCCAGGCTACCATGGATAAAGCTCAGTGATTAGACTGCGTATAGATTTCCCACCCAGGTCAACATGTATAACCTTTTATGTCTCCAAGATGCATTTGGGTTTACACTGGGCCGAGAGGAGCTGGAGTGGTTGATGTGTGCTCTTAGGAATGTCTTCTGGAGACAGAGTGGTTATTACCCAGGGAGGAAATGGAACTTGCACGTGACCGAGGGGCAAAGTCTCTGAAGGCGGTTTGTCTTCTGTGCCCTGAGGCCTGTTCTGCTGAAGAGGCACTGTTGTGGTCAGAGGGGAGCCCCTGAAAACAGCTCAGCCACTTGGGCAGCCAAGGCGGCTGTGTTTACTGACTGGGAGCTCAGGAAGGTCTAGGGTGTGCACCGAATAACCCCAGCCCTTCTTAACCCCACATGCAGACTTGTCTGTGTTGCTGCTTTGATAAATGACGAGTGTTGTTTACTGAAGACTGGTAGATACTAAAGAGCTCAGTGGTATAGTGAGTTTTGTGTTGGGCTGCTCACTGAAAGGTCAGCAGTTCAAAGCCACCAGCTGCTCCATGGGAGAGAGATGCCAGGCTTCTTCCTTAAAGATTTACAGGTTTAGAAACACCAAGAAGGGTTGCTCCAAGCGGAATTATTAACTCAGCGATGGTGGAATTTGCTTTAGTATGTAGCAGGAGTCCCTGGGTGGAGCAGTGAATGCTCTCAGCTGCTAATGAAAAGTTGGAGATTTGAGTCACTCAGGGGTAACTTGGAAGAAAGGCCTGGCAATTTGCTGCAGAGCACTAAAATTGCTCTGGAGCACAGTCCCATGTCGGGACACGTGGGATTGCTGAGAGTAAGAATCGACGTGGTTCACCCTGCTGCCGTTCCACATGGTTGGATGCCGTCAAGTCAGTTCTAACTCCTAGTGACCCTGGATGATAGAGTACAACTGGCCCGAAGGGCTTTTGGGGCTGTTATCTGTAGTGAAGCTTTTTGCCAGGTCTTTCTCCCACGGAACCACTGAGAGGAGCAGTCAGCCTTTCAGTTAGCAGATGCGCACTTACCAACCATTGCTCCACCAGGGCTCCTTGGTGGCAGCTAGTAGTGTAGGCCACTCCTCACATTGCTGATCTCATCTCTTGATTTCAGCAATCCATGGTCCAGATGGGTTCTTCCCATTGAACAGAGGAAGAAACAGTACCTCTGAGAGGTTAAAGATCTTGCCCAGAGTCACACAGCTGTCAAGGAACTGAGCTGGGATTTGAATCCAGTTCTTTCTAACTCCACAGGAGACAGACTTCACCACCACACATGGTAGGATGCCTTAGATGTACAGCAGAATGAACTCCTATTTCTTGATGAGAGGCTTTATTCTTTTCCTTTATATAAGGTTGCCTTCACTTTGGGAGTGTCATGGACCTTTTGAGAATTTGACAAAATCTATTAACTCTCTGTGGGAAAAAAAAGTGCACATGTTGGTAGGTGTGTCCAGAGTCCAGTATGCGGACTCAGAGCTCAGCCTTGGTCTGCCTGCATGATTAGGCTGGTGGAGCCGTGAATTCAGCCTAGAGTCCACAACACGTGTCAAGTAACTACTGTGGAACCAGTGGAAGGCCTGGGGCCGGAAGACACGCACGTGGCTGTCAGTTAGGAGAAGGTGCAGAGCCTCGCTTGCCTCCATGCCCAGCGTGTGCAGACCCCAAATCAAGCAACTAAAATAGCACCCGACACAAACATGCCAACACCAGAAGGCCAATTTATTAATTTGTCAAGAGAAATCACTGTCAGAGGAACCAGAGATGCTCCGTGCGGACGGGCCCATGTGGGGTCAGCGGGGGTGTGTGAGCACGGAGGAGGAGAAGGCTTGATGGCATGACCAGTGAGCAGTGGCAGTGGATGAGTCAGATGTCACGGTCTGGAACACGGGCCCCGGAGGCCGACATCTGAGTTCAAATCCCCGTTCAGCTCCTTCCAAGCAGTGTGCCTGACCACGAGCAGGTCAAGAGCCTCTCGGAGCCTCAGCATCTTCATCTGGGAAACAATCATAGGCCCACCCTGTAGAGTGGCTGTGAAGAGGAGCTGAGCTCACCGATGCCAAGTGCACACAGCAAGTGCTTAATAAATGGAGGCCTTTCTCACTTCTTGATCTGGAACTGTCCCCACACACTCTGCAGTTTATTAGGATTAAAGGAAATAGAACTGGCCCATGAGTGTCAACTTGTGTTTGGATTACACTCTCAGTCAACAAAGAAAGTCTGTTTTGGAGCAAGTGCAACCAGGCTGCTCCTTGGAGGCAAGGATGGTGAAACTGCCTCACCTGCTTCGGGCATGTGCTCAGGAGGGGCCAGTCCTTGGAAAAAGATATCATGCTGGGCAAGGTGGGTTAGAGAAAGAGAGGAAGACCCTCAATGAGATGGAATGACACAATTACTCTACTAATGGGCTTGAACATAGCAGAGACAGTGATCATGGGACAAGGTAGGGAAGATTCCAGTCTCTTATTTATAAGGTCGCCATGGGTAGTTGACTTGATGACCCCTAGCAACAACAACAACAACATAACCACCAGTAACTCATTATGCCATTAATCCTCAGATGACGATCTTTTTCTTCTCCAGGAGATTAAAAGGCCTAGGATATTGATAATAAAGCTGATTCACTCCTTCTCCCTCGTAGCATCTACATCCTCTGGTCCTATGATTCGTTTTGGGCTGCTGTTGATTTCCCCACCGACACAAGCACCCAAGGGTGCTTGGAATTTATGATGACAGTCTTCTAGGTGGCTACGTCCCACAGCCATTGGTCCTCAGGCATCGTGTGCCAGGAGCGCACATCAGTATAGCCACCGCAAGTCAGAGTAGAGGCAGCGTCAGCCTGCACGAAAAACAACTGATTTGCACATCTGGGCCTCACATCTGGGGCCCTTGTAAAAGTTTTGTGCAGATTCTCCTTGCCTCCCAACTTTCCATTCCTGCCCTGGGAAGAGCAGCTCTTCTGTTAGTCTGTGGGTAGGAGGCGAGTCCTCAAGTAAAAACTGGCTGTGTGTCTAGAGGTCCCAAGAACCCAGTTGTCTCCTTGGATGAGCCTAGTCCTTAGGTGTGGTGTGGCCCTCTGATTCCCGCAGACAAGAAATCAGCAGTATTAGTGAGTCAGTCAGAGAATGTATTAACCCAGATACGTGCAAAGACCCATGGACAAGTCCTTGATCCTAACAACTCTGAGAAGCCAGCGCCGTGTGATGGGGTGGAGCAACTCAGCCCAGGAAGTGAAGAATCTGCTTTGAGGACTGAGTGCCGTTGCTGGCCACCTGTGGCACCTTGGTCTCTGTCTGGCATGCCAGTGACATTGTCATGGCTGATCTCACCACGTTCTGGGTAGTGGACGTTATTACCTTCATCCTGCAGATCAAGAAACTGAGACTTAGAGCAGGAACACTTTTGTGTTAGGAGCAGATTTTCCACTCACACTCACTTGTAGCTGGCATTTCCTTTCTTTGGTGCTGCAAACTCCTAGCTCTCTCTGTGCCTTAGTTTCCCCAATTTACATTTGTAGGCATAGACTTCATAAGGTTAGCATCTCTGTAACTCTACTACTTACCCTTCTAATCTGACTTGCTCATTTGTAATCCTGGTTTTGGGGACCTTGGCTGGGCAATGGTGGGGTCTCAGCTGCCAGGACCTGGCCCTGGCCCCTCCTTCCCTGTCCCATTCCTCCACCACTCTGAATTTCAGAAGACTTCTTGCCTTGGGGCTTCAAGGCCAGCCTTCCTTGTGCTGACCCAGCCAAGGGGGCCTCGCAGACCACCTCCTTGCCAGACTAAGCCTGTTTGCCCATCTGTCAACAGTCTCCTCCAGCTCTGCCCTGCACTGTGGTGAATGGTGATATACCGTCTTGCTAGCTTTCCTTGGTAATGCCTGGAGGTAGCTGTTGGCCAAAGTGGCTCAGCACGGGGAATCTCAAGGTGACCAGCCACCTGGCACAGAAAGGACTTCACCTCCCCGGGCTTCACCCTGCTTCTGTAGTCTGGGGTAAGGAGAACGGGGAGGGGAGCAGCTGGAGACTCCATTTGCAAAGCTTAGGGAGCTCTGTGGCATAGTGGCTAAGGATTTGCGCAGCCATCCCCAAAGCGGGCAGTTCAAACCCACCAGCCACTCCTCAGGAGAAAGATGAGCAATGCCCGCCACGCGGTAACAGCTTCTGAAAACCCGCTGGAGAGCCAGCTGGGAGGTGTCTCTGACTTAAAGGCAGTGAGTTGAGGTGTTGAGTTAGGCGAGCCCCTCCCTTCAGAGCTTCACTGTGTCAGGGACAACAACCACGATACTAGAATCTTCTCATTCATGTAGAAGATAGTGGCTCTGCCATTCCCAGCAGAAATGAAGCTGCTACCTGGAGAAATGGAGAACAGGGCTCTCATTTCTCCCTCTTTGTGTTTCTGCAGTGGACACGGCTCTATGTTTCTCCTTGTACCATCAACAGACCTGTTAGGTGCAACAAGCAAGGAGTTTACAGCTTCCTGGTGGGCCTCCCTGACCCTACCTGGCCTGGGCCAGGCTGTCTCTGAGTTCCCTATAAAATGAATTATTCAGAGTGGAAAAAAACCCCAATGCTGCCTAGAAGGGAGGAGTAATTCTCATCATCATTCATGGTTGGTGGGTGGAAGTCATTTCAGCTTTGTGACAGCTAAGTGGCTGAGAGCAAGTCTTTGGGCAAATCACTCAACCTCGCAAGTCTGGTTCCTACCTGACCAGTGGGGACTAAATTTGGGGCACAAGTGTATTTCTAGTGCACTGGGGTGGTGTATAGAACACTAAAGAGGTGGTAGCTCTGGGGAGTTATTGTTGTCTTGATCGAATGTTGTGGTTAAGCGCCGTGTGGTCAGCTACACTCATAGTGACCCTGTGAACAATAGATCGAGACCTTGCCCCGTTTCTGTGCCATCTTCCCAGTCCCCGCCATCCTCACTCCCGTTGTTGTCGTCACTGTGAATAGTTTGTAACAATGATGAAAATGATGATAATAACTGGCACTTAACTTGCAAAATCAGTATTTATTTTGTGCCAACAGTGTTTCAGGCATCGTACAAAGCAATTCACTTTTATTATTCCATGTAAGTGCCCGACACTTTGTGTGTTATTGTTGTTAGGGGCTGATGAGTTGTGTTGGTGGCGCCTCTCAGAGACCCCCGAGGTATGATAGGGTCACAGCCAGTGCTGTCCTGTGTCATCCTCACGGTCCCTAACCCACGCTTGTAGCCCCTGGGTAACCCCAGCTCTGGAAATCAGACACTGCTAACTAATTGTTGAAAGAATATAACTCTAGCCCCTGGCAACCTTGTGTGCTAGAGGAGAACCAATCTCCAAAGGCTCTTCAGGGGCTGATTTGACAGAAATAGATTGCAACAATGAATGAATGAAAATCCAAAATCTCTGTAAATTTTCATTAAAATGAATAAAAAAAAATTGGAATAAAAAAAAAGAAATAGATTGCCACGCCTTTCTTCTGAGGTGCCTTTGGGTGAACACAAGCCTTTAGTGTCTCTTTTAGCACCTGAGTGCATTAAGTTACCTCTTAGGAGCTCTATTATTGTCCCCATTTCACTGATGAGGAAACTGAGGTGTAGAGAGTTTAAGTGACTGGCCCAAGGCCACCAGCCAGTATAGACCTGGATTTTGTCCTCAGTCTGAACCAGCCAGCTGGCTGCATTTTGGTATGAAATAGATGGCAATACTGTCTTCACCGAAGCATGCTTATCTTTGCGATTCGGGCTCAAGTGGCCCCCCTTAACCCCCTAGTTCTTGCCTAGTGAGGGATCATGGGGTGGCTGCAAAGATCCTTCTTGCTGGTCAGCCATCTGTACCCACTGGGAACCACACCTTTACCAGCTCACCAGTCGCTACCTTGCCTGCTCTCTGTTGTTCTTGAGGGAGTCATCATCACCAGGTGACTCCCGGGGGTGCCAGGCAGCTGCCAGAGAACAGGCTGCAGTCGGCGCCCGCGCACTGTCACTTGACTGGACGTCATGGCTAGGAGATGAGGAATGACAGGGTAGTTGGGCCACCCTCAGTTCATGGGGTGTTTCCTTCTTAGCTGCCTGTGTGGGTTGAGCATTTGAGGACAGCAGCCACCAAGAGGGACAAGTGACGGATGATCCCAGAACCTCCCCATCCTGGTCCTAATGGCGCCAGCTGGAGTGGTGCACGGGGGCCCTGGCCTTGTGAGAATCCATCCTTCAAGCCCTTCGGGGTCTTGAGAGATGGCGTGTCCTCAGCTTATCTTGTCTCCAGAACCTCCTGTTCTCCCTCTTTGCTCTGGGGTGCAAGACTTCTGATCCCCAATTGAGAGCCCAGCCTTCTGGGAGCCTTATGAGCGAGCCAGAGCCTAACTTGTGCTAGGAGGCAGCAGGTGGCAAAAAAGACCAACGAAGCCACACCGCCTCCTCCCAAGAAGGCAGCCACCAGAAGGGTTATAAAGAGACTCCAGCACAGGGGTGACTCTCTAATGGGGTTTAATGAGGCTTGAGACCAAGGTTCATTACCTTCTGAAAGAGAGAGAGGGGAACTCGAGAGATGTTTGCTGCCCGAACTGCAGTATCTCCTCAGAATCTGGAGAGGTTTTGAGACTTCTGTGTCTGCTCATCTCAGTGATGGCCTCTCTAAGGGGGAGATGTACCCCATGGCTGTGATGTGCCATCAGGTCAGCTCCAACATTCTAGCCCCTGCCTGACGGAGGAGAGCAGCTCCATGGGGCTTCTTAGGCTGCAACAAGATCACCAGGTCTTCTCTTCCACAGCAACAGCTGAGTTCGAACCACCGACCTTTCTGTCAGTAGTGGAGCACTTAACCTTCATACTCCTGTGTTGTTGTTGCTATGTGCTGTTGAATCAGAACTGACCTTCTAGCGGGTTTTCTGAGGCAGTAACTCACGAAGAAGGACATCACCTGTCCTTCCACTGAGCAGCTGATGGATTCAAACCACATGCCTTTGGGATTGCAACACAGCCTCTTACAACTAGGCCACCAGAGCTCCTGTGGCACCTCATGTACTGTTGAGGTGACTGTAAGGACTTTTTGCCCCAGGTGCTGCTGTCACTCCCCCATCCCCGGACATCAGGAAATGCCCAGGTAACTTTTGCAGATTTCAGTAACGCAGGCATCCTAGAACCATCACCTGCTACTTGTCAGGCAGGTCTGAGTGCAGCTCTTGGTAGGTGTTTTGTACAGTGCAAACAAATAGAATGCTCCTGCAGGATTCAGAATTTAAAAACCTGGCCCCTTGCACCACGCTGCTTCCCAGAGGCAGCCACTTTGAACTCTATGTGCCTCTTCAAACTTCAAAAGTCACCTCTTTAAACTAGGGTATACTCAAACCCACTGACCCACTGTTGTTAAGTCCATTCCCACTCATAGCAACCTTCCAAGGAGTTTTTGATCCCCATCTTTTCTCCAAAGAGGCAGCTGGTGGAGTCAAACCACTGACCTTTTAGCTAGCAGGCCAAAACATCACACACTAAACTACCAGGGCTCCTAAGGTTATTCCAGGTGTTCTCCATGTGAGCTGGACTGGCAGCAGCAGCATCACCTGGGAGGTTGTAAGGTGTGCAGAGCCTCATCCTAGCCCCGGAACTGCAGGACCGGGAGCTCCGGGGAGGACCCAGCCATCTGGGTTTTAAGTCTCTTGAGAGTGCTGCAGGTTCCGGCTAGAGAATCACTGCGTTATACAACCATTTCCTTCAAGTTGTTATTCAGAAAGAAGTCTAAACCTACAGAGAGGTTGCAGGAGTGGTACAAGGAAATGGTCTAACTCCTAGTTAAAAAGTAACTCCTCTTTAATCAGGTTCACTAGGCATTTTGTTTTGTTAATTTTACTTTTTTTTTTGATACCTTGTATCATATACCTGTGTTTCACACTATTCTTCATTCACATTGTGTCTCATCCAACCATTCTCATTCATTATGTTTTATAAAATCAGTCACCATTGTGCTATGCTCACCATTACCCTGTCTTCCCAGATCCCCTCCCCTACAAGGTTGTGAGACCCTATGATTTCTCCCCCGCCCACCCTCATTCCTCTGTTCTCACCCATACCCCCCTTGGGTCCTCATATATGTTTTACTAGTTATCCTTCTGTTTTTACAATAATAACAGTCCTAAGCAGTATTTATCCTTATGAGACTGAGTTAGTTCATTCAGCATAATGCCCTCCAGTCTCTCCCAAGGTATGTCGTAATTTTCTAAATCATTGCTCCTGGGTGACTGTACCACAATTTCTCAATTCATTCAGTTGTGGTAGGACATTTGAACTGGTTCCATGTACTTGTGATTATGAATGATACTGCTATGAACATTGGTGTACAAATCTCCATTTGTGTCTCTCAGTTCTAATTTCTTTGGGATATATTCCTAGGAGTGGGAGAGCTGAATCATATGGAATTTCTGTGTTCAGGTTTTGAAGAAATGCCAAACTGTCTTCCAGTGTAGTTGTACCATTTTATAATCTCACCAACAGTGTATGAGTGTTCCTATCTCTCCACATTTACTAGGTTGTTTTGAAGAGAGAGAGAGAGAGAGAGAGTGTGTGTGTGTGTGTGTGTGTGTGTGTGTGTGTGTGTGTGTGTGTGAAAGAGAGGGGGGCGGAGAGAGAGAGAGAGAGGGAGAGGGAAAGAGAAGGGAGTAGAGAGAGAGAAGGAGAGAGGGGAGGAAGGAGGTGAAGGGAGATAGAAAAAGAATATTCAATGGCTCATAGACCCATTAAATCATTTCCACCTCTGACATTTCCCTACATTTTCTCTCTGCATTCCCTCTGCCTCCCTTTTATTTTCCAGAATCATTTGAGACTAGGTTGCGTCTTCTGTTACATAATCCCAGCATCGCTAGCAATTTGAGTACATTTAACATGAAACCAATACTTTTATCTAGTCCCTTTCTAATTTATCCAGTTGTCTCAATAGTATCCACCTTGTGACATTTTTTTTTGGCACAGAATCCAGTGGAGCAGACAACACTAGATTGCATTTAGTTGTCTTGTTCATTTTGTTTTTGATACAGAACCATTTCTCCCCCCTTGTCATGGATTTAATTGTGTGTCCTCCAAATTACATGTATATCATAATATCATGATATACTGTAGAAACTGTCAGGATCTCCCTGGTCTGATAAACCA
Organism: Elephantulus edwardii; assembly: GCF_000299155.1. NCBI lineage: Eukaryota > Metazoa > Chordata > Mammalia > Macroscelidea > Macroscelididae > Elephantulus > Elephantulus edwardii. The sequence continues at coordinate 3,351,711 of NW_006399839.1, read as the reverse complement.
AATAGTTGTACAGGGTTTAAAGATGGAATACAAAACCCCTTAATCCCATTACAGTCCTGGTCTATATAAGGGAAGTTCTCCTAAAGGGTAGCCTGTAATGAAGGAAATCATGCCAAGAAGAGGAAGCTCAGTACCAACAAGAGAGACTCGTCAGGAGTGGAGTGCGCCCTTTTGGATACTGGTCCCTGTGCTAGGAAGCCACTTATCATCATGGAAGGTCAAGACCCAGGGAGATCTCGGCAAAAGGCCAGGTCTCTACATGGAAGGAAACGAGGTATTGTCTCCAAAACTGACAGAAAAAGGGCCTTCTCTAGTGCTGGCAGCCTCAATTTGGACTTCTAGTCTCTTAAATGGCAAGGGAATAAATTCCTGTTAAAACTATCCCCTTGTGCTAACTCTGTTTCGCAGCGCTAGAGAACTAAGACAGCCCTTTCTCTGTGGTTTATGACTCTGGCCTTTCTAAGGTGTAGAGGCCAGTTCTTTAACCCGGGCGTGATGAGTCTGTGAGTTAGATTCTGTTCCGCAGGGTGGGCAGAACTTCCTGATCTTGAGCACTTTGCTGTGTGCAGTGTCTGGAGCTCCCCAGTGTCATGTGGCCTGGGGAGAAAGATGGGCAGGCTCCTCCTTGTACTTACAGCCTTCAGAACACAATAGGGAGTCAGCTATGAGTTGGTTCTGACTTGAAGACGATGGATTTGAGAAATGGCATGGGCTTAGGCATGTACTTTAGTACAGTTTCTCCAGATAACAGGTTGTTACTGTTCAGGGCTGCTGCAATTGTTCCAACTCACAGCGGCCCTGTATACAAGAGGATAAAACGCTGTCTAGTTGTGCCCCATCTTCACGACTGCTGCTGGGCTTGAGCCTGTTGTTATCGTCCCCCTGACAATCCATCCCAAACAGGGTCTTCCTCTTTCTCACCGCTTTACTGAGCATGATGTCCTTCTCCAGGAACTGGCCCCTCCTGAGAACATGGCCAAAGTCATACGAAAACAACCTCACCATCTTGCTTTGGAGGAGCGTTCTGGCTGTACGTCTTCCAGGATATCATTGTTGTTATGTGCTGTCGAGCCACTTGCGACTCATAGTGACCCTATGTACAACAGCCCTAAACTCTGCTCTGTCCTGTGCCAATCTCATTGTCTCCGACACAGCCATCCCGATTACCCCAGTCGCTGAATCAATCCACCTCATAGAGGGCCTTCCCCTCCTGCACTGTCCCTCCACCCTATCAAGCATGATGTCCCTCTCCAAGGATTGGTCCCTCCTTACAACATGTCCAATGTATGTCAGACAGAGCCTCAGAATCCTTGCCTCCACGGAGCAGCCCAGTTTAACCCTCTCCAGGATGAATGTGTTTGTTTTCTTAGCAGTCCATGGTAACCTCAACACTCTTCTCCAGCACCACAGCTCAAAGGCATCAATTCTCCTCTTGTCCTCCCTAGTCATTGTCCAACTCTCTGATGCATACATAATAAGTGATTGCAAAGACCATGGCCTGTATCAGACGCACCTTAGTCTCCAGAGAGATACCATTTCTCTTCAGTACTTTGGAGAGGTCCCTAACAGTAGACTTTTCCATCACAATACGTCTTTTGATTTCCTGGCTGCCGGTGCCAAGAGTGTTGACTGTGGAGCCAAGCAAACTAAAGCTGTGAACAATCTCAATCTCTTCACCATCCATCCTGATGCTGCCAATTGGCCCAGTACACACCCCGCGATCTAGTCAGCATTCTTTGCTAACACCACAAGTCAGAGGCATCAGTTCTTCTTTGATCTTCCTTCTTACTTACAAACTTTTACATGTATAGGACACAGCTGGGACGTACTGGCTTAGGTCAGGTACTTCTTAGCCCTTTGCTTTTTAGCACTTTAAAGAGGCCCTTTTCAGTCTGCTTGTTCAATGCATTCTATAATGTGGTTTCTTGACTGCTGCTTCCATAGGTGTGAATGTAGATCCAATGATGAAGAAATCTTTGCCAACTCCAGTCTTCTCTCTTTTTATCATGATGCTGCTTATTTCTCTAGTTGGGGAGCTTTTCATTTTCTTCCTGTTGAGTTAGTGGTTTTTAGAATTAACATTTAACTGGGAGGGGGAGTCTTTGAGACAGTCTAGATATCTAGATACCTTCTCTCCATCAGATTCTGCCCTGTCATGATTTAGCATCCATTGCTGACTCTTCAGCTGAACAAATTCTTTTAGCATGCTGGTGCTTTTCTAACCCATCATTCCTTCTTATGTATTAGTCATCCTCGTGTTGATTTCCCCTTCTCCCATTTTATATGCTTTGTTTGATTCATTTTATTCAGTAATCCGTGACTGCTGCGATGGTTTGTGTTAGGTGTCAACTTGACGAGGCTGTAGTGCCCAGTGTCTGGTGAGAACCTCCTCTGCTGACTGTTCGAAAGAAATCCCATGAGATTAAATCATGGTGTTGGTGAAGAGTACTGAGTATCTCATGAATGGACTGCCAAAGGAATGAGCAAGTCTGTCTTGGAGGAAGTGCAACCAGTGTGCTCCTCAGAGGCAAGGACAGTGAAACTTCATCCCACATACTTTGGGGGCATGTTGTCAGGAGGAACCAACCAGTCCTTGGAAACGGACACAGACATCATGCTGGGAGAGGTGGAGGGCCAGCAAAAGACGGGAAGACTCTCAACAGATGGACCGATGCAATGACTGGGACAAGTGAGGTTCTAGCTCATAGCAAAGCTGGAGAACAGAGGAGAACAACTCATGGCGAGCCCTGGAGGCCTAGACTTCCCAGTGTTTAACGCGCGTTCTAGAATGATGGTCAGAGGGGAGAGGACCTTAGAAATCCAACCCCTCATTTATAGGTGGAAAGTGAGAGCAGAGAGCAGGAGGGGCCAGCTCAGGGATGCTGAGCTGGTGCTGAACCTCAGGTCTGCTCAGGCCGGCGAGCAACCTGCAGGGTCCTTGAATGATGCTAAAACAGTAGCCTCTGCAGTGTCTCAAAGGCCTAAGCAGCGAGCTGGCGGCACTACAGAGAGCCTTCCTTCAAACAGTGTTATATGTCGTGTGTGTGGCAGGTGGTCAGGTGTGTGGGTGTGAGGTGCGTGTGGGCACAGGTGGCTGTGTTTTTACGCACAGCCATTTCTGGATTTTTCCATTTTAAATCCATTTCCCCTTTCTCTTATCTGCTGCACATTTTGCAATTCCTACCTTAGTACAAAGCGTTCGGGCTCAGCGGGCCTTGGAAACCTCCGACCTTTTGTTATGATTGCTCCCACCAGGTTCTGTGGCAGTTCAAATTGGTTGCTAAGTGGTTGGCGTTTGCAGCCGAGGGGGTCATTTGTGCCTCTCGGAGTGAGTCCTGATCCTCGGTCATGCCACACACTGTCAGCGTGGGCAGCGCTGTTCCCTGTCCCTCACACCTGGGCTCGAGTGTGCCCGCCTTTGTCCCAGGAGCTCCTGAGGGGATGATTTCTTGGGCATTAACTGATTTCATCACAATAAGAAGTAAGGCTGTTGTAGAACCATACCATTGATACATGAAGCTTTTCTATTCCATGTATATGCTCCCCCACACCCACTCCACAAAGGGGAAGTTCCTAGTTGGACCACACTTAGGTCATGTGCCCATTTCTAAGCCCATCAATCGCTGGGGCCAGAGGAATGGGCAACACACTGATTGGCTTAGTCCCCGGCCACATAGTTTACCACTTGGCTGAGGAATTGGACCTTTGCCTTAAGAAGTGGGGGGGCAGTGTCCATGAGGATGGGCATGATTATTGTAGGTGGCTTCTCTTGGGCTCCGATGGTCATCTGTGGCCAGATTAATTCATGGTTCAGATGATTGCTTCCATGTCTCCATCATGGGGAGCTTGTGTGGCTTAGTGCTTAGTGTATCATGAGGTTGGCTGTTCAAATGCATCAGATTCTTTGAGGGAGAATGATGGGTCTCTTGAATAAAGATTTACAGTTTCAGAAACCCAATAGAGAGTCACTGTGAGTCAAAAATTGAGATTTTTGTTTATTTCCATCATTTTACAGAAAGCTCTTTCAGTTCTCCAACTTTCTCCCTTGTGTGAAGTTTCTCATTCGTCCCTAGCAGACATGTCCTTGTCCCCATCCTCTCACTGCATTCCAGAGGCTCCTGGGAGTTACAACCTGTCCCGAAAGGTTAACCCATCATGCCAGGCATAGACTCAGCCCCACACCCGAGGTAAAAGCCAGTGTCGAACACATTGGGGCTTGCAGTCTCATCTCTGCCATTTGCTACCAGCAATCTTCGACTCTCAGTTTTTCTGTATGTAAAACAGGCTGCCAAAAGAACAAACAGCTCTGTCTTGAAAGAAGTTCATCCAGACTCTTAGAGGCAAGGATGGTGAAACTATCTCTCATACTTTGCACATGTTGTCAGAAGGTACCCTGGACCACAGTGCCTTCCCATTTGAGATACAGGGCCAGAACTTACCAGCAATGCTCCCACCTGTTTATGGTGATAGTTGAAGGATAAGTATGGCCAATCACCTGGAGAAGAGAAATGGAAAAGCATGCGAGGTCAAAGGAATAGCCTGTGCAGAAAGAGGTTGGCAAGTTTCAGGAACAAACAGGAGGCTGGTGTGGGGAGCAGGGAAGAGAGGGGTGGAGGTGAGGCTGGAGGGGCGAGTGGGATCCAGAGCCGAGGATCTGACGACTCCCCTCTGGGCTTTCATCCCAGCAATGAGAGCCACTGTCAAGCCCTAGTTCAGTACTAACTCGTGCATACCTTTTCCGTTCTTCCCTTTAAGACTTCTGTCCTGAAGGCTGTGACTGTGGAGGGTCCCTCAGCAGCCCTCAGTTATAGGAGGATGATGGTAATGACTCAGTCTCCCAGTGGCTGTATAATCTGTCCAGGTGCTTTTTGGGAAAATGACGTGCACACTCCTCAACTGTGAGATTGTGCAGCAATCAGTGCGTTCACATGATCCTCAGCACGTGGCCGCTTGACAACCATAGTGAGTCAGTGTGGTTTCTGGCCATGCCATGACTCTCTGGGTGGGCATCTCGCTGTAGAGGAGTGTGTGGAGTCTAGATCACTGTCTACCTGGGGCGCTTCTAGTGCTCCCCAACTCCAGGCCCGTCAGTCTACACTTCTTGCAGTCATGTAGCCCTCTGGATTAAACCATTTATTTACCCAGTTAAAAGGGCTTCCTCAGAAATGCCTTTACTCCCCTTTGTCTGATTTCATAGCAAACTAGGTAGCTCCTTAACTCCTAAAAACACTGACATTTTGATGTTATGTAGGTTGAATGTTAAGTGGATTTGAGAGCCCACTGCTGAACCTCTGCCATTTCTCACTGCGTGACCTCAGGCAGGCTGGTCAGCTTCTGTGAGACTCAATTTCCCTATAGATCAAGAATGGATTCTGTTTCTTCTCTTACAAGCATTCACCATAAAATAGGGAACTCCAGAATGTTGGCTAAGTGCTTATTAACCAACGCAAGAGTGCTTTCCCCCTGGGTGGAGGCTGCTTGAGAAGGCCCTGAGGCTCCCATCCATCTGTTTGGGCTTATGCTAGGAATCATCTCTTGGTTTTACTGGTTCTCCTACCTACTCCCCACCCCCTCCATGGTCAGATACCCACCAGGGGTGTGTCTGCTGGGGGAAGGCCTGCCCCCACAAGTGTTGTTTTGGGGTGTTGTTTGCGCTTGCTTTCTTTTGCTAAAATAGATACATATCTTAAATATGGGTCAAATTGAAATTTTAAAAATTAGGTTACAAAAATGGTGTGTGTGTGTGTGTGTGTGTGTGTGTGTGTGTGTGTGTGTGTATGTGTGTTTCCCTGAGGAGTTGCTCTACTAACCACAAAGTCAGGCCTCTCTTGGCTCCTGGGGAGAAAGGTGCGCAGTCTCCTCCTGTGCGTACAGCCTGGAAGGCCAAGGATGAGTCAGGCATGAGCTGATTCCAACTCAACAGCAGCGAGTGTGCAAACCAGGTTTAGGGAGGCCTTATAAGTGCAGAGTAAAGGCCAGGTGTAGGGAGCTCTGGTAGCCTAGTGGTAAGGAATTATGCTGCCAACTCAGAGGCACATGGTTTGAATCCAGCAGCTGCTCCGAGGGAGAAACATGGGCAGTCTCCTCCTGTGTGATTTGCAACCTTTGAAAGCCTCCTGGAGGGTGAGCTATGACTTGCTTCTGATTCGATGTCACTTCACAGTAACAACATGTAAGTGCAGAGCAAACTAGGCCTTTTTTATTTAAATTTTATATTTTTATCATCATGGAGTTTTTGCATTAATTTATAATTTTTTCAAATGTTTCATTAAAATATTTTCATTTTGAAACGACTATGAGATATCATCTCACCTCAATCAGAATAGCAAAATTTAACAGAACAGCAAGCAACAAATGCTGGTAAGGTTGTGGAGAAACTGGAACCCTTATTCACTTTTGGTGGGAGTATAAAACAATGCAACCACTGTGGAAGGCGGTATGGTGCTTTCTCAAAAAGTTGCAAATAGAGATGCCATTTTTTTTTAAAGAAAAGATTCTTTCATTGTTTTACAAACCCTCCCCCAGGTCCCCTCCACCGTGTAGCCCTCGCTCTAGACTCCTGTGATGACAGAAATACCTAGTCACATATCTCTTTTACACAGTTTTCTCCCTCCTCTGTTTCAGTGCAGTATACATTATTGAACTCATAGAGATGCCATTTGACCCAGCAGTTCCACCCCAAAGAGACGATAACTGCCATCCAAGCAGATATATGCACACCCATGTTTATCGCGGCTTTGTTCACAATAGCAAGGAGTTGGAAACAACCTTAGTGCCCATCTACAAATGAATGGATAGAGAAGCTGTAGTATATTCACACAATGGAATACTATGCTGTGCTGAAAAACAAGGAACTCATGCAATATTATTCAAAATGGATGATTCTGGAGGACATTATGCTGAGTGAAGTATCTCAGTCACAAAAGGACAAATACTGCATGGTGCCACTGTTGTAAAACAGGACTGACATCAGGGTTGGGGGGAGACTGAGAAAGATGGGTTAAATAATGTATACTGCACTTAAACAGATGAGGGAGAAAACTGTTTAAAAGGGATATGTGACTAGGTATTTTTGTCATGATAGGAGTCCAGAGTGAAGGCTGCATAGTGGAATGGACCTGCGGGAGGGTTTGTAACACAATGGAAGAATTTTTCTTTTACTTTTCCAAGAGAGTAATGTACTACTGGGGAGGGTTGAGAAGGGAGAAAAGTGCAACAGCGAATGAATGGAAATCCAAAGTTTCTGAAAATTTTCATTGAAATCAATAATAAATTTTAAAAAGTTTCATTATGTTAACCAAGGTTTTTGATGCTCCCTTCAATTCAGGACCTAAGGCTTGTGACTCACTTGCCTCACCGTAGTCCAGTCCCTGATAAAATGAACTCCTGTGTACTCACTCTTGAACTCCACCTTGAGAAATAGCACATGATGTGCTCCCAGACACCCGTGGCTTGCGTCTCCTGATTGCATCCTCTTTCTCTTTCCACAGATGACACCATCTAGAATTTTCTTTCATTGTATCTCACTGCTCTGTGTGGGCCCCATCTCATATATGTGTATCCCTAAACAATTTAATTTAGCTTTACTTGTAAATGGAGCCCTGCTTTACAGATGGTGCAACTTTCCCGCACCTAGAATTAATTTTCTGTAGTTGAGATTTGTTTCTGTGAGTAGCTGTGGTTTATTCACTTTCTGCTGTGGTGCACTGTGCTTTGTCATCTCTTAAAATTCATCTCCGCCTCCCCCCATCCTCACACATACACACATATTAACATCTAGGAAACTGCCTGTGATTGTCGGTACCGATCCCCATCACTGTCTGTCTGATAGAGTTAGGCTGTACTGGCATTGCCACCTGCCCACTGCATGTGGCCGGAACTCTTCCCAGTGTTATCACTGGAGTGGCGCTGTCTGCACTGTTGGCCTTCCAGGAGCTGAGCCTAATTGGTACTTAAAGAGTCTTCAAAAACATTACACTATAACTTGGCATTGAAACAAAAAAGTCAGTGTCTGGATCCAAAGACATGGCAGTAGAGCAACGTGATAAATGGTGAACTATGCCTAAGCAAATCTGAAAGAGCTTCTTCTTTTTTATTTTATACTGATTTATTTACAAAGTTTGCATACATTGTTTTTCACAAAAGAGCCTTCCAATTTTCTTCTGAAAGAGCTTTTTAAAACACCACTAACATAAAACACTTAAGTGTGAGAAAGCACTGTTTTATGCATTAGTGGAGGGTCCTTTTCTTCTTCTTGTTTGCTGTCTTGGAACCAACTTACAGCTGACACTCCAGTAGGTTTTTCAGAGGCAGTTATTGCACTGGAGGAGACTGCCCATCATTCTCCTGTGGAGCAGCTGGTGAATTTGAACCATGTGCCTTTGGGATTGCAGCACAGGTTCTTATCACTAGGCCACCAGAGAAAATGGCATGGCAGAGGCATATGGCCTCCTCTAACTTCGTGGGGCAGAGAAAGATCAGACAAGCCTCCTTTCTCCAACCTTTTGACAATTTCTGGTGCCAGTCATCCCTCCTCAGCACTCTTGACTTTTCTACTGAGTTCAAGAATTCATTGCAATGGCTACACAGAACTCACAGCCAATACACAGGAGTAAGAGGTTTACTAGGGAAGTGACAAAGGGTTAGGAATGACTTAGGAGATAGTGCTTTGACTAGGAAGCATCTTGGCTGTGCCAACAGGCCTCTTTGTCCCTGATCTTTGGACTCTTGGCCCTTAGCCACCCAGGGAGGCCTGGCCTCTGCCCTGCTTGGGCAAGTTTACAAAGCTCTTGCGCTCTACTGGCAAATGTCCAGAGGCACCTTGCTCTGCCAGTATGCCCTTCTAACACTCAACTCTTTGGCTTAGTGGTGTTGTCAAGCCTAGCTCTTTCTAGTGTCCGGAGATACAGTTTAAAGCTGGGTTCTCTAGAGAAGCAAAACTAATGAATTTTATGTATCTAGGGGGCTCTGATAGTACTGTTCATAGGGGATTGCACTGATAATTTGAAGACCTTGCCCCTCAAAATCACTGGCGTTTACATGGGGGAAAGATGGGCAATCTCCTCCTGTGTGATTTATAGCCTTGGAAATGGAATTGAGGCTTAGCTATGAGTCAGAATCACCACTTTGAGTCAATTCTGACTCAATGACAATGAGAGAGCTATGTGTATAAGAGAGGAGGGAGGAAGAGGAAGCGAGAAGGGGGAGGGGGAGGGAGAAGGAGAAGGAAAAGAAGGAGGAGGGGGAGAGAGAGATAGAGACAGACATAGACAAAAAAGAGGGAGCGAGGAAAAGGTTTCTTTCCAGGAAGTGGCCCATGTTCTTGTGGAAGCTGGCAGATCCCAGCTCTGTAGGTCATGACCCCAGGAGAGAGGGGGCTGGTAGGGAATGAGTCCTCATCTTAGGCAGAGTCTCAGGCTGCGGACTTTGGAAGCTGCAGGCCTCAGAGATGATGCATCCAAAGGTCATTGGGACCAAGCAGGGTCTCAGATGGCCAGCTTTGGAGACCTATGAGCCTAAAGTCAGCAAATATAGTAGACCAGGGCTTCACATCCTGGAGCCAACAAGCCCGATAACAGTTGTGTTGTTGCTGCTGTTGTTAGGTACCATCAAAGGGCAAATACTGGTCTCTCCCTGAAGCAAAGTAGAAGGAAGGAAGAAAGGAAGAAAAGGAAGGAAAGAAGGAAGGAAGGAAGGAAAGAAAGAAAGAAAAATGTGCTGAAATAATTCATCCAAGGGACGAATGGACTGCGTGAACCTCAGCTTCCATGGCCCTGAGGCTGGAGAATTAGAGGATGACTGGCTGTCGCCACTGACCATACTGAAAGTGGTCACTGTAGAAGAGTCTAGATAGAGTGTGTTGGGTGGGGATGGGGTGGAGTAGAGGGAAAAATTTAAAAAAAAACATTAAAAAGGGCCAGACTTACTGGTCCAGTAGAGATACTGGAACAAAATTCACTATCAGCCGAAAATAGGGAGGCCCTTATCCCTTAGAATAACCAGCCAGCTAAGGTCAAAAGGTCCTCTGGTAGGAGCTCTGGTGACCTACTGGCAAGAAGCTGTGCTGCAATTGTGAAGGCACGCAGTTCGAGGCCACCAGCTGCTCTGTGGGAGAAGGATGGGCAATCTCCTCCCGTACGATTAACACCTCTGGTCGGCTATGGGTCGGTTCAAACTCTATAGTACACAGCAACAACAAGAGGAACATTTTCCCAAAGATAAAGCCCCAAAGGCAGGAAGGGATGAGTTGGAAGGATTAACAGAAATTAGAATTATAGGGAGCAAGTGGGAAAAGTGTGATTGCATTGTATTATAGTTGACGTTATAACGCAAAAGATGTATGAATAATTGGATGAAAGAGCAATTCTCTTTGTAAATTTTCAGTCGAACCACAATTAAAAACAAGATGCTCACATCAAGGTATATATCTGCTAGCAATGTTTAGGAATCCCATTTTTCTAAAACTTTTGTCAGCTTTTCTGTGACCACATTGCTTAATTTTTTTAGTCTCAAAATCTCAAGCTCATTGCTATTGAATCAGAGTCAATTTAGAGCTGACCCTCCAGTGGGTTTTCAGAGGCTATAAATCACATGTGACGCGATTGCCCATTCTTCCTCAGAGCCACCAGTGGGTTCAAACCATCTGCTTTTGTGTTGACAGCACAGTTGTTGATATGTACTGTCGAGTCGATTGTGACTCCTAGTAACCCTGTGCATAACAGCTCTGAACCCTGCTCTATTGTGAGTCATTCTCACTGCCTCGAGAACCCCACTGCCATCACACCAGTTACTATGTGAATCCATCTCCTCCAGGGTTTTCCTCTTTTATACTGTCCCTCCATCCTTCCAAGCATGATGTCCTTATCTGAGGACTGGTCCCTCCTGGCAACATGGCCAAAGTATATACATATACAATCCCAAAGGCATGCAGTTCAAATTCACCGGTTGCTCCATGGGACAAGGGTGGGCAATCTCCAGTCATGCAATTCACTGTATATATATATATATATAAAGAGATATGCTTGGGAGGGTGGAGGGACAACACAGAAGAGGAAAACCCTCTATGAGATTGATTGACTCAGGGACTCGGGTAATGGGGGAAGGTGTGTTGGAGACAGTGAGACTGGCACAGGATAGAGCAGGGTTTAGGGCTGTTGTACAAAGGGTCACTATGAGTCGCAGGCAACTTGATGGCACACAACAGCAACAACAATCATAATAACATGTATATCCTATATGTTGCCTTTCATATTTAAATTTGTAATCCACCTGGAATTTATTTGAGTATTTGGTAGAAGGTAAGATCTTGTTTTTCCCTCAACAATCCTCTGGCCAAATAACTTGATGCTTTTTAATTGCACTGCTACTGTTGCTGTTAGGTGCCATTGAGTCAACTGAGACTCCATGGCCCTCCTGCCATTGTCACACTGTTGTTGCAGTCACTCTGTCAATCCATCTCTAAGAAGTATTCCTTTTCTTTCTTACTAATGAGTAAATGGCAATCCAAGGACTTTATTTGGAGTTGGGACGGTAATGAAGATGTACTAGGCTTGAAAGGGAACCAACTAAAGATTATCTAGAGTTATTATCATAAGTCTTAGCATATTGGAATATAGATGAAGAAGAATAATTAGGCATGAAAAATGCAGATAAAAATCAGAACTTTGTCTGATGGGGAATGAAAGACCTAGATTGATAAAAATCACACGGAAGAATTCAGGAAGCTATTTTTTTAATCACAAAATAAGAATTTAAGTCTTCTTCTGAAGCACAGAAATAGTTCTGTATGTACTTAAAGTGGCACCTCCCTTGCAGTGGCCATTCGTTCAGTCAACGCACGTGTGTTATGATTCTCGTTCTTGAGTCATCTCATGTCAGCCTGGGGTGCAATTTCCCTTCTGGACCTCATGGTCTGGATTGCAGATCACCATGTCTTCCAAAGTATTGTCTTAAAAAAAAAAGTATTCTCCATTCCTGGGTCAGAAATACCAGGTCAATACCAACCTGGAAACAGAACTAGTGGCCTCCAATTATACTGCTTCTGTCTTCTGTGCACCATTCAGTCCCAAATCTGCACTTTCTCCACCCAGCAGGACTGCTTCGCATACAGGGCTATCACCACCACAGACACAGCCTTCTCACTCCTGTTTTCCATCTGCTTTCTTCCAACTCATGCCCCACACTGCAGCCAATGGGATCTTTGCAAAAGTCAAGTCCTCTGCTTGTAACTTTCAATGGCTCCCCGTTGCTGTTAGGATGAGACCTATGTGCCTCGGTGTGCTCTGACTCCAACTCTCCAGCTTCATTTTGTACCCCATCCTCTCTGGCTCACCAACAACTCCTGCACACACACACACACACACACACACACACACACGTGCGCGCACAAGCTCTCTTTTCTGTCCCCACCCTTCTTTCTGTAGGCACGCTAGTTATTTTAGTCCTTCACTTTGCCGTGGTGTCTTCTACCCTGTGGCCTTTACACAGTGAGCACCTACCATCTATGCGTCACTAGCCTGCACCCTTTGGCATACAGCATTTGGATTGCTGGAGTGCCTGGGTGACGTCCAGTGAGTACCAACCCATAACGCCCATGTGCAACAGAACGAAACTGTCAGATTCTGCCTCATCCTCACAGTCCCGGTCAAGTCTTCTCATTGAGGTTCTCCCCACTATGTGCTCTCCTTTTGCTTTTGTGAGCATGTTGTCTCTCTCCAGGGACTAATCTGCTGATAGATGGGGACCCCGGGTACTGAGGAACGTCACTGATGGGAGTGCATCAGGGGTGTGCGACATGACTTCCTGAGAACCTCAGGCTTTTCCTTGCCTCCTCTGTATACTGAGAGGAACCCAAAACTATCCTTGCCCTGCCCAGGATTCCCAGTAAGTTTCTCACAAGTAGGGACTGGAGGCAGGTCTGTTCCTCCTCGGAGTTTCATAGAAACTGCTGTTTCTGGCAATGGTCAACTCTCTTGTTAGGAACCATCCCTCCTGCCAAGAATAACTAGAAAAGATGGACTTTTAAAAATATACTGGAAGGTGAAAGATACACTGGGAACTTGAAAAGATGAGTAACAGTAAGCATAGTTTAATGGTGGTTACCTTTTTTTATTTTTTGTTGGTTTTTTAAAATAACATTTTCTTTTCTACTGGTTTGCTTACAGAGTTGGTATACATAGTTGTTCACACCAGGTCTTTCCCTTTTCCTTTACCCACCCTCTCTTTACTCATCAAATTATGTGACACTGTAATTACCCCCCTGCCCATCCTCACCCCTATGCTCCTACCCTCTCCACCTTGGATCCACAAACATGTGCTACTAGCTCTCTTTCTATTTCTACAATAATGGTCTTAAACAGTATCTGTCCTTATGAGACTGAGTTCATAATCTTAGCATAATGCTCTCCAGTCCCTCCCAAGTTAGGTAGTGATTTTCAAAATCAGTGCTTCTACGTGCTGCTTAGTATTCCATTATGTGAATATACCACAATTTCTCAATAATGGTAGTTCATTTTATAAAAACACAATGTATGTGAGTGACCATTTGAAACATAATATGAATGTAGGAATGTGTGAAACATAGTGTACATGAATGATACATTATATGTATGAATTTTGTATGCAAACCAATATAAAATAAAATTAAAATGGAGGGAGAAAGAAATAAAATATGCTGGAAGGCATCAGGGAGCTGCCAGTGGAGGAAGGTCTTGAAGAGCCAGGATTGCACGAGAAGAGAGGGGCGAGATGACCCCAAAGTCCAGAGCTGCGTCTGTGTCCAGGCGATTTGCTCGTTCTTAAGCAGGGACTGAGACCGAGCAGCTTTGGCTCTTGGAGCGAAAGCCCATCAAGAAGGAGACCCTTCTTGTTAATATCTGGGTGTCCAACAGGGACTCTGCGGGCTACACTCGGGGAGAACGGGTAAACTAGAAATAGCCTGGTATTTATAGAATGAAGCCAAGCTTCAAATTGGCTCAATCTCTGACTGGATTAATATGATTGGCCCCTCTCCTAACTGCTGCCAGCAGCAAACTTTAAATCCTCTCTGGAGGAAGGAAACATCATCCAGAGATTCTAATGATCTCCTCAAATTCTCATACACAATTGGAAGAATCCAATAAAAAAAAAAAAAAAAGGACCAGGCTTGTGAGGAGGCAAAAACCACATGACCAAAAACTAGGAGGAAAAAACCAGACCTTGAGGAGCCCTAGACATTTGCATAATCAGGCATGGCCTTTATCTTTTCTTGGTTTATCGGGACTTAAGTTCCTCTTAAGTGCTGTGGTTTTTAATTCACCACCTTAGGAGCTGTGCCCTCACTTGGTCTAGGTATTGCTTTGTTGTCCTGGCCAGGTGTCACCAGGTCAGTTCCTATCCTACTGACCCTGTGTACAGCAGCCAGCCAGCACCACCCTTCCCCGTCTCTGCTGTGAGAAGCCTGTTGTAACAGTCACTGTGTCAGTTCACTTCATGGAGAGCGTTCCTCTCTCTCACTGACCCTCTGCTTTTCCACGCTGAATGTCTTTTCCTAGGACTGGCCTTTCCTGAGAAGATGCTTTAGTATATATGACAAAGTCTCACCATCCTGGTAATGGCAGCACTCTGCTTACACTTCCTCTAAGACAGGTGTGTTCTTTTGATGTTCCATGGCCTATTCAATGCCCTTCACCAACACCACAATTTAAAAAGCATTAGAAATTTGGTAGTTGGGTTTTTTGGTTTTAGGGTTCCCCCCCCCCAGTTTTCTTTTTTCATTGTCCAACTATCACAAATATATAACTGAGAATGCTATGCGTTGGATCAGGTACATTTCAGTCTTTAAAGTGACATCTTTAGTAAGTAAGTTTTAATACTTACTCTCCAAAAAAGGTTGTACCCTTATTCAATAGAGCTGAACCTCAATTGAGTTACTCTAAAGTTTACATGAAAATGATTATTTTTTAATATTTATTATATATATTCATATTTCTTATATTTATGTTATTTATTTTATATTTTTTTAGGTAGAACTTTAGGCTGAACTAAGATTCTTTTTCTGGACAACCAGCTATCTCCGGGCTCGTTAACTAGCCCTTGAAAGAAGCCCTTGGTAGCAGATTTGCCCGATGCAGTACATCTTTTGACTTATTGACGAGTGGTTTCAGAGGTGTTCATTGTGGATTCAAATAAAATGAAATAGTTGAAAACTTCAGTCTTCTCTGTCTGTCAAGACAGTGCCTATTGGTCCAGCAGTGAGGGGTGTTGCTTTCTTGATGTTGAGCTGTAGCCCATATCAAAGGCTGTAACCTTTGACCCTAATTAGTTCTCTCAGGTCCTCTTCACTTTGAGCAAGCAGGGGCCTGTCATCTGCATGGCTGATGAGCCTCCCCCCTATCTGCATGCCACACTATTCTTTATATAGTCCAGCTTCTTGAAAATTTGCTCAGCAGACAGACACATTGAGTGGGTATGGGGAAAGGAAAAAACACCCTGACACCCACTTTTTCTGATTTTTAAACCATGCAGGATTCCCTTGGTCTCTTAGAAGGAGTCATTATTGTTTTTCCTTAGGTTTTATTAAGCCAGAACTGTTAAGGTGTATACAAAGGCTTTCTGGTGGGGCAATTGTCAGGTGTTTGGCTGCTAACCAGAGGTTCGAACCTACCCAGCTGCACCATGGGAGAAAGACGAGTAACCAGAGCTATGGTCGCTATGAGCTACAGGCAATTTAGTGGCACATAACAACAACAACATAAAGATTACAACCTAGAAAACCCTGTGAGACAGTTCTCCTTGGCCACATGGGGTCACTGGGTGTCCAAATTAACTTGAGGGCATATAATATCATCAACACCATCAGACTTTTTTACAGTATAGAAGTTGCTGAGTGTTGACAAATGAATACACTGTATAACATCTGCTGCTACAATGAGCAGAACATCTGTATCCCCTACAAAATTCTCTCGGACCACTTTGAAGCCTACCCCTCCCTCCAGCCTGACCCCATCAGTCATTTATTTATGTACTCTATCACTAAGCATTCCATTGGATTAGCTCTCTTTTACTATAAATGGACCCAAGCACGATATACTTGTCTCTGCCTCACTTCTTTGCTTTGGCATATTTATCATCTCATTTTATCATTAGTTGTTCTTTATTGCTGAACAGCATTCTAATGTAAGGCATGGACTTTAAATTATAGTAATTAAGATGCAGACTAAATTAACTGACCAGATGGAGAACTCCAGGAGAGATCTGGGAATTGAAAAATCAATTGGAAATTCTAGAAATTTTTTTTTTTTTAAAAAACCAAACCCAAACAAACAACGACAAACCAAAACCTGAAATGTGTAACTCAGTAAATGGTAGGCAGAGTAGGTTAGACACATAGGGAAAAGGGAAACAGTGAACTGGACGATGGATCAGAAGACATTACCTGAACTAAAGTGACAGGGTGAAAACTTTTGAAAATAATGTGTGTCTTGGATATATAGGACCTGCTGAAAGTGTATTCATGATCTGTTTGTTATAAGAATTCAGAGAAAAGGAGAGAGAGAAAGGAATAGAAGGAAAATTTGAAGAGAAAATAGCAGAGGATTTAAAAAAAAAATTACCAGGATATCAGACTTCAGGAAGTGCCTTGCAAGCCAAAACAGGGGAACCACAAATAAAACCTCATTCAGCTACTTCTTAGCAAAGCAGCTTAACTCATTGCTCTACATACAAAGTCTTATTTGGCACAGAGCCCCCAGCCTTTGCAAGAAAAAGGGGTGGTAGGGCCTGACCTTCTGTCCCAGATTGCCCTTAACAGTGGACTATTTTCCCAGAAGGAGGATCAGAGATGGAGATTAGTTTACGAGCAGTTTATTAGGGAGCATTGGCCATCATTGAGTATTGAATATACTATGAATGGCAAGAGAACAAACAGATGTGTCCTGCAGAAAGTGATGCCAGGGTGCTCCTTTGGAAGAAAGGGTCGTGAAACTCCATCTTTCCTCTTTGGGGCATGTTGCTCGCAGGGGCCAGTCCTTGGAGATGGACATCATGCTTGTAAGAGTGGCTGGTCAGTGCAAAAGAGACAGATGCCTTGATGAGATGAATTGACACAGTGAGTGTGACAATAGGCTTTAACATATCAGAAATGATGAGGATGGCACAAGACAGGGCAGGGTCCAGAGCCATTGTTCTTGGGGTCACTATGAGTCGCAGTCAACTTGAAGGCACATACCAACAACTGTAATCAACAGGGAGCTTTGGTGGCCATGCAGGTGCCCATTGAAAACCAAACAGTTCTAATCTCCCAGCTGCTCTGAGGAAGACAGATGGGAACACTTCTTCTGTGCAGTTTATGGCCTCTGAGATTTTCAAGGTTAGCCGACTGGGTCCCAGCATGATGTCGATGAAAAGATGATAAAGACCGCCGTAGTCAACCCTAGTGGGGAGTTGAGGGATGAGCAGCATGATCTTCCTGTCTGAAGTTGCTCCTCCCATAGCATGTAGGCTGGAAGGCGGAGCCCCCTAGTTGTCAAAGGTACCCAGGGTACCCCAGTGTGGAGAAGAAGAGAAAGCCGCTGGGTCTGGGGAAGAAAACAGAATAGGTTTCCTTTTAAGAGAAACTTAGGATTTACTTTAAACACCACCATCAGATTCAGAGCAAGTCTCAGTATGTCCTAAAAGATGTTAGGATATGCGACAGAGAGCAACGCTTTGCACCATCGCATATTAAGAGAGAGAGATAACAGTTGGAGAATATCAGAGTAATTCAGAGGCCAGGGTGACATTTCCAGAATCAACATTAGTTAAACACTTAAGAACAACCATGAGAATTTTTTCACTGGTGTAAATGAAAGTCGGCCCTGCAATGTTGATTCATTTCTCCTTTCTTGGCTGCCACAGTTGAATGCACAGAACTATGATGGAAAATGTCAAGACACTCTTCTCCACCCAGAGATGCCAACAGCCTTCTCTTTTATCTTCTCTGGCTTGGTTTCATTTCTCAACCAGATCAGTCATTTACTCCAAAGGCTGATCCTCATTTCATATATTATCAGATAATGAAGGCTAGTTCCGAGCAGCCCACTGAAAGTGAGGTGTTCGAGAGAGTTTAAAGCACTTCTCATCTCACCTGGAGAAATTCAGTCTATTCTGGATTCTCCGTTGTGGTTTATCTTCCATGTGTCTGAGTTCATTGTCACCAAGTCAGTGCCAGCTCACAGCAATTCTGAGTCTAATGTGGGACTCATCTGCTTTATAAGGGATTTGACTTTGGACCTACTTTCTTTAATTACCAAAGGTCATTTCTGCTTATTTGTGATAAATGTTAACCATACCCAAGTATATAAAGTAAAAATGTCAATCTCACTGATCTGTTAACTTAGTTACCAGACTGGTTGTAGCCTTTCTGAATTCTTATATATACATATAAAAATCCATCTTATATATGAATTCTTACATGTTATATGTATAAAATATACAATATATTAAATAGATCTAATATATGAAATATACATATATTGTAAGGAGGGACCAGTCCTTGGAGAGGAACATCATGCTTGGGAGGGTGGAGTGACAGCGCAGGAGGGAAAGACCCTCTGTGAGATGGACTGACTCAGTGACTGGGGTAATGGGGGTAGGTGTGTCAGAGACAGTGAGGTTGGTACAAGACAGAGCAGGGTTTAGGGCTGTTGTACATAGGGTCTCTGTGAGTCACAGGTGACTCGACGGCACATAACAACAACAACAACAATTTCTCCCACCGAGCAACTGGTGGATTTGAATCATGTGCCTTTAGGTTGACATCACAGCTCCTTATCATAAGGCCATGACAGCTTTTATATAGATATAGATATAGATATAGATATAGATATAGATATAGATATAG
>NW_006399839.1:3310656-3332712 GCF_000299155.1 Elephantulus edwardii | reverse complement strand
ATATATAATATATATTTAACTTATTACAATGTGTGTTATTTTATAATGTGTTTCTCTTCACTTGATAGTATATCAAGGGGACATTTTCATATGGCAGTAGTTGTTGTTAGTTGCTTTCTAGGCCTTTCTGATTGGTAGCATCTTTGTAACAGAATGTGATGCTGCCTGCCCTGGTTTTGTTCTGTTTGAGTCCATTGTTTTGGCTGTTGTTCAATCTGTGTTGTTGGGTGTCAGGGAGAACTGGCTGTCTAGGGGTAAGAAGTTGTGCTGTTAACTCCAAAACCACCAGCTGCTCTGCAGGAGAAAGATGGGCAATCTCCTCCCATTGTATTTAAAGCCTCTGACAACCTGGGTCAGTGTCGTGTAGTTTCTGACTTGGTGATACACAACAACAAACAACAACTCCCCCCACATTACCAGACATTTCTAATGATTGGTCTTTACTGATGATAAGGACAAAGCAAGTGTGCCATGTCTCACCATCTTCTCCAAGGAGCATTCTGGCTGTTTCTTCTAAGACTAATGTGTACATTCTTCTGGCAGGCCACAGTACAGTCAGTGTTCTTCACCAACATAATTCAAATATGTCATTCTATCAGTCAAAAAATATGAACGGAGTTCTCTTTTAACTTCATACACTATTCCATACTGTGGATTTACTGCAATTAATTTATTCACTACCCTGTTTTTTTCCCCCTAACGTTTCACTGAGTCCAGTCCACAATGCCTTGGAAACATCGCTCTGAGTATAAGACTGGTGGTTTAATCCTAGATGGCCCAGAATGAAGAGCCTACAGCAAGGATTGAGTGATAGTGGATATCTGGGGGATGAGGAGGGGCAAGTACAGCCCTTGGGTGTTGAGAGCAGAGGGTAAGGAGAAATGAGCAGAGAAAAGGAGGAAACGACGTAAAGTGATGCATTAACTAGCTCAAGGCCACTGCTTTACTGGGCCACATTGAGAGCCTGCAGTCACTCTGCAGGTCCAAATACTCAGCTCCATGTTGTAGAATAGACGTAAGCAGGTAAACCATGACTTAAGGACATTTCATTGAGGATCTGCTCAGCCCACTCCTGTGTTCTAGTGGTTAGAGATCCCCCCTGTTGTATGTTCGCTCTCTAGTACTTCTAGGCTGGGTCACCCAGCCCATTTGGCAGCTGTTGGGAATTACAAACAGTTAAGTGCTTGGCTGCTAACTGAAAGGTTGGCAGTTCAAATCCACACACAGAGAGAAAGGCTGGGTCCTCATTATTTAAAACCACATGGAGTCCAGGTCTGCTCTGCCCCATGTGGGGTCATGTGGAATCAACTCACTGGTGACTGTTTAAGGGAGGCTGCACCTGGTGCCCTGTGCTCTGATGTGTCACCTCCAATATAGAAGGGCAACAGGGGACTCCAGACGTTCAAAACCAACAGTCCACAAGGAGTCGGTCTGCGTGGTGACAGCTGAGGTAGAGAAAGCCACTGAGAGTTGGAGAGAACCACTGAGAAGACTGGGAGAGTCTGATAATCTCTGTGTTGTGTTGTGTTGTGTTGTGTTGGGTTGGATTGGGTTGGGTTGGGTTGAGAAAGCTGGCATATCTAGAAAAGACATTCCAAGAAGTCGATTTGTTCAAAGAGGATGTGCATATAGAATTTCTATAGATTTCAACAAATTGCCTTCCTGTAAGACTACACTAAGGAGCTCTGGTAGCCTACTGTTAAGGAGCTATGCTGCCAGTCCAGAGGCTCCACAGTTCGAATCCACTAGCTGCTCCAGCAGGGGAGAGAAGGACAGTGTCCTTCCATGTAATCCATAATCTTTAAAAACTTGCTGTAGGGTCAGCTGTGAATTGGTTCCAACTCAGTGGCACATAATAAGAACACTACCCTACTTTGCAGAGTGTTAGAGGAGTCATTTCCCATGCTTTTGGTAAGCCTAAATGCTATCCGTCTTTACTGAGTTCTCCCAGAATGATTTGATTTTCATCTGTATTCATTCAATTATAAGCAGAGTTATTTTTCATAGATGGTATTGGTTTTTCTTCTATGAACTGTCAATCTGTATGTCTTAGAGGTAGTTACATTTTATATATCCTAGCAGGCGAAATGTTTTTCCCAGGCAGTACAAAAGCATTTAAGTATTGTTCTGAATCAGTGTGTGTGTGGGGAAATAGAAACCCTGTACCACAAAAGATGGCACTATCTCTTCCAACCTCAAACATGGTTGAGCTTTTGCGCATCTCTGGTGGGTTGCAGAAGTCATTGGAGAAGAGGCTTCCTGTGGGTGAGTCCTAGTTTCAGCTACCATTTCTATCCTGAGCCTGTTCTTGGCCAAATTGTGTAGCCTGGCCCCTGGGCTCTCTGAGTGTGCATTCTAGTGCCATCACCTTCCCCATGAAGGTAAGCTTTGCCATGACCCCCCTCCCATCAGTTGTCACCATATTGTTGTTAATAGGCAGCTTGCAGTGGATAAACTCTGTGTGTGTGTGTGTGTGTGTGTGTGTGTGTGTGAAAAAGAGAAAAATGAGAGGCATCTTCAGATAGTCCATGCTGTATTCCATTTTTTTTTCACTAATATGATGCTTTCTGAGGCATCTTCACCAATATGGCAGTTCTTTTGTCTTCCTTATTCATTGATCAGTGCATAGTACATGTACAGTATAATACCTATATATCTCTCTATAAAACTTGGAATCCTATGCATATTTTTCAAAATTGAGATTCTTTTCAGTGACTGTAGCATTTCCTCAAAATACGCCCTGTATTTTTGGAAGCTCTGGTAGGATAGTCTGTAGAGAGTTGAGCTGCTAACCAAAAGGTGGCCAATTCGAATCCACCAGGAGCTTCTTGGGATAAAAGACAGGCAGTCTCCTCCTCTACCACTTACAGTCTCCAAAAATCCACTGGAGGGTCAGCTATGAGTTGATTCTAAATGGACAGCGATGAGTTGAGTTGATAGAGCATTTCATCATCTTATGTTCTGTATGCGATTTACCCATTCCCTTATTGCTTGCCATTTGAAAGATTATCTAATTTGGGGGCATTATAAACAATCCTGTAACCACAGTCAAGAGAGAAAGTGACAGATCTTTGTGTGCATCTGTGAGTATTTCCTTAGGTGACACTTGGAGAAGAAAAATTTTTGTGTCACAGAGCGTGCATATTTATAAGGCTATTGAATTATATTGCCAAATTATCCTATAAAAATGATACTGATTTATGCTCCCACGGGCTGAAAATCTTACTCGGTAGGCTGGTTAATATCGTAGAAAGAACTCTGAGAAAAATATTAAAAGTCAGAAAATGACTTCCCAGCAGCATGCCCCTCAACAGCCTTACCAGCTTCATTTGTCAAAAGAAGCTGTTGTTGTTGTTGTTAGGTGCCACCAAGTTGACTGTGACTCATAGTGACCCATGAGCAACAGGTATGAACCTGCCCTTCTTTCTGTGCCATCTTCCCCGCCCATGGCCTGCTGGAGCCCAGGCACCGTGTCAGTCTATCTCATTGAGGGTTTCCTGTCCTTCTCTGACACTTGTCAAACAAGGAGATAGAGTTAATCCAGGACTGTTGTTGTTGTTGTTATGTACCATTGAGTCAGAACCATCTCATGGCTGACCCTCCAGCAGGTTTTCAGAGGTTGTAAATCACATGAGAGATATTGCACATCTTTCTCCCACAAAGCAGCTGGTGGATTTGAACCATATGCCTTGGAGTTGGCAGCACAGCTCCTTACTGTTAGGCCACCAGAGCTCCCAGACTTTTTATGCAAAGGGTCAAACACTGGAGGGGTTAAGCTGTGCAGGCTGGGCAGAAACCTAACAATCAGGTAATAGTTCCAGCCCCACTGTACAAATGAAACAGCTGAGACTCAGGGAGGCTGAATCATGTTCTCTGTTCACAAGCAGCAGGGTGGGATTTGAACTCAGATCTTTTCGACTCCAGTGCCTTGCCGCCTCCCCTGACAGGTTGGTGAGCTTCAATGCTGCCTGCCTGCAAGTGACAGCAGGGTTTTTGTGAACCAGGTGTGAGAGCTGATAACTGGCAGGTGCCAGAACTACCAGGGAACCATTGTTCGTGCCTTTGGTGGCCTCGGGGACAGCCCAGCCTCACGTGGTATCTACACTGCGCTGACTCTACCCTGCTCTCATCAGAAGGGTACCGCTAATGTCAGAAACCCTGTGTCCTCTGTCATACCTGCTTCCTGGCTGCCCATTCAGTAGACCCTGGATTAATCCCTTGCCATCACAACGCCTGACACCTATCGCCCCTGCCTGTCAAACTTAGTCACTGTCCCTCGTGGTTTCCTTTCCAGAAATGTAGCTTAATGCAAGGGGATGGGGGTGGAAGAGCATGTGTCTGGGGGGCTCTGAGCTGTGCCTGGTTCTCCTCTGGAGATGCCCTGGCTGGGCAGGGAGTGTGGGCTCCTGCAGATCAGCTGAGTCCAGGGCTCCAGCTCCACACACCATTTGAGGGCTGTGCAGACCTGGTGGCTGGGCACAGCTTTTGGATGTCCAGCCTGGGGTTCAAGTCCAGCTTTGCCTCCACCACCCGTAGGTATCTCTGAGCCCAGTTTCTATATCTGCCAAAGCAGATGTGCACACATGTCCTTCCTCCACACCTTCTTCCTCACAGGCACATGGACTAAATGAGGTCTCACAGTGAACTCTGGGTGGTGTTAATGCATCTAAGCCACGACTATCAACATCAGAGTAACTCTGAGCAGTTTCCAGTTGCTAGTTGCCATGGAGTGACCACTGTGATCATAGAGTTTTCATTGGTTTTCAGAAAGAACTTGCCAGGCTTTTCTTCCTGGTCTGTCTTCATCTGGAAGCTCCACTGAAATATGTTTAGCATCACAGCAGTACACAAGGCAGATGGTGGCTACATACAAAGTGGGTGCATTGGCTGGAGATCAAATGTGGGGCTCCCACATGGAAGGCAGGAGTTCTGTCACTGAACTGCAGTCCCTCCCACAGACTAGCTGGGCTCTGCCTTACCTGAATGCAGCTGAATTTTGACTAGTACCTGGAGTCAGGTAGGCCCTGGATGGGCGCAAGGAGGCAAGAAGGATCTAGACCTGGTGTGTGCCCTTGAGGAGCCCACTGTTAGCAGAGAGGCTGTGTGTGTGGTAAGTCAGGCTACAAATGACACTATAAGTGCTGTCCCAGGACCCTCACGGACCTGTTGGCATGTACCAGGGGGTCAGGAGTCTGGGAGGCAGGCCGAGAGTCCTGGGTGGATGGAAAGAAGGTAGCCCTGACTCTCCATTGCCCCCACCCCCACCCTGGCCTTGTTCAGCCGGGCCAGGGTTCATTTCTTCCATGCCTTCCTTCGAATCACTGATGAGCATATCTGGAGGAAATGCTTGCTTCTTAAGGAAAGAGACCTTATCTCACCTCGGCTTCCATGTTCCCAGGGTGTGAGTCAGAGCAGGCAGGCAGCGAACGATGATGAGCAGGAGGGCAGAGGGAGAGAGGGAGGGAAGGGGGGTATGAAGGAAAGGAAGAGGAGATGGAGGAGAGGAGAGGAGAGGAGAGGAGAGGAGAGGAGAGGGAGACATCTAGCTTAAAAGACAGTGATTCACCAAGGACACTGTTTTGCCTGGACACAAGGCCAGGGCACCTCGTTTAAACATTTCATTGTCTCTACATGCATCTGGGATGGTCAGGACGGCACAGGATAGGGAAGACTTCAGATCTGATGTTCATACGGTTGCTGTGAGTCATACTCGACTCAAAAGCACCTAACAACAACAACAATGTGCATGTTGTTAAGAGGGGCTAGTCCTTGTTGAGGGACATCATACTTGGAAAGATGGAGTCAGAAAAGAGAGAAAAACACTCAGATAGATTGACACAGTGACTGCAGCAATGGGCTCACATGTGTCAGAGATGGCAAAGATGGCACAGGATTGGCCAGGGTTCAGATCTGTGATTCAGAGTCCATATGAGCCCTACTCACCTTGATGGCACCTAACAGCACAACAACAACATGCATCTATTGCATCCTTCTGGATTCAGGCACTGTCCTACGTGCTTTAAAGGCCCAGTCTCACACGGCATCATTCACAGCCAGCACCCTGCTTCCTACAAGGATGTAGACAGGAGGAGAGCGTGTCCAGGTTCCCTCTCTAGGGAGTGATGATGGCTGAGCTCTGAGCTTCTGCAGCCCCTCCCCTGGGGGAGCCTTTTCAGCAGGTGAACTTGGGGGACCATTTCCTATTCTACCTTCCCATTCTACCCTTCCTCAGGGAGAGTCTTGGTGACCCTTTCTCTTTTGCTGGTGATGAAGGTCACAGCCAGAGACGTAACCAAGCAGGGCTGGATTGCCCAATTGGCAAGTAAACACAGGCTCACGGTGTGTTGAGTATGTAAAACTTCACTACAGGTTAGTTGGTAAGCACAAGTAAGCTTGTGTTTACTTTGCCTCTGAGCATCCTGTCACCGTCAGGGTTTGCCAATTTGAAAAGAAGCTTTGATTCCATAGGAAGGGGCTATGGGGCTGGGAGAGGGCCAGAGACCAGCTGTGCTGGGAAGAGTAAAATTATTGACTCTAAATGAGTTAGTGAGTAGGAGGAAGAGTAATCCAGCCCTGGAGCGCAGCCCCAGGGATGGGAAGCAGCAGGGAGCAGGGAGCCTGGAAGCCAGGCCAAGGTGCCACCTGACCCTGGCTATTGGTGTCGTGAGGCCGCTCCATCATCCCTGAGTGGACCAAAAACAAGGAGTGATGTAGCTGCTGAGGAAACACCCAGCAAGCATGAAAAACCAGAGTTACAGCAGCCTCAGTCCAGGGACTGTGCTCGAGAGAAATTAACGAAGGGACTTGTGCATGAATAGACACTCAAACCCCAGTTACGATGCTGGAAAGGCGGGCACGACCCAAATGCCCCTCAGTAATTGAACAGAGAAGCAAAATGTGGACTATCCATCCAATGCAATCTTATGTTGCCATTAAAATGAAGTTCTGGCACAGGCTACAAAACGGATGAGTCCTGAGATCATGCTAAACGAAAAGCAGCCGGGTCCGGCATATGTCCCAGGGCATCATTCTGATCCGGTGCATCGCCCACCCGGGATACAGCCTCACAGACAGAAAGCAGCTTGGAGGTTGCCAGCACATGGGGAGGGAAGGGGTTACTTGTGGGGCGTGAGATTTGTCATGGGAGGAATGAGGGTGCTCGGGAACCAGACAGAAGTGATGGGTACACAGCACAGTAGTGTATGTACCACCAGTCACTGCATTTGTTCCCTTTAACAGGGTTCCTTTTATGTGATGTGTATTTCACATCATTAAAAAAAAAAGATAATCAGATTGACTGACTGTTTTTGTATAGCTTATGAGTTAAGTATCTTTCTACACTTTTAAATAACTGGAAGGATCACAAGAATGATATTTAATGGCATGTGAAAGTTCTTTGAAATCCACATTTCATTGTGCATAACTAGTTTGATTAGAACACAACAGGGCCTGTTCATGTATGTACTATCTGCAGCTGCCTTCATGTCACATGCTTAGAACTGAGTGTGGACAAGACCTTTGCATATTTATTCTCTGACAGTTTACTGAAAATGTCTCCTAACCTTTATTCTCGACCCTTGCTGTCCAGGTAATAGAAGTCACATGAGGAACTCTTGGGAGACTGCATTTATTCCCCCAACTTCTTGTCTTTGTTCTTGCTTTCTTCCCTCCATCACTGGTTGGTGCCCTCGAGCCGGCCGTGACTCTGTGGAACAGCACAAACCGTGCACGATCCACGGCATCCTCCCAGTCTCTGCCGTGTTCAATCCCATCGCCACAGCCGCCCTGTCAGTTCACCTCACGGAGAGTCTTCTCCTTTGTTCACCTTCCACTTTTCCAAGCCTGACATCCTTTTCTGGGAACCGGCCTCCCCTGACGACATGCCCAGCGTAGGTGAGGGGATATCTCCCCACCCTTGCCTCTGGAAAGCATCCTGGCTGACTTCTTCTGAGACGTATTTGTTCATTGTTTTAGCAGTTCGTGGTATATCATAGGGGAGTTTTTAATACTAACACTTTTTTTTTAAATGAGCTCTCTGCCCCATTCTTATTGTTAACTTCCTAGTTGAATACATTTTATTTTTGGTCTCAGGTCACAGATGATAATTCTTAATTTGTGTTTGTTTTTCGATTGGCTCTTCTTTTCCCAAGGACTATAGGAACACTTTTTTTTTTAAGTGTTAAAATCCTTTTCGTTGTTTGCCTATGGCCTTTATAGGGAGTGTTAGTGGCCTAGTGGGTAAGGAATTGTGCTGCCAACTCAAAGGCAGACAGTTCAAATCCACCATGGAAGAATGACGAGCAGTCTCCTCCTCTGAGACTCACAGCCTCTGAAAACCTGTCGGAGGGCCAGCTATGAGTTGGTTCCAACTCGATGACCCGCAATGAAGACCTGGCTTTTATACTAAAAAATGAACCCTGGCAATAAAGCATTGATGTGTGAACCAAAATGTCAGCAGTTCAAACCCACCAGTTGTCTGCAGGAGAGTGACGAAATCGTCTCCTTGCATAAAGATGACGGCCTGGGAGACCTGATGGAGGGGCCCCGTGAGTCAGAATCAACAACAGTGCACTTGGGGCTGACTCAGGGCTTGAGTTTATATGGGAAGGTTTGGCCGTGCTTAAGACCTTT
The DNA here is from genome assembly GCF_000299155.1 of Elephantulus edwardii. Taxonomy (NCBI): domain Eukaryota; kingdom Metazoa; phylum Chordata; class Mammalia; order Macroscelidea; family Macroscelididae; genus Elephantulus; species Elephantulus edwardii. Next base: position 3,324,081 of record NW_006399839.1, on the reverse strand, counting down.
GGCTCTCATTCTCCTACAAGTGCTTTGAAACAATTATTCCTTACAAATAGATGGATGGGTGAGTGGGCTTCCCTGGAGCAGGCCTCCCCAGAGCTGTGATTCCAAATGACTAGACACAGTCCACCCCCGCACTCTCTGTGACACTCTGCATCCAAGCAGAAATAAGTGGACAAATACAGGGATCAGTTGAAGCCCTGCAAAGGGCGAGGCACCCTTCTAAGTGTTCGGTGGATCCTGTGAGGCACAGATGCAGAAAGTGACACTCAGGGAAGCTTAGAGAGAACTTGCCCTAAGTTTTCCAGCCAGGAGATAGCAGAACCTGGATTCAAACCCGTGCACTCTGACAGACACCTGCCTGGCTGACGATTGAATTATCATTGTGTGGGCACAGAGACAGCCTCAGAGAGACTCAGAGATGCAGCCAGAGCAACACTGAGGTGCCAGCTCAGGCCAGCAGGGCCCAGCACTTCCAAGGATCACATACAGCCTACCTCATGCCTCTAACTTCACTGCCTTTTTGAGATCATCTCCTTCCAGCCCACACTCGAGGGTTACAGTGGAGGGATGAAAGAAGCCAGCAGGTGCGGAGTCAGTCACCTTGAGGCTCTGAGTGGGCTCCGAGCTGGCCGCGGGCATTCACACAGGCGAGTCTCTCTCCGCCTGCACAGAATCAAGGTCCTATTGACAAAGTGTAGAGCCATTGACATGCTCCTGGAGGCGGCGCTGCCAGCGCCAAGGTAAAAGGCATAGATCAGCTTGTGAATATGCTTCCCCAGCACTTCATCAATCCCACCTTTGTCTCCCGCAGAAGCGGCAATGAGCACATTGAGTGAATCCATCATTAGGTCCTGCTCTTCTTCCAAGAACTGGAGCTTCAGGTAGAGGCGGCTGAGGGTGGGGCCCAGGGGCGCATTCGGAGCCCAGTTCCGCGGAGAATGAGGGCAGGTGGCAGCGTGAAAGTGCCTCTGATTGCACCCACGCTGTCCTCCAGCCCACCCTCCACGCCTCTCTGTTGCCCTTCTGATAATCAGGTGACTTGGAAACTCCTCCTGGGACCTGGTATGCCAGGTTTGAGAAGGGGAACCTGGCGCTGCTTCGTGAATGCAGCTTTCTCCTCTTTGAGAGTGGCAATCAGACCACCTTTGAATCTAATAAGAGTTCCTGCACCAGCTCATGCCCGCTTTGTGTCAATTAGCAAGGAGAGTTGGCCGCTTTGTACCCAATCACTGCATCTACGCTGGCGGCGTCTCTGAGAACTCGGGTGTGAGGGAGAAGCAGGAGCAATTTGGCTGGTAGAACCTTTGACTGGTTGGTTGACCTCATGGCGCCTGCAGATTCATCAGCGACGCCCCTAGCTCAGCCCAAGAAATAGCCTTGGCCCTCTTTCTGATACTGACTTGTTCTCTGTTCACTTCCAGCTGCCTCCCATCTCAGTGGTCACCAGTCAGCCACACGTCATTAAACATATGGCATCATGGTCAAGATGTTATTGATGTTTGAGTCTCCATTCTTCTACATTCTTGGTGTCTTTGATGCAGAACAGTTAGTTGTTCTCAATAGGCACAATGTGTGTCCCCCAGGGCCCATGTGGCAGTGTCTAGAAACATTTTAGTCACAACTGAAAAGACGATGCTGCTGGCATCTAGTGAGTAGAAACTTGAGATTCAGCTAAAAGCCTTCCATGAACAGGACAGCTCCCACCACAGAGAATGCTCCCAGCACAGACGCCCTGAGGGGCTGATGTTAAGAAACCCTGCCAAAGTGCAGCACCTCTCCACCAAGGGCATTGGCACCACCTGGGGATGAGTTAGAACTGCAGTCTCTCCAACTACGCTCCAGATGTGCCGATTCAGAAACCTTTGGGGTGGAGGCTAGTAGCCAGGGTCTTAACAGGGCCTCAGGTGGTTCAGAGGGACAAAGTTTGAGAGTTTCCAAACCTGAAAGCCATTGCTGTCCACAGATTCAGATTCATTATGATTCTACAGGCTGGAGCTGCACTGCCCAGAGAGCTCCAAGCTTGTAAATCTTGCCACATCACTCTTCCCCACAAGATAAAGCTCATGGGTTTGAACTGCTAGCCTATCAGTTAGCAGTTGAGTGCTTTAGCCTCCAGAGGCCCTTCAGGAACTACAGATCCAACACAGCTAACACTGTAGACCAGGAAAGTTGCTAAAGGCCCCACTGTCCTTAAATGGTAGAGAAATTGCCCCCCAACTTCAGAGCCCATGTTCTCAATTGCTGCTCCCTTTTTACCCCGTCTGAAGTATGCTTAGTGACAAACATCCAGCACTTAACATGGGTGTCTAGAGTCAGTCTGAGAGGCCAAATAATTTCCTTTGTAAATTGAAGTCCTGCTGAGTGACTTATTAGAGTAAGGGGACATGGCTGGCTTTTCCGAGCAGTGTCTTCACCTGTAGACTTTGTAGCTGAATTTATTTACTTCCAGGAAGGACGGGAAGGTCTATGGGTGGCACAGCTGTTTGCCTTGGACCACCAGTCAAAATGGAGCAGCCTTGGTGGTGCAGTGGTTAAATCATTGACTACTCATCAAAAAGCCAATGCTTCAAGCCTAGCCACTCCGGGGAAAAAGATTCATGTGTCCATTTGTGTCTGTAAAGACTGTGAAGATTACTTCCTGTGGTGAAAGTTCTGCTCTGTCCTGTAGGGTCACTGCGAGTGGGACTCAGGCAGGAGTTCGATTGAGTTGTCTGGTTTGGTTTTGTTTTGAACTAACATAAGGCTGGTGGTTTGTATCCACCCAGCAGCACCACAGAAGAAAGGCCTGGCAATCTGCATCCATACAGATTAAATTAAAAAAGCTTACTGCCGTGAAGTTGAAACCACCTCACAGCTGACCCTTCACTGGGTTTGCAGAAGGCTGTAAATCACAGGGGAGGAGATTGCCCATCTTCCTCCAAGGAGTCCCTGGTGGATTTAAACCACCAGAGGGGAGCAGCTGGTGGCTTAGCAGAGGAATTGCCTGCGGGCAGTGCTGCCGGGGCCCCAGTGGAGCAGCTGTGCTCTGTAACGCATGGGATCACTGGGGTCAGTCAGAACCAACTCAGTGTCGACAAGCAGGGTGAGCAGGGAGGGGGTGGAGTTCCTCGGTATTGATTTTCATGACCTGTTGGACTTTCCCCACAGACATAATCAATGTAGTAGCTTCAGACTGCTCGATCACACGCTGCATAAACCAACTTGCTTTCTGCTGGGGATTCTGGGGAGGGGAGCAAGCAAGACTTAGCCATCTCTGATGCTTTCTGGCTGTACGTGTTCCCTCTGACTGCTGTACCAGATTATCACACGGGTTTAAAGTCATTCACATTCACTCTCAGACAGTTCTTCAGTCAGAAGTCCAAGACAGCTTCACGGGGCTAAAATCCAGGTGCCTGCAGGGCTGTTTCGTGCCAGAAGTTCTAGGAGAGGGTCTGTTTCTCTGCCTTTCCAGCCTCTAGGAGCCGCGCACATCCCTCGGTTCATGGCCCCACATCGCTTTGTTTTGTTTCCTCTGCTCCTCCTGTTATGCCACCTTCCTTTGACCTTCTTCCTCCCTCTTATAATGACTTAATGATTATTGTCATTGTCAGGTGCCATTGGGTCCACTCCACCTGAGGTTGTTGAGTAGTCAAGTCAGAACCCACCCGTAGCTGACCCTCTGGCAGGTTTTCAGAGGCAGCAGATCACGTGGCAACAGCGACTTTTATGTGGCAAAAGGGACTTTGCAGATGTGACGACATTGTTGTCGATGTCATGAACCACTGAGTCGGAATCAAGTCATAGCTGACCTTCCAGTGGGTTTTCAAAGGCAGTGAGTCACATGGGAGGAGACTGCCCATCCTTCTCCCACGGAGCAGCTGGTGGATTCGAACCACAAGCTGAACTTCGGGTTGGGAGCACGGCTCCTTGCCACTAGGCCACCAGAGCCCCCTACTCCAACTCACAGTGACCCTGTGTGCAAGAGCTGGAAACCCTGCCTAGTCCTTTGCTGTTTCCAGTCTCCTTTGTGCCCATTGTTGCAAATCACTATATCGATCCTTCTCATTGAGGGTCTTTCCCTCCTTTACAGACCTCTCCTCTCCCCAGCGTGGTGTCCTTGTGATCGCACCCAGAAAATTCCAATCCAGGCTAACTTCTCCAATTTCACAATCTCTATCGCAGTCAGAGTCAAGGGAGCTCTGGTGGCCCAGTGGTAAGAAGCTGTGCTGCAATCCCAAAGGCGTGCAGTTTGAATCCTCTACCTGCTCCATGGGAGAAGGCTGGACAGTCTCTTCACATGTGATTCACGGCCTTTGAAAATCCCCTGGAAGGTCAGTTGTGGCTTGATTCCAACTCAGAGGTATAAACAACAACAATGTTGTCACATCTGCAAAGTCCCTTTTGCCACATAAACCTGAACGGATTTTAGAGATTGTGGTTAGATGCCACTTAGTAAATGACAACACATAGTGGCACTATGAACAAGAAAGAGATGGAGACCTTGCTGCGTCCTGTGCTGTCCTCGCCGTCTCCACCACACTCGCGCTCGTTGGTGCAGCTTGCAACGTGGATGTCTTTGAAAGGCCATTGCTTGGTCTACCCAATGACACTCATCAGTGAGAACGCTATCAGTTACTCCTGGAGGGAAATTCAGTGATGAAAAGGCCTTGCCGCTACAATGGGCCCTTGGGGAAGACAGTCTAATGGTAGGTAGGGAATGGCACGTACTACACAGAGCAGTGGTTTCAAAGCCGGGGGCCTGGACCACCAGCAGCATCACCTGAGAGCTTGCCAGAAATGCGAAACCTCAGGCCCTGCCTCAGATGTAACTGCATCAGATGACCTGGCAGCAGAACCTGGGCATGTGCATTTTAACAGTCTCTTCAGGCGATTCTGATGACGCTCATGTTGTTTTGTTGTTTCATAACAGCTTTCGATGTAACTCACAGACTGTAAAGTTGACTCTTTTGAAGTGCACTATACAGTGAGTTTGTTTCCCCCACCCCACCCGGGACATCCAGACTTGTGATTTCTTCATATAATTCTAGAACATCCCATAATCCCAGTATGAAACCTTGTGTCCATTAGTAGTCATTTTCCACGCAGCAGCCACTTGTTGAGAGCCACTGACTTAGTTTGGCTTTATTTCTCTACCCTATGACTCATCACAAACAAAAACAAACCCCATTGCCCTGGAATTGATTCCCTCTCATAATGACCTAGAGGCAGAGTAGAAGTGCCCCAGAGGGTTTCTGAGGCTGTCAATTGTTATGGAAGCAGACTGCCTCATCTTTCTCCCACCAAGGTCCTGGTGGACCTGAACCACCAATCTTTCAGTGCCAAGGGCTTCAGCCACTGAACCATGAGGGCTCTGTGATCTGTTAGCAGTTAGTTTTAGCTCTTGAGGAACTAGCTTTTTCTCTCCAGCTTCTTGCTGGCAGGAGCTCCCATTAGCCACAATATTGACAGGGCCTCACTCACTGATCAACCCTGTCTCTGATGCAGCTTCAGTGGTGTCTCCAGGACCTGTCACATCCCTGTCCTCTCAGCAGCCGTCATGGTCTCACTTAAGGATGCACAAGAAAGACACCTTTTGACACACAAACACTGCATCTTGGCCTTGAACTGCGATTGATCACAAGGCTGTCCCCACTATGTCTGCAGACTACAGACAGGGTGACACCTCTTTGGAGGATACTTTGAGACTCAGGAAGTATAGCAGTGGAGGGGGGATTCTGTGCCCTAAAGTTCACACCGAGGGCTGCCTGGCATCTGTCTCAGGTTTCTTGAGGTCTAAGCTTGCCTGGTCTGGCCCCACTGAGTCCCTGGAGCGGTAAATTCTGCTGAACGGCTCTATAGGGGGCACATCTCAGCAGCCTTTTGTTCTTTGGACAATTAACTTCCACTGCACATTAAGTAACAGGGCGATTGCATAATTAAAAGCACCACATTTCCATGGGGGACAACTTCAGCTCCTGCAGCTCCGAAGGGCTCTGATTTAAGATCCATAAACTCTGTTCAAGGCAATAAATAGGCAAGAAATGGGTGAGGTAGTGTGGAAGGGACTTGAGCTTCATCTGTCACAGCCTGACCCGCAGGGAGCCGCTCCAAGAGCGGGGTGATGGACGAGAATAAATGGTCAGCTGGACCTAGACAGCACTCCACTCCCCATAACTCACACCGCCGCTCTGTAGACCTGTGGCCACATGCCCAAAAGAGGCTCATCCTCGGCTTTGTCATCTTCTTCCAGAGAGAGGGCAGCTAAGGAAACTTGCAAATTCCCAAGCTCCTCTGGGGTTGTTGTTCTTAGCTCCTGTCCTCAAGCCAGTCGACCCCAGGACAAAACACTGCCTGGTCTTGTGCCAACCCCACACTGAGTTTTCACCTGGACCACTGCAATCCATATGGCTTTCCTGGGCTGATTTTCAAATATAGATTGCCAGACCTTTCTTCCTCATCAGTCTTATTCTTATTCTGCAAGCTCAGCTAAAACCTATTAGGTGTTATAACAACATGTGAACCCCCACTAATAGGCAAGTTGTAGCTGTGCTAGAGGGCATTGACCAAGACTCAAACCTGGGTTTCCTGCAAGAAGAGGGGGAATTCTTCCACTGAACCATGATTGCCTTGGCCATGGGGACAGCTAGGTGCTATGGCACAGTCACTATGTGCCAGGCTTTTGCCTGACATGCTTGCGTCTGTTCCTTAGAGAAACTGCAAGATGAGTTGCATCAGCCCCATATAATAGAAATGACTTAGAGGTAGAGAAGAAGATAGCATAGCTGGGACCTCAGTTCACACCTGTATTTGTAAATCATTGTGGTGGTGCCCATTGCCTCTTAGGCAAAAGAGGGTGTTTGCAGGTATGGGCAGCCCACAGCTAACCCCTCTCGCTGATTTCCAGGGAGCCAAAGCCTGAGTAACTGTGTAAATCTCGGCCCCATCCTCTGCCCGTCTCTCCTCTGCCCCATGCCTGTCACAAATAACTGCCATTTCTGTTGCTTGTTTTCAGCGCGAGAACATTTACAATTGAAATTGATGGAGCGCAGGACTGCCTGTTTTTCTCCCTTCACGGGGACATTTGTGGTGATGGCAGTGTGGGACCTCTGTCTGTCAACTCTTGTTTTGTCCTTATTTAAGCCTGAATCGGGTAGGGCAAGCCAGGCCTCTTCAATTAGCATTCCTTCAGGCCCAGGAGACAGGGCTGCAGTCTGAGATGGCTCTGTGTTGCTGGCCCAGCCACCCGAGTTTCTGTTTCTGAGTCTACAGGCAGCTTAGGGTGTCTCTGTCCAGAATGGTGCTCAAGAAGACCCCTATCGGCTCTGCTAGTTGTCTCCCTTTAGGAGTATCTAAAGAGAAACCTTGTCTTGTAAAAGAGAGGAAGCTGCTCGATGAGATGGCTTGACACACTGACTGCTGCAATGGGCTCAAGTATGTCAGAGATGATGAGGATGGCACCGGATAGGACAGGGGTCAGAGCTGTTGTTCCTGGGGCCACTACTTGACAGCACTAATAACAACAAAGAGAAAGCATAACATCAGTGGAGGACTAGGAAGAAAGGCCTGGCAATCTCACCTGTCAGTGAAAACCTGATGAGTCTCATTGGTCCAGTTCAGAGCCTATCATGGGGATAATGCAGGACTGGGCAGTGGTCCACTCCATAGTGCACAAGGTCTTCATGACTTAGGGGTCAACTCAGCAGCAGCTGGCAACAACCAGGGAAGACCAGAAAAATAATGCTCAGAACTGGGCTTTTGAGTCCAGGATCTCGGTTCAAATCCCAGAAGACTAACCCCCCTCCCCCCCCCCAGTTTCCCTATTTGTAGCATGGTATAATTCATTCCTATCGCATGATGTAGATTATTTGTCAATTGACTCATTGATTCATTCTGTAAGCACAAAGGAGGTGTCTGTCTGTGTCCATTTCTGCCTTGATGCCCGAGAATATAGGAAAGAATAAAACAGATGTGGCTACTATGAGATGTCTGTGAGCTAATGTATGAAAGTACTTGGGCCAGTGGTTCCCAAACCCTTCTGCACTTTAGAATAACCTGGGGACATTGATGATATTCTTCAAATTGTACAATTTTAACCCTCCTCTTCTGAATTCTTCCTCCCCCATTAACCATAATTCATTGGTTCTAAGAATCCTATCTAATTTCTCCAGTTGCTGTTGTCCATTTCATCCCAGAGAGATAGTTCTCAAGAGCACACAGTGATAAGGAACACATTTTTTTTTTTTTACTAGATAAGCAAAAATAGTATTTGGGGGTTTTTTTAGAAGACTTCAGGGGATTTTTTTTTTTAGACTTAAAGATTGTTCCAGGGCAGTAGTTTTAGGGATTTCTCCAGTCTCAAAGGCTCTAGAATCCATGGAAATTGGAAAAACTGTTCTTTATGATCTCTTTTGATCAAGACTCTTCTATATCTTCTTTATTTTATAGTTGAAACTTTTTCCTTTTCTACTCAAAATGAACTTTTTTTAGTGAAAGTTTACCAAGAGATTAGTTTTTGTTCATTTATTTGTACATTTCCACCTATGCAATTAACTGTCTCTGAAAACCCATCAGAGGGTCAACTATAGTTCGGTTCCAACTCTGTGGTACACAGTGACAATATATAATGTCTAATTGTCCATTCCTTTCAGATCATCCTATGCCTGTTCTAATGCAGTGTTCATTACCTTTAGCATCTCTGATTAAAATTTTTGACAGTGGTGGCCAGGCACCATCTAGTTCTTCTGGTCTCATGGCAAAGTAGATAGTTAATAATGCAATTAGCTACATGGTCCATTTCCTCCTCCTCCTGACTCTCTTTTCTCTGTTGCTTAAGGTGAATAGATGGCAATTGTTGAGCCTTGGATGGCTGTCTGCAAGCTTTTAAGATCCCAGGCACTAAAGGTAAAACAGAAACACTGACTATACTATTAGTCCATTTAACTGGCATGTCCCATGGAAACCGGAGGTACTAAACTTCCAAGCCAAGAAAGCAAATCCCATGCAATTTTTTCTTATATGTACATAACCAGCTTCAGCAGCTACTCTTTCTGCTATTGTAAATGTATCCATCTTTGGCCAATTCAACTTCTACATATGTACAACTTACCAACATCAATTACAATAATCGACTGTGCAGACTTGTGCTTAATCTACACAGTATTTCCATCATTGCTGAGCCTCAGTTCCTTATTTCCTTCTTGAAAATGTATTTCCCGAGTACTTTCCGAGCCAACCAGGGAAGATCTGTTTTCCTAATGAGATTGTTTCTCCTGGGTTCCTGGAGGTTCCGATTTTATCTCCTTTGTATCTGAATTTTATTATCTTATTACAGAAAATTATTTTGACGTGTCTAAATGATCACCTCCTCTTTCCTGACCCCAGCACTAAAATTATTTCAAGGGAAAATTTGAGGTGACGTTTTGAGGGCGGGGATACAAAGCCAAGAGAAGAAAAATGGTCTTTGTAATGAGTCTCATCGTCAGATGAGGGGCTGATTGATAATTGATTGCTTCCCTCTGCTGGTCCTTGAGCCCGGCTCATGAAATTTGAGACTCTGCCTTATTTTTCTTGTCCTGTCTCATCCTCCTCTCCCCCGCCACCTGACAGGCCCCCCTACCCGGCACATAGAGCCCAGTAACTGTTAACATCTTAGATTCTCCATTTATCATCCCCACAAGGAAGGTAATTACTCATGTGGCACCCAGGTCTCCCATTGTTTGGCTGTGAGGTTAAAAAAAAGATCCCTGAAACACTTTAATAAATTCAGCAGTGAGCACATTATAAAATGTAATTAAATGCCTCAGCCATCTTCACTTTCTTTAGCGGCAGGGAAATTTAATTGAGGCCATGGGGGGGGGCAAAATCAATCACAGGTGAAAACTCGGCCATGCACATCGCCCCGGCGGGAGAGGGACGTTGCCATCACTGTCCACACGCATGATCTACGGCGCACTAAGGGGATCCCAGCTCGACAGTTACCTGCAAACACAGGCCCAGAGCGGTGATACCTCCTTAGAAAGGGAGAACGATTCCAGCGGGGGCTATTAGGATAAATAAATTCTCATTTTCCCACTAGAGCTTGAAGGTGTTTCTGGTTGAGCATCATTTTTCATTGCTTAGCCAGGCTTCGGGCCAGCAGGAAGGAGTGAGGAAGCACTTTGCTTACTCTTCTCTCCCCTCTGATGCCTTCTCCTCTCATCCTGCATCTGGTCCTCACTGTCAGCCCCTCTGCTGTGCTGCTGTTTGTCCAGTGCACTCACTGCCCACCTGGCCTATCAAGGTGGCCTCCTACGTGGAGATGCTGTCCAGAGGGCAGTGTTTCTATCTCCCTTAGCCAAGACTACCACTATCACCCGCCAGTCTTCACTGACATTATTCGGAGGTCTGCACTCTGCTTTGGTAAAGAGACCACTGTTGTTGTTGTTGTGTGCCGTTGGGTCAGAACTGACCTCCCAGCAGGTTTTCCGAGACAGTCAATTGCATGGAGGAAACTGATTGTCCATCCTTCTCCCGTGCAACAGCTGGTGGATCCGAACTGTGCACCTTCATGATTGCAGAGCAGCTTCTTGCCACTAGCCCACCAGAGCTCCCTGAAGTGACAACTAGATTGTATTTTTATCAACTCAGACAGAAGCAGTGAGCCTCCTTATGCTTACCACAGGCTGAGTTCTTGCACTGACTGTATAGGAAGAGGAGGCAGAGTGAAAGACCCCATGTACACCTGAACCCAGGCCTTGTGCTTGGTTTGTATTGTGAATGGGGTAACATGGCCCTAGGGGGAAAAAAGAAACAGAAGCAATGAGAGCAGGAAGTGAAGTCACAGTGATTGGGCAGTGTCGTGTGGACGGAGACACTGGCTCCTCGCGGTTATTACCTGAAAGCTGTGGAGGTAGGTGTCCGAGTTCTCTAGTGCTGCACTAACAGAAGTACCACAAGTACATGTCTTTAACAAACAGAAGTTTAGTCTTATGATTTAGGAGGCTTAAAGTCCAAATTCAGGGTGTCACCTCAAGGGGCCTAGGGGCAAGAAGCACACCACGATCCTTAAGGTGGTTGTGGATGAAAGATGGGAAATCTCTTCTTATGCGATTAACTCCTTCTGAAAACCTACTGGAGGGTCAGCTCTTGGTCAGCCTGACTCGATGGTACTAAAACCTCTAGGGGAAACCTCCTCTTTTTGTTGATGCTGAAGGACAGTCCTTATTTTCTTGTGCATCTGTAGGCCCAGCATTACCTGGAGACCTGCATGTGTCCAGGCCTTCCCCCATGTCAAGGAGTCTGTTCTGCAAAGCCCAGGTCTAGAAAGATACCTTTCACTCTTGGTGACTATTTCTTGGTGATACTAAGGGTTTCCCTAATTCAGCTTGCTTCTCTCCCTCTCCTTTTATCCCTCGTGAGAGAAAAAGATATTGCTGGGCACACCCTAGGGAAACGTCTCTTACATCTCCTTATGTCTGGGATGAGATTAGGGAATGTGTTCTACTCTTAATCCTCCTACAATTATTTTCTTTACCACGTCATAGGTGGTGGTTGTTGTTGATGGCCTTCAAATCGAGCACACCTCACAGCCTTTCTATAACTATTGTCATTTATCAAAGTTCATAGAGTTTCCAGAGGCATATTGTTTAGGAAGTGGATACCATAGGTCCCGTATCAAATATCAAGTATATGAGTTTTATTTAACATACTTTGGGCATGTTGTTAGGAGAGGTTATTCTTTGGGACATCGTGCTTGGAAAGGTGAAGGATCAGTGAAAGAGAGGGAGGCCTTCAATCAGGTGGACTGACACAGTGCCTGCTGCCGTGGGCTCGAGTTTGTCAGAGCTGGTGAGGGTGCGCAGGGTAGGACGGGGTTCAGATCTGTTGTTCACAGGCTCGCTGTGAGACAGGCTCGGCTGCATGGCGTCTAACAACAGTATTGCAGAGAGCTCTAGTGGCCTAATTATAAGGAGCTGCACTGTCAACACAGGGCACGCAGTTTACATCCATCAGGTGCTCTGCAGGATAAAGATGGACAGTTTCCTCCTGTACTGTTTACTGCTTCAAAAAAAAACACAAAAAAACCCACTGGAAGATCAGCTGCCATCCAAAAGGCACAGGGTTCAAATCCCCCAACTGCTCCAAAGGATAAAGATGGGCAAGCTCTTTTCCTGAGAAGACGCATTGTTGTTGTTGTTAAGTGCCGTGGAGTCGTAGGTGACTCATAGTGACCCCATGAATGAAAGACCTGTACACTTGTATAACTTTCATCCTTTCTCCAGGTTCCTAGGGTTTCTAGAGACAAGCTATTTTGGAAGTGGATGCCACTCCTGCTTCCAGGCTTGTTTTAATTGGGGAGCTCCCCCAAACACTGTCCACTATGGGTAACCATTATCACATTTTGACACACACTGTTCAGCTTCACAGCAACCACGAGTGGACAGACCAGGGCTATATGACCTAGAATGTTTGACCAAAACCAATTAAAAACAGGCCTGAGGGCCGTGGATTAAAGTCACCCACCTTTGGCTTGGTAGCATCACTTTCTGTCCACTAGGCCAACTGATCTCTCTCTATGCTGTTGTTGTTGTTGTTAAGTGCCTTCGAGTCATAGGCAACAACAAGCAACTAAATAGCCTCCCTAAAATCACACAGAGCTCTGGTGGCCTAGTGGTAAGAAGGTGACCTGCAATCTGGAAGGCACACCAGGAGGATGAGCACTATCCACCCATAAAATTAACTACCTCTGAAAACCTGCTGTAGGGTCAGCTGTGGGTCGGTTCCAACCCTACCATACACAAGGACAGCAAGATAACATAGCCAGTTTGTAGCAGCTACAGTATTTGTACACTCAACTAATTCCTAAGACCCAGATGTCGGCCAGAAAGTCAGCACATTCCGGGTAGCATAGGAATTCTATTCCTAGGTATAAATCCAAAGACATGGGGAAAGGGGCTTGTATACCAAAACTTGGTGGTGGTGGTGGTGTTATGTGCTGTCGAGTTGCTTGCTACTCATAGTGACCCTATGTACAACAGCCCTAAACTGTTCTGTCCTGTGCCAATAGCACTGTCTCTGACACTCCCATCCCGATTACCCCAGTCACTGAATCAATCCACCTCATAGAGGGCCTTCCCCTCCGATGCTGTCCCTCCACCCTCCCAAGCATGATGTCCCTCTCCAAGGACCCACCGGTCCCTCCTTACAACATGTCCAAAATATGTTAGGTGGCGCCTCAGCAGAGTCCTTGCCTCCAAGGAGCCGCCCGGTTTAACCCTTTCCAGAATGAATCTGTTTGTTTTCCTAGCAGTCTATGGTACCTTCAGTACTATTCTCCAGCACCACAGCTCAAAGGCATCAATTCTCCTTCTATCCTCCTTAGTCATTGTCCAACTCTCTGATACATAACAAGTGATAGCAAAGACCATGGCCTTTATCAGACGCACCTTAGTCTCCAGAGAGACATCATTG
>NW_006399839.1:3226285-3310253 GCF_000299155.1 Elephantulus edwardii | reverse complement strand
ATCCTGATGCTGCCAATTGGTCCAGTGGTGAGAATCTTTGTCTTCTTGACATTGAGCCTCAATCCATATTGGAGGCTGAAGTCCTTGATCCTCTGCAGCAAGCGCTTCAGGTCCTCCTCAGTTTCAGCAAGGGTTGTTACATGGCTCTAAATCAGGGGCTGGCATGCTGTTGTTTTTTCTGTAAAGGGCCGGGTCATAAATATTTTTTTTAATTTGGAAGACCATATGGTCTCTGTCTGCCACAGCTGCTCAACTCTGTCATTATAGTTAGGAAAGCAGCCTCGATATCTGTGTCAGTCTCTGAGGCATAGACAGAATGGGTGTGGCTGTGTTCCAGCGCAGCATTATTGGAAAAGTAGGTGGAAGACTGGATTTGATGTGAGACCAGAGTTTGCCCACCTCACCTCAAAACCAGAATCCATGGAGAGTTTTGCTGTCTTCTACCTGGTGTGTTAGAGGCAGAGTGATAATGACAACAGCAATGATAATTGTGTAACAGACACTCTGGTGATATTGTCCTATTAATCTGCTGACAGCCCTACAAGAGAGATGACAAGAGAGATTTCAGTACCCTCTTTTCACAGACTTAAGGCACAGAGAGGTGGCAGTTCATAAGGTCCTATTGCTAGTAAGTGACAGAACTGGTGTTTGAACACAATTCTGCTGACTTCTGTGTCCCACCCACACTCCATTGGGCAAGTAAATGCCCTGCAGGCTGTTCCTATTCAGAAACAGAGCTTACTTCTGTGCCTTCAAGGAGCCCTGGTGGCATAATGGAATACACGTTGAGCTGTCAACAGAGAGGTCCTCGGTTCAAATCCTGCAGCCACTCCATCGGAGCAGGATAAGGCATGCTCCTCCTATAAATATTAACAGCAACAGAGACTCGTGGTTTCTGATGGTTTTGTGGTGGGGCATCATGAGTCAGGATCCACTCATGGGCAGTGTCCACACTAAAGGGCCTCACTGTCAGGTTATGTCCTGGCCTGGCCTCCAATAAATGCATGCTGTTTTCATTTCTTTCCTGCACCATGCTTTCTAGTATGGGTTCTGAATTTTCACCTTGTGCTTTGTTTTAACTGGATGCCCTGGGGGTCCCTCTTCCATCAAGAGCGAGAAGCAATATATTTGCTCACCCCAAGCACCTGTCACCACCTTGTTTCTCCCCCCAGGACACAGCACCCTGTGTAGGCCTATCATCTCCACGTTCACCAGTGCCACAGGGTCCCCAGAGCCAGCAGGCTCCCCAGCTCAGAAGCTGTAGAAGTGCTTTGCCACTGTCTCAGGGAACAGTCGTGGCCAAATAGACAGTGAAACTCCAGTCGGCCATGCAGTACCATGGAGATGTAACCTTTAGAGACAGCACATAATTAAAGTACTTTCAGATCTGATCTATTTGAATTGGATATTAAAGCAAATAGAGCTGTTCCCCTGCTATGCGAATAATTTCATGAGCGGCTTCCGTCAAGTATGGGTTGGCATCTCGGATAAATCAGAGGGATTTTAGCTGGTGACAGGCTGGTGCCCTGAAAAGAAAAGTTGAGCAGCATAAATGTTATTAGTTTCAGGTTTCTTCACGACCAGAGAATGTGCTAGATGATTGAAACCCATCGCACCTACTAAGACCCCTCTCAGTCCCTCCCATCTGGACTCCAAGCTGCAGGGTCTTGTGGAACTTCCATTTCATTTGCTCCATTTCTGAGCAGGAACCTAGAAAGTCCAGCTTTCCTAGCTCAAGTCCTCACTCTCCTAACTGAAGTGGAGTTACAGCATTAAGTGGAAGAACCCATCAAAGTCACCTAATCTAAGTCATGCAATAGGTGCTCAGTAAATGTCAGCATGTTAGCAATGATGTGATGGATTCAGAGATCTCTATCTTCAGGGAAGTACGTCAGGATGAGAATTGTCTCACCAAGATGCTTAGAGAGTTGAGGACTGCAGTAGACAGTTTCTTGAGGCTCTGTCCAGTTCCAGGACCAGATTGTATGATCCAAAAAAATAATTTTTACATTCCTCTCAGAACGAGACATTATGACTGACATAGGGATGGGTAGCAAGGCTTTAATTTAATAGTACTCTGGGCTCAGATATGTGATTTTGAACAAGTTAGTCATCCTCAATTTCCTTGTTTGTAGGATGGGGGATATGTATCCTTGTGGTTATGCTCACAGTGTTGTGTGAAGAAATTGCTGCAATGGCATGGCACAGGCAGCCACTTTGGATACATGCAGTCAATAGGACTGAGCTCTGCCTCCATTCATTTACACTGAATATCATGTAAATCCAATCTCAGTTAACCTGCAAGTGGCCCCTTGGAGTGGGTGTTGTTATCTCACTTACATATTTTGTATACTGATGCTGAAGCTCAGAGAGGCTACCTCTTATCCAACGGCACGCAACCACTCACATCCTAGATCAGCCTCCATTGTCCATCTATTGGATAGGGATGATATTTCCTGCCTTCTCTAACATGCAGAATCATTTTGAAGATAGATCGTGTAAGTCTTGTTCCAGGTCTCATAAAGATCATCTTTAAGATTTCCCAAAATCATACTTCTCTCTGCTTGGGTTGCAGTGAATTACTTAGCAGACTTTTCTAGCCACACATGACCTTGTGATTCCGGCAAAGTGATTGGATGGAACTATGCAAATAAGGTACTTGTGGCCCACCAAAAATTAGGACAGCGTTGCTAATAATGCATATAAGGTGCACGGTACCCTTAGAGCGAAATTGTGAAAATAAAGTGTAAGAAATCCTAACAAAGGAATTAGCTAGATTTTCCATCTCTGCTATTGGTTTATAAAGAGAGCCAATCCCAGAGCAGAGAGGGAATGTCATTCCTACTGAGAAAGAAGATCCAGGAGCAGAGTATGATTTTTGAACATGAAATCCTTTCAGTGAGAACCTTCTAGACCAGGGTGACAGAGTTATAGCAATGAAGGTGGTGTGAGATGGCAGGAAGTCCTGGTGGCAAACGTGGCATGGAACCAGGAGACCAGCAGATGGCATATGGGCTTGTTGGCCTACAGAATGAGAGCTCTGACTGCCTTCAGACAGGAGGCCTGCTGGTGGAGTACGTACCTCCAGATATTTGTCAGTGAAGTTTGCTCACCCACAGAATGAGAGGTGACCTGATTCAGGCCAGACATTAGTGATGGATGGAGTACTTCTGGACACTGTTTCATCGATCTTTTTTATTATTATTCTTTATTGTTGCACTTTCCCCCCCCTCCTTCCCCCACCAAGTTCACTTTGTAGTTCACCTCTTGTTCCACTTTTGGGTGATGCTAGTGTTTGTTGTGTGTTTTGTTTTGTTTTTAAGCAATTGTCCAAGCAAAGCAGAAACCAGGCCAGACTAACAGGCTGAGGACCAGGGAGCTGATGATCAAGAAGCTGAGGGCCTGGGGGAAGCCTGCCTGTTGGCATAGCCAACATCCTGAGTTCTTCCTGATCCTGAATTATAACCTAGTACTTCTCTAGTATACTCCATAATTACAAATACTGTCTGTGTGTTCTGTGTGGTCATTGCAACAAATATTCAAACCTAATAGAGAAGTGGTATAGTGAGAGGGACAACAGACATCAAAATTGGTAAAAAAGATTGCAGAAGAGATGTATCCTTGAGCTGTTCATCCTGATTCTCTTTTCCCATTGTGAAGTCAGGCAAAGACTTCAGCTGCTGCCACCATGTCATTTTTTAAAACTCTTCTTAACCTGTGAACGAAGAAATTTTGGGCCAGGACTTGATTGTTAATTTAACCATCCACCACTGATCCACCCATCCATCCATTCATTCATTCACTGAGCACATATTTGCATTTATTATCTATGTGGCTCTCAAGCTAGGATATGGTGGTGGCAGAAGCCTAGCCCTCCCCTCCCAGAGCTCTCAGCCTATCATTTTTGTCTCCACAGTAGACAAAAGACAAAGAATGACATTTTAATTATCTTAGCCTTCTTTCCACAGCTTTCTCTTTGTCCTTTCTGCGTGGAAATGGTCACACATTACCCACTGACAATGTGAACTGTCCCCTTGGAAGCACCATAGTAGATTTTTCTAGTACAGCAGTTGCTGGGTTTGGGGCAAAAGACTTCATTCACCTTGTCCTCCTCTGGAGCCCAGAAAGTAGAGAGCTTCCTATGAGAAGAACACATAGTATAGAACAGCCAGCATCCCCTTTGCTTTTCTAGGCATATGAGAGGGGACATGGTGATGGCATGTGGATTGTTCATTTGAGGCAGAGGTTCTTGTAAGATTGTGACAGAAGATGGGACAGACTTGGGTTAGGAAACAAAATGGTCATTTGGGGTTCAGAGCTGGTGCTGTTCTATGTGGGAAGAGAGAGGAGAGGGAAATGTGTGTGAGGTATGGGACTAAGCAATGAGTGGAGAGGACTCTGTTTTAAGTGACAGTCTGTTCTCACCTTGGTCACCCTAGGATGCTCTCAAGTTTGAAAGGCTGAACACACATCTCTTCCTCTTCTGTGTTGCCATTGCCTTAAAGCAAACCCCCACATCCATACTTCCTTCCCTCCCTCTGTGGAATGTATAAACATGTCTTTTACTCAGTATAGACTCACCCTCTAGGCCATGTGTGCAGAAAACTCAGTTGTCTTGTTCACCATAATTTCAGTGTTGAAATCCGTGCCTTCCATGTGTTGTAACAGATTGCCACAAGCTTAGTGATTCAAGGATGCTGTCCCGTAACTCTGAAGGGTGGAAGTCTGAAATGGTTCTAAAGGGTCAAGGTCAGTGCTGACTTTGGTGTCAGCAGTAGGACTGTTCACCCCTGTAGAGTCTGACCTTTCCCTTCTAGAGACCGCTGACTTCTTATCTTTTGGTCTTCACCCCTCTTTAAATTAGCAGTCAAATCCCTGGACCTTTGCTTATACCATCTGACATTACCTGACTCCCTTACTGCCCTCTTCCCATTCTAAGGACCCTTATGATGACATTGTGCCCACCAGATAGTCCAGGATAATCTCCCACAGGTCAGTGATCACGTCTGCCATATAAGGTGACATCATCACAGGCTCAGTGATGTAGGACGCTGATTCCTTCGGGGGACATTACTTTGCTCCGTGAAGTGGTGAATGACTTCGTGAGTTGTGAGTGACTGAAGGAACCAGCCACTTGCTGTTGCGTCCTCTCCCATCCTTCGTGACTCTTTCCTGATCTTACTGTTGTGTACTGTTGAGTCGGAACCGACCCATAACTGACCCTCTAGCTGGTTTTTAGAGACAGTAAGTTACATGGGAAGAGATTGCCCATCCTTCTCCTGCAGAGCAGCTGTTGGATTTGAACCATATACCTTTGCAATTGTAGAGCAGCTTCTTACCACAAGGTCACCAGAACTCCATGAGCTGAAGAGGATTGGTATTCTACATCTCTCTTGCTTTTCCCAGACAATATGGGATGGTTTGGGCAGTACTCCCTGTATTTGGTGGGCAGTCTGTACTAGAAGCACCCAGTTGTCCCATCTGTGACTTAAACCCCAATTCAGTCACTTAATAAATATAGACAGTCTCTTGGTATATCTAAGTCACACTGTTTTCATCTGTAAAATGGGTTTAAAATTACCACTTATTGTGCTACTTGTTGGAAAGGGACATGATTCTCAGAAACTTGGAGGGTCAGCAAAAGTGAGGAAGACCCTCAATGAGACAGATTAACACAGTGACTGCAGCCGGATTGCAGCAGTTTTGCCTACGTGTGACAGAGATGATGACAGTGGCACGGGATAGGACAAGGTAGATGTGTTGTTCCTGAATCGTACCTGCCTTGACAGCACCTAACAACATAACCACTTACTGAGCCTCAGCCTCAGCGATGCAGCCTGAATTAGCAGTGCCAGCCCTGTTGTTTACTTGTGCTGGGGAAGATGATGTAATGTCTAGATTTCCTCAGTGGTGAAATGGGGCTTGTGATAGTAGCTGAACTCTTTAGCATCACCAGACTATAGAACCAGCCAGCGTCCACTTCTCTTTTCCAGGCATATGAGAGGGGCATGGTGATGGGATGTGGATTGTTCATTTGAGGCAGAGGTTCCTAGGCAGTGATTGTATTATACACATTATTGCTAATGGCCATAATGGGCCTCAGCTCATGGTAACCTCAGGAACAGCAGAATCAAAGGCTTGCCTCCAGTCCTGCACCATCTTCATGATCAACTGCAGATAAAACCATTGTGATTCACATTGGCCAGTGATTGAAAGTAGATATCTAGGCCTTTCTTCCTAGTCTAACTTAGTCTGAAAGCATCAGTGAAACCTTTTTTTAGCCTTGTAACATCAGGCAAGTTTTTATTCTACAGATAGTTGGTGACAGCCCATGAGCAGCATTGGCCAGGATTTAAACCTGAGTCTCCCACGTAGAAGATGAGTGTTCTACCACCAAACCATCGTGTAGATTTGATGAGAGCATATATGTGAAAGGCTTATTGGGCAACAGTGCTCGGTCTGTGGTAACTTGAAGCAAGTACAACCATCTTTCCCCTTGATTTGTTTTGTGTGTGCAGGTTCCCCTGCTTGCCAAAAATAGAGTATGCCTGTGTAATCACATCTTTCGTAAGCCAAAATGATGTAAAGAGAGTAATCACCATTAATTTATATGGGGGGAAAAATATTTGAGCGTTCCCAGACCCAAAAATAACCTACCAAATTATACCGAACAGCACACGAAGCCTAAAATAACCCTCACGTACAGTGCTCACAGAGTTCAGACCCATGGCAGCCTGATGCGAAGATGCCGCGTGGCGCTCCCGGGAAGGGGTTTGATGAGGCCACGCTCACCACTCGGGGTGCATGCTTCCTCTCCGCAGCTCGCTGGAGAACCAACGCTGCAACTCTGGTTAGGCTTTTTGTCTTTGGGGTGTTTTTTTTGGGGGGGGAGGACTGTAAAAATTCTCTTCAGATAGCAAGAACAGGCAGTCATTTAGGGGTTTTGTAAAAGTGTAAAGGAAACTTTTGAAAAGTGGAGGCCTCTGTCTTAGGAGTACTCCCCTCTCCTTGTTCCTTCTCTCCCCACTGCCACCCGCCCCCTTCATCATGTCCCACGTTGACTTGATGTCTCTGTGGTTTTTCCATGTGCAGTTCCTCTTCTGGTCTGCCTTCAAATTCACTAGATTGGAATCAGAGAGTTCTTTCTTATGAAGCTTTAAATCTTGGAGATGCCTAAATCTATGGGCCTTCTGGCTGGCTGACTGTGTCCCAGGCCAAATTAAACCCATTGCTGTCAAATCAATTCCTTCTCATTGTGACCCTATAAGACAGGGTTAGAACAGCCTCATAGGGTCTCCAGACTGTGAGCTTTTCTGGCAGCTGAGTGCATGATGTCTCAGGTTGTTATTTTGAATCTACCAGCCTCACAGTAGCAGACAAAATGGGTAGTTCCCACCTGTAAAAACCTATGTATTTGGAAATAGAATGGAGGGTCACTTGGCACTAGAATTTACTCAATAGATAGCACTGAGTTTTGGGGGACTCTTTATGGGAGAATACTACTCTTCGTTCTTCAGTGGAGCTGCTGGTGGATTTGAACCACTAACCTTTTGGTAAATAGTCTAGTACTTTAACCAACAAGATTTCTTACCTGGTTCCCAAAACCAAACCAAGCTCATTAACTCATGGCCACACCCAGTGAGTTAACAAGAATGCAAATCTTTTCCAGGGAGCACTTGGTGAATTTGAACTGCCAGTCCTTCATTTAGCAGCTCAACATGTGAGCTATTAGACACTCCACACCCCCAACGATCCCTTTGTCTGGCTACCAGGGGATTGTAATGACCAGAGTTCCCAAGTCCTCCCCCTGTCTTCTAAGTGGAGCCATTCCTGTAGGGATCTCGACGTGGGACCTGTGGGGAGAAACCCCCTGCCTCCACCATGCTCCATTGCCACGTGCTGAAGATGAACATTTTCCCGAAGAAAGAGCTATTATTCTACCCTGAGGACTGAAGGCACCAGGGATGTGCAAATTCTGCTGCTGTGTCTGCATGACTTATTATCAGAAAATTAGGGAAGAAAAGAAGGTTTTGCTCCGCTATGGAGACATCTTAATAGGTGCTTTGATTGTTAAACAGAAGTTTCTGTATCAGCTTAATTGCTGTAAATGTTATTTGCCTTCTCTGTTATGATAAGGCCTGAATTTTCATAGATTCTTCCCCTTTCCCTTGAAATAGGTTGCCTTTGCTGTAAGGTTCTTGCTGGCAGGTTTAATGAAATCCAAATGAAGAAAGTAAAGAGAAGCTCTCAGAGTTCAACTCTTCACACCCACATAGGAGCCATGTGGGGGTTATTTACTGCTCAGGACTAAAGATGCTGCAGCCACTGTTTATAATTGACAGAACTCACCCCCCATTCACACACATACATACACCCAATACTGGGAAATGAATCCAAACTATTAAACTTAATTACATCATCTTATTTTAAGAGGATACTGCCGTTGAGAATAACAGAATAAGTGGGCCCCGTGTCTGACACTGGCATTTGCTCATAAGAATGGAAGATTTGTTCCCTAACAACCTTCAGAGATGCTGTCTGCACTCCTTTCTAGGCATGGATGGTGGTGGAAGAGGGATAGAGAAGTGGAGAATCATGAGAGCAGGACTCTTTACCTTGACTCTGTCGACATTTAGGATCAGGTAATTCTTTTTGTGAGGATCTGCCCTGGACCTCACTCAAGCGGTGGAATTTTTCAGTTGCTTTGAATGAAAAAGAAAAGAAGTTGGACAATGAATAAGAAAGACTGAGGAAGAACTGATGCCTTTCAACTGTAGTGTTGGCAAAGAAATTTACTATATCATGGATTGGCAAAAGGACAAACAAATCTGCACTGGAGGAAGTGCCACCACGAGCTCCATCCATGAATGAATGGAGGCAGGGATGAGGAAACGTCGTCCTGTATGTGCTGTCAGGAGATGCTGGTTCTCGGAAGAGGGTGACATGGTGGGAACAGTAGAGGGTCACCAGAATACACGACGACCCTCAATGGGATGGGCTGACTCAGTGGCCAGTAGAACGGGTTTAAGTGTGCCAGAGATCATGAGAATGGCACAGGATAGAGGCAAAGCTTCGATCTGTTGCTCACAGGGTTGCTGTGAGTCATAGATGACTCAACAGCAGCCCTGTGCCCTGTGGGAGGTCAAACGGCACCCTTTGTCTGTCCATACAATGCCGGTAAGATCTATCCCCTGGTTATGGTAGCCTGAAATGGCACTAGGCATTGCCACATGTCCTCAGAGGGGCACTGGAAGACACCCCAGTAGAAAATATGCATATAGGGGCTTCCGAAGGACTTGTAACTAATTGTAAAGTGATTGCTTGATGTTCTCCTGGTAGTAATTGATTGTGTGACCTCCCACTAGCTTCCGCTCTGAGCTCCTGTGACTTCTTTTGCACAATGAGGATGGGCTGAAGGACTTTTCTGACTTCACAGAAGCATAGTTTCCTGGTGTAAACCGCACAGTATAGTGGTCACTACATACTCAGTAAGCGTGAATGGTTTTTATTAAAATAAATCTTGAATTCAGCAAGCATGTATGAAGTAAGCCATGTGAAGAAAAGGAGGTGTGACTCCTTGTGTTTGACCCCCTTGCAAACAACAGCAGACTCCTTGGGACCCTCTTATGCTTCACCCACAGCAGACATTGCTAATCAATCTTGATGCTCTTTCTTTTACCCATGGTAGACATTGCTAATCAACCTCTGTGCTCTTTCTAGTCAAGATGTGGAATCTTTCTCAACCTATTTCTCTAGATTAAATATGTCTCACTATTGTTGACTGGTAATGGCACATGACATGACACACATGGGTGCCTTTAGTTTTGTAGGTTTGCACAAGGAGGCTATGGGTGTGCATAAACACTTTCTCCCAGACACAGCTCTTATACCTTGATGTTGGAGAAAGAAGCATAAAGGATTAGCAGGTAGTATCCTACTTAACTCATCTGACTTCAGTCACCAGTGAGAGAAAACTAGAAATGGAAGGTTATTCTGTTTAAAAAGAAAAAGAAAATACTTTCTTCTTGTCTTTTTTATTACCATCAGAAACTTAAACAAGTAGTAACGTTGACTTTGGCTTGATGACATTTAGTTTTCTGTTAAACTAAAGGAATTTCCACAGGCTAGAACTCGGATTAATATCTCATGCTGTCTCCGTCTTGGGTTTTCTCTGCCCTTTAGAGCTTAGAAAGTCATTAGCTCTCCCAGAAAGAGACCCAGCTCTACAAGGGCAGATTTGGGGCTCCTGGAAACAGCGTTCAGATGGCTGTTGACTGTGCCATTAGACAGAAGAGAAGAGTGAAAGTGTTAGAGGTTAAATGGCTAAGTACTCCCCGGTAGGCTGGGACATGCCCAGCTCCCTGATGAGTGCATGCTCTGTAACAAGTGCTGTGAAGAATGAGCAGCCTGGGAAGGGAGCTGGGCCTCTCCATCTGGCCTGAGAGCTGACGTGGGGGTCAACCACCCGCTCCTTCTGCCTCTGTCTTGATGCAGGTCTCACAGGCAGCACTCGTTCATTCCTGCTGCTGTTTCACACCTCTCTGGGGCATGCAAGGGTGGGGAGGATATATGGATAGTGGACAGATAGGATGAAGGTAAGAGCTGCCACTCAAGGTCTGTGAATAGAGAGAGGCACTGAGCGTGAAGCGTGTATGATTCACTGTTTCACCCTCCCATCCTTCCATCCATCAACCCACCAACTCATTCATCCACCCACTCATCTATCCATCCACCCACCCACCTGTCTATTCATCCATCTATCTGTCCATCCACCCACTCACCCATTTATCCATTTATCTATCCATGCATCCATATATCAATTAATCCATCCATCTAACCACTCACCTACCCCATCCATAAACCCATCCTCCATCCATCTGTCCTTCTAGTCACCTATTTAACCCCCCACATACCCACATATCTGTTCATCCATCCGCCTATCCATCCATTAATCCATTTACCTACACACCTACCTCATCCATCAGACTGTCTGTCCACCCATCCATTTATTCATCTACCCACCCATCCATTCATCTGTCCACTTGTTCATCTATCTACTTTTTGTAGCATGATTTTAATCTTAATCTCCAACATGATTGGAGAGTTTAAAAATAGTTGCCTATGATATGCAGAAGGTGATAGACATTTAAAGTTTGAATTTGTGATTAATGTATTTTAAAAAAATAGTTAAAACATTAGTTAAATAATTTTATGAGTTGTACAGGGCATGGCATGAATTAGGAAAACTGTATATTTGGAATATGTTTCCATTATAACTTTGCATCCAAGGAACCTGTTCTAGAGCTGCTCAAGCCTGGATTCAGGCCTGCTGTGTATTGAGTGTCTGAACTTGAACAAGTCATGTTCCCTTTCTAAGTCTCAGTTCCCTAACCTATGAGATGGGAAACCTCCCAGCTCCTGTGCTTGGGCTGGTGTTTTTTTGTTGTTTGGGTTTGTTTTTGTGTTTCTTTTTGTTTGTTTGTTTGTTTGTGATTTATTTTGTTGTTGCTATTGTTAATGGATGGCTTCGTTTACTTGGTGCTCATGTAAAAAACTTCTACAAGGCCAAACCTTGATTAACACCTACCAGTTAGTGTGATGATTCAAAGATAGAGGCTCTCCCTCAAAGGAAGCGAGGGTGTGGTAACCAGGAGAAGCTGAGAGCCACTGTGCAAGCAGAAGACAGCACAGTGGAACGCAGCACTGAAGTCAGGGGTCTGAAGACATCACTGCCGTCTTTAGAAGCAATGTGCTTACATTTTGATTTTCTAATTAGAAAGTCAAGGATGGGGGAAATGTTCGCATATATTGCCCATCAACACATCTTTAACAGAGCAGAAGATATTTTCTGAATACAAAAAGCTTTTCGGTACATCATTGTCACTCGCGGACAAGCCAAATAAAAGAAACACTTTTAGAGTTCATTCTTCTGGGAGTTGCTTGGGCTGCGTTGATGGTATCATGAACTGAAGTGTGAGTTAACTTAGCCCACATAAAGCACACCGTACGTGGAAGTGAAGCTCAATTTCCTTTTCCCCATTTTTTTACAGTAGTATTGCCCAGGGGCCCATATGTTAGTTGAGACGACTGTTTTCTACATGTCTTTGTTTTAGTGAGTGATTTTGGTCAGCAGCAGTATTGTTCCTGAGGACGTCAAGCCTCTCTCTCCCTCCCAAGCCTCAGCCAGCAGCCTCTATCCCTCTGTTTAATGAGTTTTTCCTCCTTTTTCCCCACAGACACTCTCTCAGTGCCTCGCTGGTCCCCACAGATCCCACGCCGAGACCTGGGCAACTCCATCAAGCACAGGTAGGTGCCCTGGTGCCTGCCTCCCGGCCACTGAGGTGTGGGACTGGGCTCTGACCCTCTACCCGGGTCAGAGGAGATGAGCAGCGCTTTGCTCAGCTCCTAAGTCACTGTGTCCCTCCCTTCGGCCAGGCTGCCCCTTGGTGACGTCTGCTTCCTTTTTTGCCTCCTGTTATACAGCCAGTACACAGCAGGGACAAGCAGGGCCTTGAAGTCAGCTTGGTGTGTTTTCTGAGCCCAGCTGCCCTAGCCTGGCAACCTTAAGGAAGCTACTTGACTTCTCTGAGGATCCATTTGTTTTGTTTTTTCATGAGGCAGTTCTGACGGGAGTGGTGAGGATTAAGTGAGATAATGCATGGAAAGGGCTTAGCACAAGGCCCGGAAAATAATAAATACTCAAGAAATGATATTGTTGTTCAGATACGTGCTTTATATTCTAGTTTGAGGTCACTCACCCAGAAGACACAGACAGAACCGGAGCTGCCAGGTGTCTGTCTGCTGGGGTGTGGGACGGTGCAGAGCTGAGTGCCGAGAACAGCCTCTGTAGGGGTACACCTGCCCATTACTAGGGAGAGAAGAGACCCCCAAAACCCACTCCCATCAAGGTTCCCAGGCCTGTAATCTTGACAGGAGCAGAAAGCCACTCCTTTCTCCTGCAGAACAGCTGGAGACTTCAAACTGCTGAGACCTTTTGATTAACAGCTGAGTGCTCTGACCAGCATACCACCAAGACTCTCTGAGAAAGTTCCAGGAATCTCATAGATGCTTAAAAGATGACCCTTAACTTGCCACTTTTTATTTCCTTTAGTGCACACTGAGATAGGTGGGGCAAGTATGGGGGTGCCCATTTGTCAGATGAACAAACTGAGACCCTGAGTATTGCATGATGGATCTGAAAGCCAGTTGGCTTCAGCCCTCTGTGTTCCTCTGGATCATGACTGAGCTCTTCGTTTGCACTGGGGCTCCCTGGACTAGCCCAGAGGCTTGTCTGCTCACCCATGGATCCTTTGGACTGCTATTTACAGTGTGTCTGGACCAGCAGTGCAGCGCCGAGCATGATGCAGAGTGGGAGGGCCCAGCCCAGTGCAGGGAGCAGATGAATAAACAGCACAGCACCACAGGACCATCAGTGGGTAAATACAGGGGCAGACACGCAGCCTTGGCCGAGGGTGAGGCAGGAGGGAGCACGCTTCTCCCCGAGGCCACCTCATCAACACTTCTTGAAGGAAGTATGTTGACAAGGCCGTTGTTAAGACTCACGAGAAAACGTTGGAGGAAGCAGTGAGAAATATGTGACAGAAACATCCAGAATCCGGAGGTGAGATGCAGAGAGGACATGTAAGAGGGGGTCTAGGTGTTTGTTTCAGAAACCCTGGCTAGCCTCTCTACACCAGGCCTGGTTCATGGATCTGCCCCACCCCCTCAGTTGCCCACCTCAAATGAGCACCATCAGCTTTCTTCTTCCTTCTCCCCTTCCACCGGTTTACTCCACTCCTTGACTCCACCTCATCTGTAAGACTGGCTCTAATTCCTGGCAGGGTGAGAGCAGTGTGAGGGTGGCTACTTCTGAAGGCTCCCAGCTCCACAAGGGGTAACTGCCTGCCCACATCACCACACTCAAAATACAAAGCCTCCTCCCATTAGGTCAGGTATCACCCCCACTGCCCATTCCCTCACCTGTTTTCTACTAATTCCAACACCAATCTTACGGCTACACTGGGTCAAAAATTCGTTGTAATAGCTACACAGATTTTACAGAACCATGGTCATGATTATGGGGTTTATGAGGGAACTTAACAGGCTATAATTCACATTGGCAGCAGGATACAGATACAGTCCAGACAGCTTCTCTAGCGTGGCTGCAGGCCCTTTGACCTCCACCTCATGGCTTAGGTGAGTGTTATGAGGTTCCCTTAGTCCTGCCAGTTGCAGCTTCTGGCTCTGGCCCTGAGGGACCACAGTCCCAGGTTAACATTGGTTTTCGGGTTCTCTGCTGAGGGTGCTGTTGCTTTTGTGTGGACCCTGGTCTGGCTGGTGCAGGAATCTCTAGCATCACAGGACTTGTGGTGCCTCCTCTTCCTTTTTGGTGTTGAGGCTCCCAAATTTCTACTGCAGAAGTCATTCCATTAAATGGCAAGAGTGGCCAGTCCCTTTGTGGACACACTAACACAACAGGTCCTGTTTGCATGATCCCACCCATCCATGTGACAAAGTCGAGCTCAATGTCGAGGAAAGGCATTTTGTACAATAAACCACTGACACCACCGGGTTCCACCCTTTGACGTCACGCACCCCTAGGATTGCTGCGTCCTGTCTCTGCCACATTCTTAGACTGGCTCCACGCCTGGATCATCCTGCATTTGGTTTGCCCTGCCACCAAGCCTTTTGGCTCTAATGTTGGACCATCAATGAGATGGATTGACACAGTAACTGCAACAAATGGATGTGAACGTGGTATAGACTGTGAGAACAGCACAGGATAGGGCTAGGTTTTGACCTGTTGTTTACAGGGTCACTGTGAATCATGGTGGACCTGATTACACCTAACAGCAATAATACTGGGACGAGGTGGGCCTCTAGTTCTCCAGTGCGGCTGTCCGAGGAGAGAGTCCACCTGAGGCTCTCCAGATCTTAGACACATCTTCTCAGGAGCTGAGAAGTCTCCTGCCCTCTTTGGAGCCAGGGAGAAACCTCCCCTCATCTCAGCTTTGGTGCAGAAATGAAATTCAAGTCCCATCAGCTGTCATGTCAGGTCACCTGAGTCAGAGGAGGAAAGGAGTGAGCTGGTCTGGGGAGGGAAGGACTGGAAATGAGAAGAGACCCACCTGCCACTCCCCTATCAGCCCAATCCCATGATTGTTTTTGTTTCTATGCGATGTTGAGTCAGAACCAAGTCATAGCTTACACCCTCCCCACCCCACAGCAGGTTTTTCAAATGCTAGAAATTGCATGGGAGGAGGTTGCCCATGTGTTCCCCCCAGAGCAACTGGTAGATTTGAACCATCTCCCTTTGGCTTGGCAGCACAATTCCTCACCCACTAGGCCCCCAGAGCTCCCTGACCCCTTGGCTATAATGGATGTAAAATGTTTCCCAGGGTTGCCAAATCCTACCAAACAGACCCCATTAAACCCTGTCCCCTCTAAAGGGGGCAGAAAGGAACTTAACTAACCATCTGGCCCAAACTGGAGAGACTTTTTCTTGGCAGCACAAGTCTTCACTGGGATGTATGTGTTGGGTGGCGGTTTGTTCAGTTCTGAAAGGCTCTGGACCCAGATCAGGCAAATGGTACAGCAGAGAGAGGCAACACTTCCCTTCAGATTCCTGGGCTCCAAGTTACATAACCACCGCCGCTACTTGCTGTGACACTCTGAGGTGGTAAAGATTAGATACCATTCCTGCTGGCAGGGACAGAAATTGAAAATTAAAATTAACTTTGACCCAACAACCTTCAGTACTTGGGCCCAGCCCTGCTGTTCCCTCCTCTCTCTCCAGGAAGCAAGCACCCTGCCTGGCAGTAGGGGGATTGGAGAAGCTAATCTACTTCCTGTTCTCCCATTGGTCCACAGCTTTATATGAGAGAGCGTGAGATAGAGATGAAGAGAGAAACATTTGCTGTGGAGTTGATTCTGACTCAGGGCAGCCTGGTGTGTCTCAGAATAGAACTGTCCTCTATAGAGTTTTTCAAGGACTAATTTCTCAGATGTAGCTTGCCAGGCCTTTCTTCTGAGGTATCCCTGGGTGGATGCCAACCTCTAAACTTTTTGGTGAGCACAGAAACATTTGTTTGCACCACCCAGCTATGTATAGGCACACTCTGAGGAACCTCCCCTGTATTGTCAGCAGACATCAGTGCTTCACAGATAAACTGATGAACTGTGGTCTGTTAAGATTTTTAATTCTAAGGAGCGCTGCTCTATTGTTCAAACTTGGAGTCTCAGCTCTTTGAAGCTTTCCAGGTAACATGATCATCTGTGACCAGCAGTGACACTGCTGGGCTCCCTGAAGGCCTCACCTGACTTTGCAGCTTTCTGTGGTCAGGTCAAGTCCAGTCCGCTGTTCTGTGCTAAGCTGAACCCGGCATAGTGCAGACCACCTGGCATTATTTACTGAACAAATTCCTGTTATGAAAGCTAAAAGTCAGAGTCACAACCCTATTTCTGGGGTATACACTGTATTTCAGGGGTTATCTCATCCAATCTTTTCAACAGTCATTTTCCCGATGAGGAGACTGAGGCTCCAGTGATATGTGGGAAGAAGCAGGGCTGGGATCCAGACTCGTCCAAGGCAGCAGTTCATCAGCTTGGCCTTTAAGCAGTCGGCGCTTCCAGAGCCTGGTCAGCACGGTTCAGCCTCACTGAACGGTTCTCTCTCCTCCACAGGTTCTCCACCAAGTACTGGATGTCGCAGACCTGCACTGTCTGTGGGAAAGGGATGCTTTTCGGCCTCAAGTGTAAAAACTGCAAGTAAGTGGCTGCCCCTGTAGCGACATCAGACAGAGTCACACTGGGCTTGGCGGTAGCTCAGGGAGCATGGGATTGTCCCGGGGCAGCACCCTGGAGTCTGTTTAAATAAAAAGTAAGGAAAGTTTGCTGAGGGCTAGAGATGGTGATAGCAGGAGCAACATCCTTTGTCATAAGGTGAACTTGGCCATTCCACTGGACCACAAAACAGGATATGTTCTTAAATTGTTGCATTGGGAACTAAAGGTAACAACATTCCTTATTGACTTAAGGTCCATCAAGAGAGTTAAAGGCCACATATCTAGATGTGAGACTTTGGTAATGATATGCCCATAACACATAGGTGAGATTCTGTGATTGGTCAAAGGCATACACCTTTCAGTTTATTACAGAGTAGTCCCCAGTTGGCAGAGAGAATCCATTTCTCTGGTGACCTGTTGTTCTTCCTCAGTCACGTTTATTTCTGGGTGTTCGTTGCAAAGACTTAGATAATTTTGTATCTCAAGGCCCATATTGCATTGATTTGTCTATGATGACAAAGACCTTTTGTTGGTTTTATGTGCTGTTGACTGAAAGCTGATGAGACGAGAATGCCCATCTTTCTCATGTGGAGCAACTGGTAGATTTGAACTCCCTGTTTTAGGGTTTCCAGCACAACTCCTTACCACTAGGCCACCAGAGCTCCTAAAGAATCTTCAGGAATAGGCTTAGTTGTCTTGCATAGGCCGAGCCTTGGAACAAAGGATTGTTGTCTTTAGAGTATAGGGCCCAGATCAACACCAGGGTTAAAGTAACCATTAGAAATGGCAAGTTTTTAAAATCCCACATGGATTCCAGACTCATGTCAGGACTTTATAATGCATTTAGGGCTCTGTTTTTAGACTGCCCTGTTTACACAAGCATCAAGTATCTCTGATTTTTTAATCTCATACAGTGTAAAAGAGCCTCCACATTTGGGACAGTGGGCCCAGAGAGCAGTTCTTTATAATAGCCATAGCTGATGGAAAATGTTAGAAATAATGTCTCCTGGGAAACCGGGATGCCCTACATTTTCATAGCACTTAAGATGGAAGGTGGGCAAACTTTGTAAGGTGTCAGATGATAAATATTTCGGGTTTGTAAGAGAATCAACAGAAAAGAGGAAGACTCTGAATAATACGGAAAGGCACAGCGTCTGCCGCAGTGGGTTCCCACACAGCAGACATTGTGAGGGTGGAGAAGGACCGGGCAGTGTTTCACTCTGTCGTACATGTTGCTGCTATGAACTGAAACTGACTAGATGGCACCTAACAACAATAACAACAACAGGCCACAGGTTTTCATTTCAGCCACTCACCTCCGTCTCATCGGACAAAGCAGCCAAGGAGTGCGTTTAAACAAGTGGACATGCCTGTGCTCCAATATACATTACTTATTGAGACGGGCCGTGGGCTGGCTCTGGCCCCTTCGCTGTGGCTTGCCAGCCCCTGAGTTAAGAGGTGTCTCAGTCCTGTATCTTCACTGTGTTGTTTGAGGTGGGAGGCAAGCATCCTCACTCTCCCATTGTCCAGATGTGGAAGCTGAGTCAGTGCCAGCAGGATCAGCCAGCCCGCCTCAGCTCTCACAGCTGGGACGTGGCTCGCAGGGCTTGCACCTTGGCCCCTGTGTCCAGTTTGCCCACTTTCTGTGGTGCTGCACTGGTCTCATGTTCTGGTGAGAAGGCCAGACCGCACAAGCCCTCCGTCCCTCGTCCATTCCCCACTCACTGCAGGTCATGGCTGGCAAAGGCAGGAGAGTCTGTGATCCTGGGCTCAGATTCTCAGTTAGCTGAACTCAAACCCAGGCTTTCCCCACTCTTTAGGGATGTGACCTTGGACAAGTCACTTTGCGTTTCTGTCTCCAGCCTGCTCATTTCTGCCTCATCTGGGGGAGAGCATTCAGTAAAGCCAGTGCATGACACAGCCTGATGTCAACAACAGGGCTCCTTTTGTATCAGTTCTAACTCTTGAACCCCACGTGTGACAAAGTAGAACTGCACTCTAAAGGGTGTCCAGTGACTGATATTTTGGGAGGCAGATTGCCAGGCCTTTCTTTTGAGGTGCCTTTGGGTGGACTGGACCCTCCAACCTTTAATTCAGTGGGCAGTTGAGTGCATTAACAGCTCCCAGCACCCCCAGATTGCAGTCAGAGTTCAGTTCTCTGTAAAAGACTGCAGTTGACTTTCCGAGCACCCTCCCTATCCCCCTCTCTCCCTCTGTAGACCTGGATTAAGTCTACTTTCTGCTCCAATCACTAGAAACTAATCAATAGCATTCAAGTGCATACAGTAATTGCAAATGCATGTGTGGCTGTGTGCTTTCTGGGTTTCACTTAGTGTAAAGAATCCAAGGAATCCCTCTCTCCCCTGCAGGCCTTGCTCTTCTGGGCATCTCAGCCTCTCAGTCCCACAGTGGCAGCAGGGGCGCACTCACTCCAGTTTAGACTGGTCTCAGGTAGTGAGCAAAGGAGTGAGACTGGGGAGAGTTGATGTGGAATTCCAGCCCTAAGGAGTCCTAAGCTTCCTGGGGTTTCTACCACACCCATGCCTGCCTGGGATAGACCTGGCTCTTGGTGAAACCTCAGGATGTTGGCCCCTGCACCTCCTGAGCCCAAGAGGCACAAAGCCCTGGGTCTGGTCCTCAGGCTCTGGTCTCTCTGCTGCTCTTGGAACCCATCCCCTCCATGCCTGATCACACCGAGCTCTGAGGGAAGGGCAGCCTTATGTCCCCACACCTGCTACAGGGTGGGGCCTTTGAAACCAGGCATTTAGGTGACAAGCATGTGGCCAGGAGTCCTTCTGGCTGAACACTTCCTGAGCTATTCTAATTTTCAGCACTGGAGGGGTAATTCCTAGGAGGCCTTTCACCTGGCTCTCTGTTCTAGAAGTTGTAATGAGCAAGGACGTGGGCCTGCAGGGAGCAAGGAGTGAGGATCCTGGGGTGGGGAGTGTCTACTGGGGGCCAGGAGGGGCTGCAAGGAGCACAGAATATGGAAACAGCCAGAAGGGGTGTGATTGATTGCCAGCTCCATCTTTGAGCTTCCTGTGTGAACTTACGCTAGAAAGTTGCCATTCCAGGCTCAGTTAGCAGGACTGCAAAATGGGTATACTGTAAGTACACCCCAAAGTGAAATTCTTAGGGTTTTCAAGAGCCCACTATTCCAGAAGTTTGTGACTGAGCTGGCTTCCTAGTAACTCTCAGTCTGGAAGCTGTGATGCAACCTGTCTGCCAGGAGTAACCCTGCTGGTATTTACAATACCGATGACATCACTTCCACATCACCTTCACAGTTAAGCCACCTTGGTCTAGAGAACTGCCTGGGGGGGAAAAAGTCTGACTTGGAAGACATGTAGCTTGGTTTCAAGAGGGACCAGTCCCTTGAGGACATTGTAAGTGGACAAATAGAAGGTTGGTGTAAAAGAGGAAGACCCTCGATGAGATGGATTGACTCAGGGGCTACAAACAAGGAGTTTAGGCAGAAACTGTGAGGCTGGCCCTGTACCACATAGTGTTGCACTGTGTGGTACAGAGGGTCTCACTGTATGTTGGAATTGAGGAAACCATACCTAACACCCACATAGTGAAATAGCCTCACCTGAAATGACAGTGTTTGATCAAAGGACATTCTTCTTCCTTCTGCCTGAGCAGACCCTGCCAGAATGCAGGGGAGAGGATCCCAGCCCAACCCTGGCTGCTTTGTTGTCCTTCCCACTCAATTACTCCTCCCAGAGAGAGGCTGTCCAAGTGGGGAACGGCCCTGTCACAGCTGCAGCAAGACTCCCGGGTGCTTTGGAAATGCGGTCCTTGACCTTGTGTGCTCACGGCAGCCCATAGACTTATCACCATTGTGTCACTATGAGCATGACGGCAGCCCATAGACTTATCACCATTGTGTCACTATGAGCATGCGTTACTGGCATCACCAGTCCAAGTTTGGACTCAGTCTTCTGTGAATTATGTCTTGCTATTTTTGTGTTAATTGTACAAGGGATAAATGGATGTGTATCTGTATGCATTTACAAAGGTGGGATAATGTGGGGCTCACTTCTCTGCTGAAAGAAAACTCAGAAGAGATACAGAGATAGGTAGTGAGCTGACCTCATGCCCAGGGCAGGTAGAAAAGTACAGCCAGCATGCTTCTTGGTCTCACACACTTTGGGCATGTTGTCAAGTGAGATCCGTCCGTGGAGAGGGACATCGTGTTTGGAAAGATCAGCTAAAGAGAGGAAGACCCTCGTGGAGATGGCCTGGCATGGTGACCGCTCCAGTAGGCTCGAGCACAGCAGAGAGTTCGAGGCTGGCACGGCGGCAGGCCGGGCTCTGTCCTGTCGTGTCGCTGTGAGTCTGAGCAGAGTTGGTATCGCATAACAACCCGACACTGATACAACAGTTAAGTTAACCATTAAGTCTCATTGAAAGACTGGTGGTTCAAATCTCCCAGCCACTCTTTGGGAAAGTAGCCCTGGTCTTCTGCCCCCACAAAGACTGCAGCCTAGAACACCTTTTAGTGCAGTTCTATTTTGTAACATGGGGTCACACTGAACAGCACAGAATAAGGGTTGGAGGAGAGAAGGGGGCTAGGAAGGGAGGAATGGGGGCTTTCTGGGAGGGGACCACTTGCCTGTTTCCTGAGGAGCCTTGGGAGTTGACCTTTGGAAGTTGATGACTCAGCTGATCTCTGTCACTTCCGAGTAGATTCGAACTTCGCACCTTTTGGTTAGTAGCCCAACATGTAAGTCTCTTTGCCTCCAGGACTCTTGGCACATTTGCTGTTGTGTCATTGCTAGGTGCCAACAAGTCACCTCCAACTCACAGCATCCCTGCCCACCCTTGCACCCTCCTCACCACCTCTGCTCTATGCCCATTGTTTCAGTCGCTGTGTCATTTTATCCCATTGAGGGTCTTCCTCTCTATCGCTTTCTACTTTTCCAAGCATGACGTCCTTCCCCAAGGCCTGGCCTCTCGTCGTAACCTGCCCAAAGTATGTGAGATGATGCCTTGCCATTCTTGGCTTTAAGGAGCAGTCTCACCACTTCTTCCATGACAGTGTCTGCCCTTTTGGCAGTCCATTATAGTCGTCACCAACACCACAATTAAAAGACATCAATTATTCTTCATTCTTCCCTATCCGTTGTTGAAAATACGATGTCTTGGGGAAGACCCACCTTAGTCTTTTAAGTGACATCCTTCCTCACCAGTACTTTAAAGAGGTCCTTGGCAGCAGCTTTGCCCAGTGCAGTATGTACGTTAAGAGTGGTTAGTAAATACTGTTACTAACTTGATGTCTTGATTTCGGGATATCCCTCCATCCAAGAATCCAGGAAGCTTCTCTTTCATGTTTAACCCCCCCTTCCCTCCTACTTCAGTGAAATGCCCACTTCCTCCGGAATGATCATCAGCTGGCTTGTTGGCGTTCTGAATAGCGAGATTAATGAACTAATAGGAAATCAAGGCTCAGAAAGCAGTTTGCTGTCATCTAAATCGAGGCATTTTCCTCTAATCGGTCCACAAGCCGGGAATGGAGTGTAGAGCAGAGCGGTCGATGTCAGCACAATTCACGGATTGTCTGATAACTGTGGATTCAGCTGCGGAAGTTTGCTTTTTCAGAAAGAGGCTGATGGGTTTTTTCCCAGCGCTCAATCATGTGTTATCTGCACCCTTCCCGCTTGCTTCTCAGGGCCCCCTCTGCAGATCTCTGCACCACTGGGTCCTGGCCCCTGGAGACCTCTCTGCCCTCGTTTGCATTTCTTCAAGGGGGATGCAGAACAGTGATTTGGTGGAGTTGGAACCCCAAGCTTTTTATCTGCAGAGGCTGGAGCCAGAAAGGAAGGGCCATCTTTCCAATTACCAGAGGGGAGTTAGCGTTTAGCTGGCGTACTCAGATGATAGTTTCCTCCTCGCTCCACATAATTCCCTCACTGACCGTGCTTTCCCCTCTAGCTAGGTGGATTGGTAGTGATTTTTAAGAAGGTATTTGCAAGGAGTTAGTCCTTGGCCAGCCAAAAGCTTGTGTGATACAATCTCTAAGCTCATTTACACAACCAAGACCATATTTCCTTATCAGTCCTTCTTTGTTTTCAACTTTTGCCTTCCAATCACCAGTTATTAGTGCATCCTGATTGCAAGTTCTATCCATTTCAGACTGCAGGATTTGGTAGAAATCCTCAGTTTATTCATCGCCAGCTTTCAGGCTTGATGAGACTATTTGAATAATAGGCACCTATGATAATCCACCTGTGTATTGTACTTCGGGACAGATCTTTGAAATGTTCTTTTTGACCATGACTGTGACACCATTCCTCTTCAATATGTCACTCCCAACGTAGTAGATCATCTGTTTGTCTGATTCCAAATGGCCAATTACTGTCCATTTCATCTTGCTAATGCCAAGGATATTGATCTTTATACATGCCAGTTAATTTTTGACAACTTCCAATTTTCCTAGCGGCTTCTTCATACTTGCCAGGTTCCAGTTATTAATGAATGCTTGCAAGCATTTCTCTTCATTTTTAATCATGCCACATCAGCAAATGAAAGCCCTTCACTGGGTAATAACTTCGCTCACTCTGTCTGTGTTATTGTTGTTGTTATGTATCACCGAGCGGGAGCCGACCCACAGCGGACCATCCAGCAGGTTTGCAGGGGCGGTAAATCCCATGGGAGGAGCTTGCCCACATTCCTCCCACAGAGCAGCTGGTGGATCCAAACAGTGCACCTTCCTGTTAGCAGCGCAGTTTCTTACTGCTGAGCCACCAGACCTCCCCCTCTTTCCTGTCTTATTTTAGATGCCTTTCGAGCTGAGAGCCTCTTTTTTTCCACCTCAGTATCAGGCAGCATTCCACTGTTATTCGTATCATTTCTCAAAGACCTGCTGTTTCAGATGTGGATGGCCTGCCCTGCTTCCCAGTCTCTCTCAGCCCTAGATGCTCTGCTGAGAGCTGCCCGCCATGGGTGACCCTGCTGGGGCGTGAAACACGAGCTTCCAGCTTCACAGCAGCACACAGGCCACAACAGTGTGCAGACTGACAGATGACCACTGGCTTGGGTCAGGCACACCTTAAAATTAAATCCGTGCCAACTTCAGCATGTTCTCTGTTTATCAACATGTTGTCTATTTGTCAACTTGTTAAGATTTTAATTTCATTTATGTTAAGACATAATCCGTACTAAAGGCTATACAAAAACTTTCAGTCTTCACCAGCAAGTGCCTCAGGTCCCCTTGCCTTTTACCAAGCACGTATCGTCTGCATATCACAGGCTCTTAGTCAGCCTTCCTCCAGTCCTGGTGCATGTTTTTCTTCATGGAGTCTGACTTCTCAGATGGTTTGTTCAGCACACAGATAGAATTAGTATGGTGAAAGGGTGTAACCTTGACACACGCTTTTCCTGGTCTTAAGTCATGCAGTGTCTCCTGGTCTGTTTGAATCACTGCCTCTTGGTCTATGTACAGATCTCAGTACATGACCAAAAAGTTATTCTAGAATGTTCTTTTCTCACCATACCCATAACTTGTCATGATTCTCACAGTTAAATCCCTTTGCATAACTGGTAAAACCCAGGCAAACATCGTTCTGGTATTTACTTTCTGCCAGGATCTATCTGATGACAGCAGAGACACCCACATCGCAGTCTGAATCGTATTAGAATGCCTGACAGTTCTGTGTTGTTGATCACTTTGCTTGTGTG
Organism: Elephantulus edwardii; assembly: GCF_000299155.1. Classification (NCBI taxonomy): domain Eukaryota; kingdom Metazoa; phylum Chordata; class Mammalia; order Macroscelidea; family Macroscelididae; genus Elephantulus; species Elephantulus edwardii. The sequence continues at coordinate 3,285,786 of NW_006399839.1, read as the reverse complement.
TGATATGTTGTTCAATAATTCCCACATTCTTCCAGACCATCTTTCTTTAGGACGCACATTAAAATGGATCTCATCTAATTGGTTGACCAGTTAGTTATCTTCCATGTTTCTTGCCATAGATAAATGAGGGCTTCTAGTGCTGCATTAGTTTTTTTGAAGCACCACGAGTGGTATTCAGTCAATTCCTGGATGTTTGACTTTCACCAATGCATTCAGTGCAACTCAGACTCCTTCCTTAAATACCACTGGGTCCTGACCAGACTGCCTCCTACAATGCTTGAATGCCAGTCAATTCTTTTTGGTACAGTGACTGTCTATTTCTTCTGTCTTCCCTTGCTGCTTCCTTCATGGCTTAATATTTTGTCCATAGAATCTTTCCATATTGCAACTTGAGACTTTAATTTTTCTTTTTCAAACTGAGACAAGATCAAGTGTGTTATTTACTTTTGGTTTCCTAACTAATTATTTTTATATTTTGTAACAATATTTTACTTTGTCTTCCCGAAACATCCTTTGAAATGTTTTATTCAGTTGCTTTATACTATTATTTCTTCTATTCAGTTTAGCTTCCTGCCTTCCATTGTGGTCCTTCTTTCTTTATCATCTTTGCAATGGCCTTTTCCTTTCTGTATGGTGATGTCCTTGATGTTACCCCACAACACACTTGGTCTTTGGTTATTAGTACTCAGTGCAGCAGTCGTCTCTAAATTCAGGTGAGGAGATATACTCGAGGTCATACTTTGCCTTCTGTGGACTTGTTTTCCTTTTCTTCAGCTTCAGCTTGGAGGTTAAAAATCCATACAGTTTCTCTATCAATTGACTGTTCCTTAAATGCTCAATGTAAAGTTATTATGTGACTCAGCAGTAGCCGCTTCTTCTTGTTCTGTGCCTTCGAGTCAGAACGGACTCACAGCTCACCCTCCAGGGGATTTTTCAGAGTCTGTAAATTGAACAGAAGGAGACTGTCCACCTTTCTCTCTCAAAGTGACTTGTAGATTCAAACTGCTTGCCTTTGGATTGGCAATGCAATGCTTTGGCCACTAGGTAACCAGGGCTCCCTCAACAATATCAAACCTGGGTATATACCCCAGAGTCTTCAAAGAAGACACTCAGACAGAATTCTATGCCAGTGTTCATGGCATCACTATTCACTACCATAAAAAAGTGGGACCAAAAAAGGTGTTTATCGGTAGATAAACTGATACATAAAAGGAGGTGGATGCCTCGAATGGAATACCATTCATCCATAAAGAGAAATTACATGCTGATACATGCTGTGGTTTAAAGCAACTCTGAACACATTAAAGCAAAATTAAGTTAGACACAAATGGGTGAACACTACATGATTCCATTTGTATGTGTGAAAGATCTTGAATTGTGGGATTAGCAATTGCATTCACCCAAAAGTTGATCAGTATTTACCAGGGGTTAGGAGAGCAGCTCTGGTAATGTAGTGGGTGACAGACAAGTTGGGCTGGTCACCTAAAGGCCAGCAGTTCAAATCCACCAGCTGCTATACAGGGAAAAGATGGGCAATCGACTTGCTCCCATTAACATTTACAGCCTTGGAGACCCAAAAGAGTATCACTGTGAGCTGGAATTAACTCAGTCTAACAGTGTGTTTGGGTTTTGGTTTAGGAGGGAAGAGGAGAGGAATGATGGATGAAGGGGCACTGAGTTTTTGTTGGCGTTGATGTGACACTTTTGAGATTGGGTGGTAGTGATGGCAGCCAACTTGATGAGTGTAATAAATGACACTGAATTGTACAGTTGAAAGAATGGTTACAATGGCAAACTTTATTTCTTTTTTTGCCATAATGAAAAGACACAGTCCCTGCCCTCAGTTGACTCACATTTTCTGTCCTTGTTAAGTTCCCACCTGCCTCAGGACCATAGTGGAAGGTTAACTCTGCAGAAATAGACATGTTCACTAAAGCAGCAGGCTGTAAGTGAGGAACTCCATCCAGACAGATGGAGTGATAAACAAGAGGATAACAAGGGCCAGAGGACAAGTGTGATGGGCTCTCCAGTCTTGAAGGAAGAGGAGGCCGGGGCCAAGGTGATCTTAGCAGAGAGAACAACATGGACAAAGGCTTGCATCAGATCCCAAGAGGCCTTGAGCATCCTTACTAACTGAAAGGATGGAGGTTCAAGTCCACAGTTAAAACCCAATGGAAGGTCAGCTATGAGTTGATTAGAGAGAGACTGACTCATGGATTCCTTGGTGGCCTAGTGGGCTGTGTGTTGGTCTGCTAACCAAAAGGTTGTCAGTTTGTATCCCCTACTCCCTCAAGCAATGAGAAATGAAGTCAGGTTCTCCCTTTTTAAGGAGTCCAGCCACAGAGATCCAGTAGAGTCGCTGTGAGTCTGAATCGACTCGATGGCAGTGGATTTTGGGTTGAGTATTACTCCCCCATACAGCTCAGAGCCTGTGGCTCCATGGTACAAAGTCCCGAAAGCCTGGTGCCCTAACCCCAAGGCAGACAGACTCTGGGGAGCAGATTATAACCCTGAGCCCCCCAAGGAGCAGGATGAGACCAGGTCCACCCGGGCCACACTCTTGCTTAACTTCCTTCCTCTTCCTTCCTTGTTCCTCCAAGATAGACTGGGTTTCTCCCAAGAACATGCACTCAACAAGTCGTTGGCAAGGATGCCCATTTCAGGCTGTTTGTAGGGACCCCAGCCTTTGCCAGTAAAGCAATAGGAAGAACGCCAACCCCGTAGGTGGACGGAGCCGGGTTCAGGTCCTGGCTCTGTTACTGCCAGCTGTGTGAGGCCGGGAAAGTTTTTCAATCTCTCTGATGTGAAGTGAGGCTAACTCATTTATTCAGAGTGTTAAGACGTGAGCATGCCCCAGACATGGTGATGACTTGGAATCCCTTCAACTTAGAGTTTTTAAATAAGTTGCCCAGCATTTATTTACTTGCAGAAATTGATGTTCTAATAATAAAAGTATAAAAAGAAACAGACACACTAAATTACCTTTGCAGCTCCTCTCTGTTTTTCTTTGGTTGGGATTTTTGGAAATTACCAACCTCTGCGCGGGATGCATGTTAAAAGGCTTCTGTCAATGTGTCCCAGCGTTGGTGCCGTTTACATGTACCTCTTTGTTGTGGGGCTGTCCTGCGCGTTTAGGATGGTTAGCAGCATCCTGACCTCTACTGAGCGACCTCCACACCACTCCACCTCACCTCCACGCGCACTGCTGTTGTTGTGTACCATGGAGTCAGAACTGACTCGCAGCTGACTCTCCAGCCAGTTCACAGAGGCGGTAGATCACCTGGGAAGTGATTGTCCATCTTTCTCCTGTGGAACCACTAGTGGACTCAAACCATGTGCCTTTGGCTTGGCAGCTCAACTCCTTACCACTAAGCATGACAACCAAAAATGTCACCAAGACCAAAAATAGCAAACCTGTGCCCCCAGGTCTATTCCTGTAGGACAGATTAGAGCTTCCCCATAACATTTCCAAGGCTGTGAATCTCTGTGGAAGCAAACACATCCTTTTCTGGAATAGCTGGTAGGTCCCAACCACTGACCTTGTGGGTAGCAGCTAAATGTTTTAACCACTGTTCCATTAGGGATCCTTAAACATGTTACCAGGCATTGTCACATATCTCCTGGGGAGGTAGAACTGCCTTTGTTGGTGAACCACAAGTTTATAAATCACACCTTCCCACCCAACGAGACTATAGCATGTGTTTTCCGTTTTGAACCCTGGCTCTCAACTGCTTGCACCATGCATAGATCTGTGACTAAAACTCTCAGTGGATCACAGGAGGGCCAACCATCCCAGGATGCATGGAACTTGCCCTGCCTTGGTGCCCCTAGTCCCGTGTCACAGGAAGCTCCTTCAGTTTCCCCCTCACCACACACACACACCCCACACATACACGGCAGGGAGCTCGGCTGGCCTGTTGATAGGGAGTTGCACCACCAACCCAAACGCATGCAGTTTGAATCCACCAACTGTTCCACCAGATAAGGTGGGAAGTCTGCCCCTCTCAGTTTACTGCTTCTGAAAACCCACTGGAGGGTCAGCTATGAGTCAGTTCTTACTGGATGGTGCACAACCACCACCACCACCACAACATGCCAGCAGCAGTGCTGTGTTAACCAAGAACCTTCTGTGGGTTCCGCTCACACTCACTGCCCTCCTCCATGGGAGTGAGGCCTGCCCCTGTGTCCTGTGGGCAAAGAGTGGTGTTTGGGAACCCGAGTTACGCAGCGCAAGATTGCCCGTGGGTTCCACTCTCAGCATCCTCCTGAAGACCTCTTCTCTCCCCTGCAGCAGCCTAACTCGGATGACTTGCTCTTGCTGATTTTATTTGGCTCGTTCTTGCTTTTCCCCATGTGAGATCAAAACTCAAACTCACTGCCTTTGAGTCAATTCTGACTCCTTAGTGACTTTCAGGTAGAGGGGATCTGGCCTGAAGCTGTATGTCTTTATGGGATTAGCTGCCTCGTCTTTCTCTCTTGGAGAGGCCAGTGGATTGGAACCACCAAGCTTTCACTTAACAGCCCAATGCTTTATCCACTCTGCCATCAGGGCTGCTATACAAGGTGACGTGACTGGAGTTTGCTTCACTAAGCCATTCACCTCTTGGCCCAGTTGAGCTCTGTTATCAGACCTTCGCACTTTGCCCTCAACCCTCTTTAGTTCCCTTCACACCTTTGTGCTCTGCAGTCTGCTCCCTGGCATCAGAATACAGGGCTTTGTCACAAAGTGTCCATCGGGGCAAAAATGGCTCCAGCTTCTGATGATGAGAAGATAAAAATGTGGAGCAGGAGCCCCCCCCCCCAAGCTGCTTGCAACTACTCTTTGCCCCAGCTCGTCCAGGCCTTGGTGCTCCAGAGAGAGGAGGAGCCCCGATGTTGCAGCTGCTGCAAAGTTCCTGGAAGCTTCAGGAACTTGTACAACAGGCAGGATATTGGCAGGCTATAATTAGGAGCACGCGTTTCAGAGATCACCAGCTTGAAGCCTGAGCTTACTCTTCCATTAATAGAAACACTTGAGTTTTTTGCAGTAATTATAACGGGAATTCATGGTCCCTTACATGCGTTTTAGCCTGTTTGAAACAAAACTTTTAGGTCCAATTACAGCTGCATGTGAGGGCTGAGTGGGGCTTGCATGTGGTGGTGGTGATGAAGATGATAATGGTGGTGTTGTATTGAGAGCTTATATAGAGTGCCAGGCATTTTGCTAAACAAAAATTGACAGACATAGTCTCATTATTTCATTCTCAAGCTTAACATGGAAGGTAATCCCATTATTATACCTATTTTACAGATGCAGAAAACAGAGGCCGTCAGAAGGAAAGTGTTAACTCAGAGTCTCACGTTAGGTAGATCTGTGACTCAAACTCAAAGAGCACTCAGATTTCAGTTCTCAGACTAGGGACCACCTTGTGTGAGATCACACTTGAATGGGCCAAGGCTTTCTAGCTGGCTCATCACTAGCGCCACCTCTGGTGCAACTGAAGAACTCACCCCCACCCCACCCCCACCCCCAGGATCCTTTCTTTCATTGAAAGATAAGAAGCAGGCCTGTGTTCTGAATGCCAGGTCCCAGGACCCACAAAGACCCCACATCCCTTTGCTCGCTCTCTCGAGGTTAGCTTAAGTGTGGGGTCTCTAACAGCTTCCCCTACTGTGTTCGCTCAGGGAGAGGACAGCTCTGGGGGTTCTGAGAGTTGAGGATGATGCTGGAGCCTGCTGTCCGGCCCACATGCCAGTTCCCCCACCATCCCTTGCTCATTTATGTTGAGACTCTCCCTCTGTCTGAGTCGAGAGAGTGAAGCCGGAGTTGTCAGTAGTGAGGGCAGGGGGCATAGAAAGCCCTTTCTGGAAACATCAGTTCAGTGCACAGACCACAAGGGAATCAAAATGAGATGGAAATGCCCAGCTGGGGCATTTGTTGGGACCAGGGTGACTGCCAGGGGAGCAACGATGTGGTTTGGTGATTTGGTGCTTTTGTAAAAAGCAGTGGGGTACTCTTCATTCAAGGGCAGTGCTGGGAGTGGGGAGGCCATGAGGGAGGGCCCCGCCACAGCCCTGTTACAGCAGCAATCGCCCCACCACTTCTCCAGCTGTCATCTCCCGGCTTCCAGCCCTCCATTGGTTATACTCCTTGATTTCAGATTAAATCAGTCTTCAGAGGAGACTCTGTAATACCTTGCTTGCCCTGTTCCTCCTCCCCTCACTCCTCTCTTCACCCAGCGTTCTGGCCACCTTGACTCCCTAGGACCGCAGCAGGCTGTGTCCCTTCCTCACTGCCATGTTGGATTGAGGGAACCCTAACAATGCCATGTGGCAAAGTAGAACTACCCCATAGGATTTCCAAAGCTATAACTTTTATTTATAGGACTGAGAGTCAAATTCTGTGCCTGGCCTTTCTCATCTCCCTTCTTTCTCTCTTCCTACCTTATTGAAAGATAGGTGGCTTAGTGGTAAGAAACTGTGGCGCCAAAACAGAAGTATGCAGTTCAAATCCACCGGTTGCTCTGAGGGAGAAAGATGGGCAGTCTCCTCCCATACAGTTTACTGCCTCTGAAAACCCCATGGAGAGTCAGTTATGGGTTAGTTAGTTCTGACTTGATGGTATATAACAACAATGGCAACCTCCTTGTAACCACTAGGAAGGGTTTGAGCCACTAACCTTTTGGTTAGCAGCCAAATGCTTAACTATTGGACCATCAGAGCTCCCCATCTTCTCCTGTTATTCAGTGCTCTTGAGTCCACTACAATTGATGGTGAGGCTGTGAACAGATCAAACCTCACCCAATCCCACACCGTCATCATGATCACGGCCATGCTGAAGTCACTGTATCAGCCCATCTCTCAGAGGATCTTCCTCCACTTTGCCAAGCATGATGTCCTTCTGCAAGGATGAGCCCCTCTCGATAACCTACCCCCAGTCTCACCGTCCTTGTCTCTAGGGAGCTCCCTGACTGCACAACCACACCACTATTCATTCCCACATTATTCACTATCATTAACGGCAACTCACTGGCCCCTCCTCCCCGAGGAGAACCATCTTCCAAGGGTTTTCCATGACCTTGATCTTCTGGATGTAGATCACCAGGCCTTTCTTCCTCTCATCCAGGGCAAGGTTTATAGAAAGCAGCTCCTTTGAGTTCTGTTAGGAAAGGCTGTACCTGGTTCAGGTGAACTGTAACAAGAGCCGGCGTGGGGCATAGAGAGAGGAATCGGGCCTTTGGATTGCCAGCAGTAACCTCATGCATTTGCTGCAGTCGCCCCATCACCATGTGAACAGACTTCCCAGCAGAAGCCCTCTTCCTTCCCAGTCTTGCTTCCTTTCTCTGGGAAGGCTGATGAGCCCCATGCAAGGCTCTAGGTGACTGTCTACTCCACAAGTCTGTGGGGACCATAACTGTGACAAAACTATTAAGAAACAGCACAGCTTCTGATAAAAGGGGGCATTTGCCCCCCACTGTTCTGGAGCCAGATCCTCAGAGGGACAGTTTGCTTCTGCTCAGATCCTTGCCGCCACGACCTCAGGACTTTTGGGGGGGTGTAAACACCCAACTCATTATCATTGAGGGAGCTCTAGTAGCCTAGTGGGAAGGAATTGTGTTGTCAACCCAAAAGCACACAGTTCAAATCTGCCGTCTGCTCACAGGAAAAGACAGCTAATCAACTCCCGTGAGATTTACTGTGTCTGAATATCCTCTGGAGGGTCAGCTATGAGTCGGTTCCGACATGGCGGTACACAATAAAAACATTATCATCGAGGCTGTAAATCGCACGAGAGGAGATTGCCAATCTCATCAGCTGATGGATTTGAACCATATGCCTTTTGGGTTAGCAGCACAAACTCCTTCCCACTTAAGGTTCTTGAGGCTGTAAATTCCACAGGAGAAGCTAGCCCATCCTGCTCTCATGGAGCCACTACCAGAGTGACAGAGGAAACGAGTCCGCCAGAGCTCTGTTGGAGAGGAAAGGAGACTGAAGGTGAAAGAGGAGAGAGGAGGGGGAAGAGGAGGCAGCATTTCACAAACTACACGGGAGGAGACCCCACCTCCACCTGCTGCCATCGAGTCAGCTCTGACGGATATGACCCCTCGGGGATCCGCGTAGAGCTGTGCTCTGTGGGCTTGTCAATGGCTGCACTTTGTTCTGATCACCAAGCCTTTCCTCTGTGGTGACCCTGGATTGACTTGAACCCCAAACCTTTCAGTGAGTGCTCAAGCATTTAACTGTGCCACCCAGCGACTCCTTTACAAATAAGATGGGAATAAAAAAACCCACTGCTAGATTCCAACTCCCAGATACCCTATTGGGTAGAGAAGAAATGTCCCAAGGGTTTCCTGTCCTCCAGAGCACCTACTTGGTTACACCTGCCAGTCTTTTAGTTAGTGGCCTCATGCTTAAGTACCACCAAGACTCTATACCTTCCTTTTTTTATTTTTTTATTTTTACAAACTAATCAGATACTTTTTGAGCAATTGAGGTAATTTTTAAAAAATTGTTTGCTAGGGCTAATGAATGTCCCTAAATCAATAGTGTTTGAGAGGTTTTTCCTCTTCATCCTTTTCTGCATTCTCTTCCTCTCTTCTCCTTCTGTCTGGCCAATATTTATGCAACATGTTTTAGGCGCCAGGCATCAGGCCAGGGACTGAAAGGGGGAGAGAAGAGGGCACTACACAAATGAGGAAGACCCAGATTCTCCCCATAAAGAGAAATTTACATATTTCATTTGCAGACCAAGAGATGTCTCAATTAGCCAGCAGATCCTTTAGGGAATGAGATGTTCCCTGTAAGCAACTTTGCTCAATAACTGAAGCTTGTCCTATTAAGCTTTGGAAGGTTTTTTTTGTAAATTAACCATTTCGAATGAAAGCTTCAGTAAATTCTTTCCAAGTTCTTTTCAAGTTACCAAACTGTCTGAGAACTGCGAGGACCTTTTTGGTGTGCTCAGAATGTGTATTAGCCAGCCCTGTTGGACCATGGAACTGTTCACTACAGAAGCATTTTCTTGTTTATTCCTCATCAAGTTTTACATATGATGGAACCTAAGCTCAACAAGCTAAAATGACTTTCCCCTTTGGTCACACAGCTGGGGAAGGGTCGATTTCTAAAAGGACTGAAGATATGCACAAGGAATCTAGGGGAAGAGGACATGCTTATTTGGCTTTTGTTTGCAAATCAAGGCAAAATTCGCAAAACATGAGAGTGACCATTTTAAAGAGACACTAAACAGTGATACAGTTACGTTGTTTTGAAATGACTACTTCTCTCTAATTCCAACTCTCCCTCCAAAAGAACAGCCTATATCCAAAAGTGGTACCCATTACCTCCAGCCGTGGCAGCTGCCAATCTCTTTGCCATCTCTATGGATTTACCTGTTCTGATATTTTGAGTAAATGGACTCACATAATATGTGATACTTTGTTCCTGGCTACTTTCACTTAGCATTATTTTTTTCAACGTTAATCACGTCATAACTTGTGCCAATCATTCTTCTTTATTATGGCTGAATAACGGTTTATTGTATGGCCCTATCGTATTTTGTTTATTCATCTAGGTACTTATAGATGTTTAAGCTGCCATGAACACTGTGTAAAGGGTGAAATCCCTGTTTCCTGGGCTTTTGAAAATATTATTAGAGTGGATGTGCTATGTCACTGTAGCTATTTTTTTTTTTTAAAAAGTATTTTTTTATTAATTTTAATGAACATTTACAGAGATTTTGGATTTCCATTCATTCATTGCCGTACTTTTCTCCCTGCCCACCCCTCCCCACCAGTTCGCTCCCCTCTCCAAAAAGAAAAAGAAAAAAAAATTCCTTCATTGGTATACAATTCCCCCATCCCTTCCCCCCGCCCCCATCCCAAGTGTCACTGTAGCTTTTTGATGAATCACCAACTCCTTTTCTGAGGGCTTGGTTGTTGGTGTGAGAACTGAGGGGCATGCTGCCTCCATGTTCAGAATCACTTTAAATTATCATGCTATCTCAGGTTAGGCTACCCTAGAAGTGAACCCTGAGATAAGGGTTGGAGAAGTGGATTATTTGAGAAGAGATCCTCTTAACACACAGCCAGCTGTTGGGGAGCAATACAAGGTAGAGAAGGTGGCCAGGCTTAGAGCCTTGAAGAGCTGGTTCCAGCTGTGTCAGCAAGTGGGCCCAGTGCAGTGGGGATTGCTGGATGATATCACTGAACACATCTGAGTGGTTCTACCCAGAGGAGAAGAGACTGGGTGATTCACCAACCATGTTCCACCCAGGGGGAGGAGACTGAGCAACAGTTCACCAACCACTTTTCACTCAAGGGGAGAAGACAGGACTGTTCACCAATCACATTCCACCCAGAGGGAGGCCTTGAAGCGTTCACCAACTATGTCCTACGCACAACTTGTTCCTGGAGTTACTGACTCCTCGCATTCTGGCCACCCGACATTGCAGCCAGAAAAGGTTCATCGCCAGCGGCGTTGCAAGAGTTTGTAGCAGAAAGCTCTACCTAGTTATTGATCCAATTATGAATAAAAATGATAACTACCATAATAAAAAGGCCAGTAACTGCTAGTTTTTGCATATCTATTGTATGTGTACCTGATTCACACCATGTTCTTTTCAACCACTTGCTGACTGTAGAGTAGAAGGTAGAAAAAGTAATGCCTTTGAGTTGTGGTGTTGGATACGAGAACCAAATATCTCATGGACTACCTAAAGAACGAGCAAGTCTGTCTTGGATAAAGTACAAGCAGGGTTCTCCTTAGAGGCTAAGATAGTAAAACGTCAGCTCATGTACTTTGGGCGTGTTGTTAGAAGGATCCATTCCTTGGAAAAAAGGTTTCATGCTTAGAAAGGTAGAGGGTCAGTAAAAGAGAGGAAGCCCCTCAATGAGTAGCATTGTTGCAGTGACTTTAACAATGGACTCAAGTATGTCAGAGACGGTGAGGATGGCACAGGGTCAGGAAAGGTTCAGATCTGTTGTTCATAGGGTCACTATGATGACACTCAAAAACAACTGTGCTTCAAGTACTATCCTAGACACCTCACTTGTGTTAGTTCCCGCTACAATCCTGGGAGGCAGTTGGTATGATTGTGCCCACTTTACAGGTGAAAGAACTGAGTGTCAGAGAGCAGCTGGATGACTTTCCCAATTTGGCATGGACTGGACATGGTGACACCTGAATCTGAGCCCCACTTCATCCCCCAGGATACCCTGATCCCATCCACCCTTTTGAGGATGTCTGTGTTCTTTATGGCAAAGCTCCTTAAAGGCTGCCCGTGGGGCATTTGCTATCAGTTGGAATCTGCTGATGGCACTGGGCCTGGTTTGGGGAATTCTGGGAGCTGTATGGTTCTCAGTTCTTATTTCCTAAGAGTCCACATCCCGGCAGTCCACTGTGCCACAGGGCTCCCTCAATAGAGTCATATTGGAAACTGTGGGGCCGTTCTCTGCTGTCCTGTAAGTAAAGCCACTGTGAGTGGGAATTGACTGAAAGGCGATGTGCTTTCTGAATGGGAGCATTCTCCCAGGGGCAGTGAAAAAGACAGATATCCTCTGGACTGAATGGAGTTTAATTCTCACCAGATAAGTGGTTCTCCCCAAATTGGACACAGCGAGAGTGTGTCTCCTCTCTGTGGAAGTCTCTGGTAACTTCTCCTCCACTCCACACCTGAGTCATTTCAGGGCTGGACTAATCCTCCAACTCCATGAGCAGAGTCCAGATGTGCAGGTTCCAGGCTTTGGCGTTGGAACCTTTGTTGCAGGGTGTAAGGTCTGGCCATTGTAGATTTCTCTTTCTGGTCTTTTATGTATAAGCAGTGGCCACATCACATCTCTAGTGCTGCCCTCTGAAGTCCCTGGGGAAGGATGTGAGTTCTGTCTCCAGCCCCTTGGCCAGAGGTGAAGGAGGGCTCTTGGATTGCTGCAAACACCAGCGCAAGGGACACTGGAGGGCGGAGAGCTGGATGAGATCACTGGCAGCCTGACCTGGTTCATCCGTGATCCACAGCTTACATTAAACTGCCATGACTGCGGGGCACTCCCACACATGCACACTGCCCTTCCCTCTGTGCACAGGCTGGTGAACGATTCACTCAGAGGTAATTCATAGGTGACGTGGTCTTGTTAAGTGCCATCACGCTGGCTGTTATTCATAGAGACCCAGCTATGAACCTCACCCTAACATCTTCATCCCTGACACACTTGAGCCCATTGTTACACTCACTGTGTTAATCCATGTTGTTGGGGATCTTCAGCACTTACACTGACCCTCCACCTTTCCCAGCATGATGTCCTTTTCCAAGGACCGGCCCTTCTTGGCCACACGCCCAGCATATGTGACACACACTTTCAGCATCCTTGCCTCCAAGGAGCATCCTGGTTGTACCTTCTCCAAGACAGGCTTGTTTATTCTTTTGACAGTCCATGGGATTCAGTGTTCTCCATCAGCATCACAGCTTAATAGCACCAGAATAGCATGAAGGGGATTTTTCGTCTTGGAGACTTCTAGGATGAAGCCGAGCTATCCCAAACAGTACCTCCTGCAGAAACTTCACAGAACTAGCCAATTCCCTAATTAGGTTTCCCAAACACCAATGTGATTGTGCCACAGTCCTCCAAAGCCTGACGGCCACCCAGAGCCTGCAGAGTCATTGCAGACTCCTTGGCATGACCCTCAGGTCATATATTTGTCCATCTACCATTTCACCCATTCATTCATCAACCAATCTAGCCATCCACCCATAAATCTATCTATTCATCCATCTACACATCCACCCACAAACCCATCTAGCCACATCAACACATTCATTCATAAATCCATCTATCCACCCATCCATCCATCTCCCTATCCATCTATCAAGCATCCTATCACCTTGTCCATCCATCCATGCGTGCGTCCATCCATCCATCCATCCATCCATCCATCCATCCATCCATCCATCGGTCTGCCCACTCATCTACCCACCCACCCATATATCCCCTCACATATCCATCCGTCCTCTCTCTCTCTCTCTCTCTTGCAGATTAAAGTGCCACAACAAATGCACCAAAGAAGCCCCACCCTGTCACCTCCTGATCATCCACAGAGGAGGTAAGTATATAACACTTGCTGCCCCGGGGGTGAGAATGTGATGGGCTCAACAGCTGTCCCCCTGAGGCCCATTATGAATATCTCCGAACCCTTTGATATTTGCCTATCTAGTGTCTACTCTATAAACATATAGAAATAATGTTAGTTATAGAACGGAGTTCAGGTTTTTGTGCAAGGGTTGCTATGAGTCTTATTCAGCTTGACAACACTTAACCACTGCTAAATGAGACTAGTGTTGTTGTATCTGGAGAAACATCCTTCCACTTTGCACATCACTCTTTGTCAATGTGCTGTATGAAGTAACCTGGGTTGGCTGTGATGCTGAACCTTGTGCCATTGGGGTATCAAATACCACAACGGTTTTCCAATGTGGACAGTGTTTAGTGAAGCTCCCAGTTGTAAAACAGGTTTGGAAGCAGGAGTGGCATCCGCTTCCTAAACCACATGCTTCTGGAAACTCCATGAACTTGGAGAAACAACAATAGTTAATAGAAAGGCATTAGGTCTTTTGTTGACTATGAGTCATGCTCGACTCGACGGCAATCAACAAGTGTTTACCCCCATGATACTCTTCCTGATGTCTTTCTTTTCAATTCCCATTCCCCACCTATCCCCCTTGTTACTGTCCCCCTGTTTTGTTGGACAATGCTAGACCTTTGCTCTTCAAAGTGTGACCCATGGATCTACAGCACCGGTGGCACCAGGAGTTGGGAGCGATGCATCACCATTTTGTTCCCTGATACTTTCGTCCCCAAAATATTCTCTCCTTCCTAAATCCTATTCTCATTTGGCTTCCCCTCTCCTCATAATCCTATTGCTCTTCCTTTGGCTCACAAGGGTGCATTCCCCAGTGTCTGTCCAGGTTGTGCTCCTTAGCCCCATTGGTTATCTCCAGATCTCACTAGGGCTTGTTCCGTCTCCCTAAGCCTTGAGGCGTGTCTGTGAGAACCTATTTAGGCAGAGATACAAGACTTGGAAGAACCACCATCAGCCTTTCATGCAAACTCAAGGGCAGTTTTGCTGAACTAGAAGGCAAGGCAAGGGGGGGAGCTGGGAGGAGACACCAGCCTGGGAAGCCTTGCAGTTTGGCTGTCTTGTTTCTTCTCCTGCAAGGTCATTACCACCTGACTCTGCTGTCCACGTGCAGTCCACCCAGTGGGCCCCCTTGGTGATGGTTATGTGCCTTCAAGTTGGATCCGACTCGTTGCTGACCTTCCAGCAGGTTTTCAGAGACTGTAAATCACATGGGAGACAATTGCCCATCTTTCGTCCATCAAGCAACTGGTAGATTTAAAACACCTAACTTTGGGTTGGCAATACAACTTCTTGCCACTAGACTACCAAATTCCATGGAGCCCCTGTGGGTCTGCACTTTTCTGTCTAGTAGTGACTAGCTGCAGTAGAGTATGTAAATATAAATGAATTAAAAAGAAAATAAAAATTCAGTTCATATTTGTCACATGTCAAGGGCTCAGCAGCCATATGTGTGTGGCTAGTCCTAATATCAGACAGTACAAACGTAGGACATTGTCAACATTTGTCAAAATCTCTATTGGATCATGCTAGGCTTTTGCTATTCAAAGTGTGGTCGATGGATCACCTGGGAGCGTGGGAGCAATGCATCGCCGCTGGCCCCGGCCTGGTCACTGTCGAGTCCATTGTGACCCACAATGACCTCAGGTGCTTTAGAGTAGAGCTTCCCCAAGTTCATCGTTTCTAACTTTCAGAAGCAGATTGATTGCCAGGCCCTTTTCCCAAGGTCCCTCTGGATAGTTTCGAACCACCAACCTTTCCCTTAGCAGCTGAGCCTGTCACTATTTGTTCCATTCAGGGGCTGAACTCCTGAGTCAGAGCCTGCATTTTTAAGAAGATCCACAGGTGACTGCTGGGTGCTTCATTTCAGCAGCTTTAGGCTAGAGCAGGAGCTGAGACCTCGGAAACCTACCAGGGCCGAACAAGTGTCCTAAATAAGAGACGTTGAGGGGGGAGGTGGCACATAGCAGAGTGGACACTCAGGTGCCATCTAGAGAGGACAGGATGGCCGGCACTGCCAGCGTTTCTTTCTTTAAACAGCCACATACAGAGTTTTGCATGTCAGATCCTTGTTTTCAAATGTCAGCCGCTTATTGAAATACTTTAAACTCTTCCTTTCCACCCACCCCCACCCCCTTCATTTGTGACTTTACATGTTCTGAGAGCTACCAGGGGCAACGTTTAGGTCCGGCAGTGGGACAATCCTATCCGAGTCCTCTTCGGCCTCCTTCCTCCCCGCCCCTCTCATCGGCCGTGGGAACAGGCTCTGTTTCAGAACAAACCCAAGGGAGAGGCAAAATGCTGCCGGGACCCCTGTGCTGGGCCCCAAAGCCAAGGACCAGTTGGTTTCGATGATCATCGTGGATCACCGTGAGGAGAGAAAATTGCAAGTGAAGGAAGTGTTCCGCCCGCTTCTCGTGGCCCTCCCTCCCCACATCCTTCATTAAGGACCATCTGTTCCTTGAGTAACTGTATACACTCAGTGAGGCTATTTTAAAACCTGAAATCTCACAGCTCCCAAGCCTGGATGGGGGATCTTGGCCCCCGACAATCCCATTCTCTTGGGAAAGGGTTCTGTTGGATCCACTTCCACATGGAGATGGGAACCAGGGTCCTGGCCTGGGTGCTGACATTTGAAGTGGGGTGTCTTCCTCCCACCCTTTCTCCCAGCCATACCCCTTTTCTCACAGGCGGTAGGAGCCAATCAGTGCAAACTAGCGGAACTTTCCAGAGGTTCTCCAGCCTCTTGCTGTATCCCCCCCACCTCTCGGTAAGAAGTTGAAAATATAGTCAGTTTCCATGGTGATGGGAGAGCAGGCTAAGCAGAGAAATGCAATCCCTGGGTCAGTCCAAAGCGAAAGCTTTAACTTCTCAACCAGCCGCCTCCTCACTCCCACATAGTCACAGTTAACCAGCCACGTTCAGGTTCAATGGCAGAACACCTACCCTGCATGTGGGAGGCCGTGGGTCAGTTCTCTGTTCTTGAACCTCATGCACATCCCCTACCCCACCTAAGAGCAGTGGCTTGTGTGTTGCTGTGATGCTGAACAGGTGCTCAGTGGAGCTTCCAGACTGAGGCAGACTAGGAAGAAAGGCCTGGTGATCTGCTTCTGCAGACTAGCTTCTGGGAACCCCATGGATCCTAGCGGTCTATCTGCAGACGAGCATGGGGCTGACAGAGGACCCGGAATCCCCAGTTCTGTGGTGTGTGAGGTTGTCTTGACTCTGAGGCAGGTTTGCTGACTGCCAACAAGTAACAACAGATTTTACATTTGAACTACTTAGTTTTTCTTTCCCCTCGGCCCCTGTGAGTCGTAGAAATCCCTGGTTCCTGTTTCCATGTGGGAGTGGCTCCAACAGAACCCCTTACCTCCCAACCTAGACAATATTCTGCTGTGATTCGTAGAGTTTTCATTGGCTAAGTTTTGGAGATAGAGCAATCACCAGACCTTTCTTCCTACTCCACCTTATTACTTACTGATAGTGAATCATCGCTGCCTCCCAGACAGCAGGGAGAAGGAGCTTGGATGCTGTGGTTTGAGACAGGAAGCTCTTAACTGGCACCAGCTGTGTGCCCAGCTCCTGGCATGGCTTTTAAGGTGAAGTAGGAGGGAAAGCTGGACAAGTCGAGCTTCTCTCAAGGCTACAGCCACATAATGGGTTTGAACCAATTCGAAAGCATGTAACCAGACACGCATGTCAGAAGAGCACTGTGCCCCACAGGATTTCAGAGGCTGATTTTTCAAAAGTAGATTGCCAGGCCTTTCTTCCAAGTACCCTCTGGGTGGCCTCGTACCACCACCCATTTAGTGAGCAGCTCAGCACAGTAACTGCACAGTGCAGGGACTCTCGGGGGACCTTTGTCCTTCCTAAAGGTTCTGGTCTTCAATGAATGCCAGCGTGAAAATTATTATAATACTGTAGCTTTCAGTTTTTCTTCCTTAAAAATCTGTCCTTTATAGCATCAATTTAATTGTTTTCTAATGTTTAATTGCCAAACATTGAGCTCTAGTGGCCTAGGGGTAAGAAGCTATGCTGCCAACTCGAAGGCACACAGTTTGAATCCACCAGCTTCTCCACGGGAAGAAGATGGGCGGTTTCCTCCCTTGCACTTTACAGCCTCTGAAAGTCGGCTAGAGAGTCAGCTGTGGGTCAGTTCCAACGTGACGGCCCAGAACAATCACCAAAAGTCACAGATAAAGAGCTAATGTTAGCTCAGTTGTTTCGCTGTAACCTCTTAATATAAAAATTTGAGGAATCACAGAAGGTACCCTAGTCCCACCACCACAACAGTGACAATGACTGGCACTTTTGTACCTTCCCTTCCAGTTTTGAGGGTGGGCCTTTGATTTGGGGTCTGAGCTCTGGTATACAGTAGACCTAAATGATATTAAAACTCCCAAATCATGGTTTTTGTCCCTACGGACCCAGCAAGGCTAGTCCGGACAGAGTCGGTCCCCTGTGACATCAACAACCCGCTCCGGAAGCCGCCGAGGTATTCGGACCTGCACATCAGCCAGACGCTCCCCAAAACCAACAAAATCAACAAGGTGAGGCTGGGGGTTCTAGTGCGGTGAGGGGACAGGTGGGTGATGGGAGGAAGGAGGGACGTGGGCCCCAGATGGATCTGGGGGCTGGTTCTTATGCTCTCATGTGCCAGCCCCCCAAGACCTCTCCTCACTCTGTGTATTCTGTGTTGGATACACTTGGGGGGCACCCAGCGATTGGTACAGGGACCAAGATGCCAGCCAGACTGAGAGAAGGAAATGGGGATGAAAGGCTGTGTCTGCTGAGGGGCAAGGCAAGCCCGAGTTTCCTCAGTGGCCCAGACTCCACCCGCTTTGCTCTCTGAGAGCTTTCACCATCTGCCAGGATCAGCTTCGCAGATGGTACTGGGCTTTCCAACACATCTGCTGAATCAAACTGCCAAGGGACAGGGTCTCTTTCTGAGCTTGCAGATCGAGGGGATGGTTACCACACAGGGCCACAGCCAGGTGGGTAGTCCCCAGCGGGCTCCTCTGGGCATCTCTCCTTCCAGCACAGCATCCATTCTTTTGTTTGGACTAGAGAGTAGGCCACACCAAAGCTATTCCCTGAACACTTTCCTCTGCAGGAGGGAGGCAGGAGGAGGGCTTGGGCAGAACTCACTGGATGGATCCAGAAGTAGCTCTCCTGGCCAAGACGGAAGCAGGGACTTGGGAAAGCATGGTGCCTCTGTGCTGTACTTGAGAGTGGATGAAACTGAGCTCAGCCTGAGGACATGAGGGTGGTGGACCTGTGTTCAGCCCCCTGATGCGGTCACAGTGTCACATGACCTCTCACTGGCTCAGCCTCACTTCTCATCAGACTCTCATCAGTACCATCCCAGCCCATTTCAGTCTCCAGAGCAAGTAGTAATGAGAGTGCTTTAAACCACATCATTGTCTATTTAAAAGCCATCCCCTGGCTTTCTACTGCATGTGGGAAAAATCCTCAAAATCTTTTTCTATTTGGTCCCTTCCTCTACTTCAGACTCCTCCTTCCATGTCTGTCCACTCAAAGTCATCTGCCCTTGGCCCACCATCCTCACACTCTGGTTTCAGCATCATTCATCAGCTGATACCTCGTGACATGATGCAAGCATTCAAGAGCTTGGCTTCTGCAGTCAGGCAGCTTGGCTTCTTCCATTTCCTATCTATGAGGCCTCAGTACTTCTGAACCTCAGTTTACCTAGTATGTACAATGGGCATGTTACAGCTACCGACTGCTGCACCACAAACTATCTCAAGTTAGTGGAGGACAACAAACCCTTCCTTTCCTATGTCCGCAGATTCTGTGTTTCAGGAATATTGGAACAGATTTGCCTGTTCCCCAAACAGCATAAGGACTCAAATGGGAAAATGCAAATAGCGAGGGGCTGGAATCATCTAGATTGGGAGTAACCTATGACTGTGACCTGCAGCCCGAGTTGGTGAATCAAGTTGTACTGGAGCTCAAGCCACACCTTTCTGCTGCATGCTGTGTATGATCCTTGCGTGCTGGTGCGGAGTATTTTTGACAAATTGTGTCAGGGGCAAAGCTTAAAATCTTCTTCACTCTCTGGGGCCAGCAGAGCCAGTGAGAGGGACTGCCCATGTGGGGACCCTGCCTGTGGCTCCGGCTTCCTCCCAGGATGGCTGCCTCAGGGTAGACAGGCTTCTTCCTTAGCAGCTCAGGGCTCAAGGAGGGACGCTTTGAGAAAACCTGGTGGGAGCCGTGTGAACTCCTGTGCTCTATGGATGGCAGCGCGTCACTTCTGCTGTTCTCTGATCAGAGCAATCACAAGCCTGCTCGAATTCAATATGCAGATCCCTCTCTTTTCATTATTATTTAACAATGCTATTGTGATTTGAGTGATGTTTACAAAGCAAATTGTTTTTTTCTTACAACCATTTGTACATGTTTTGCTTTATAACTTTAATTACAATACCTGCCCTGCGATTAACTGCCTCTGAAAACCCAGGGGAGTGTCAATGATGGCTTGGCTCTGACTGGACTGTACACTACAGCAACAACAACAAAGAAATCCCACTTTTCTCACTCTTCCTCTAGAATTCTGATTCATTTCCTCTAGTTAATTTCCATTAACCCTTCTGTCTCGCCCCTTCCAAGCTTTGTTGTCCTCGGGCAAATGCTGTTCTTTTGACCTTGTGTGCTTGGTTATTCTAAGGACTTGGTGCCTCTCTGTGACACTGATCACTTTGTGAACACAAGGACTCAAACTCATCTCTCTTAAGTCAGAACCACTCATAGCTAGCCCTCCAGCAGGGTTTCATTCTCAACTCAACAGCTCAACTCACTGATTGCCATCAAGTAGGAACTGACTCAGAGCTGGCCCTCCAGCAGGTTTTCAGAGGCTGTCAATTGCATGGTGGCCTAGTGGTAAAAAAGCTGTGCTGTAATCCCAAAGGCACACGTTTGAAATCCACCAGCAGCTCCTTGGGAGAAGGATGGGTAGTCTCCTCCCATGTGAGTCACTGCCTCTCAGTGACAGTAGAAGAGATCTAATCAGTGGGCCTAGTAATGGGTCGGAGGATGGTGTGGGACCAAGCAGCGTTTCCATTCTGTTGTCCCTGGGTTCACTAGAATGGAAACTGACTTGAAGACACGTAATAACAACAACAGTCTAATATCAGAGTGGGCTAACCCAGGAGCACTGACAAAGGCCCAGCAGTTAGAAGTCCTGGGAAGTATGATTTTAATCTGAGGTTGCCATGGGCTTGTCACAGGTGTTGACTGGCCAGCACCTTGGATATTTTAGTCTAACATCGGGCTGGGTCCACTTTTCCTTTGTCTTCTACAGAATATATAGGTCTTTAGGTGGCCTGGGGCTCAAACGTTGTGGCTCCAGCCAAGTAACTGTGCATGCCTGTAACCCAGCTTCACCTTCATCACTGATGTGAGTGAGGGTTCAAAGCCACCTCCAGGTCCTTCCCTCCCACTTCACAGTCCCAGTGAATGTCTTAGTGTGAAATGAGCAGAAACACAGGTCAGGCGAATCAGCTCCTGTGACATTGTTCGGCTTGTCTGCCAGCAAGAGTTTTGATAAGGGAAATAAATTAACCTCCATTTAGAAAGCAGCTCTGACGTGAAGGTGGACAGGGTCCACCAGAGGGCTAGCCTGTTTGCCCCTTGTTCTTGTCGCACTGACTTCATGCAGATTCTTCTTGGCAGGCCATCATGTGGTGAGTGCCTTAGATTTCGGAGCCAATTGGGCCTGAAGGTTCCCTGATCACTGCCTGTTGATGCCTTCTCTCCAGCCTCGTTCAGTCCATCTGCATTCGCAGAGCTCCTGCCTTTTCACCTAGCATCATGGTTCAAGTTGGGGCTCTGGAGTCAGAATGGCTGGATTTGAAACTTAGCTCCTCCCTTCACTGTGTGCCTGTGGCTATAACATCTGGTTGTCTCTCTGCCTCAGTTTGTCACTCTGTAAAGTGGGTAGGATAGCAGGACCCTCTTCATGGGCTTGGAGAGAGGGTGAGCTGCAGTGATGCCTGTGCAGGATTCAGTCCAGGACCGGATCCTTAGTGCATGGGTGGAGCTTGGGGATGGAGAAAGAGCAGAGGAAAGAGGGATGGGAGGAGGAAAGAAGAGAAGGCAGATGGAGAGGAGAAGGCAGGCAGAGAGGAGGAAGAAGAAGGAAATGGCAAGAAGATAAGGAGGAAGAGTTAAACTCATTGCCCATTGAGTCAATTCCAATTCCCAGCTACCCTGTACAGAGGAGGCCTGCCCCAAAGAATTTCTGATGCTGTAATGTTTACAGAAGCAGATGGCTGCTGCTTTTTGCTGTGGAATGGCTGGTGGATTTGAACCATTGACCTTCTAGAGAACAGCTGACTGTTAAACCACTGTGCCACTAGGACTCCTTGAATGACGTATAGGAGGACAAATGAGGAGTGAGGAGAAAGATGAATAGGACACACAGTGAAGTGAGAGAAGACGGGGGTTCTTTCTTCTCTCTCTCTCCTTGTCTCCAGCTAGCCAGCCCTCTCTCTGCTGCCTGCTTCCTCCTTCTGGAGCCCTTCCTTCATCTAGCACACAGTTCCAGAGGGAGCACACCAGGTCTGGCACATTGCTAAGTGCTGAGGATCCAAAGATGAGAATAACATGCTCTAGCCTACATGGGGACACAGAGAAGTAGGTAGAGAAAGACAGGGAGGCACCACCCGGGGCCAGCCGAAGTCCCAGGCCCAGCCGAAGTCCCAGGCCCAGCCGAAGTCCCAGGCCCAGCACAGCGTGAATGGCTTACTTTGCCTGGTGGAGTGGGAAGGTCCGGGGAGCATCCCAGAGGAGGGCAGGTCTGAGCCATGTTTGCAAGAATGGTTGGACTCGTGCAGATGGGCAGATAAGCCAAGCAGAAATACACCTGGGTCCCAAGCCTTGGAGCTCTGGTGTCTTGTGGGGAGCTGTGTGGATAATCCAAGGGCACGTGGTTCCATCAGCTGCTCCATGGGAGAATGATGGACAGTTTCCTCCTGTGCGATTACAGCCTCTGAAAACCCACTGGAAGGTCAGCTGCAAGTCAGTTCTAACTCGAAATAGATAACAGTAAAAATAAGACGTGAAGAACAGCCTGCACTATGTTGAGGACCATGGACCTCGGTATGGGCTGAACATGTAAAAGACAGAGCAGAGTTCTCGTTTTAAACATGTGCCATCACTTGTCTGTATGGCAAGGCTTTCTTGTAGGACACCATACTTTCAGCATAAGCCTTCAAGCTTTTTAGCATGGAGTTGACGACTGCCCTTTTGCAGAACATTTAAGGAAGCCTCTTGAACTTTGCCACTCTAAGAGTGGAAGTCTCAGGAGAAGACTCTTCAGAAGATGGGTAGCCCATTGCCCCTGAGTCCATTCTCTCGCATAACGACTCTGACAGCCGGCCCTGCAGGACATCCTAGGCTGTAATCTTTATGGAGGGAGCCCTGCTGGCTTATGGGTAAAGAATTGTGCTGCCAACGCAGAAGTACCTGGTTCAAATCTACGACCTGCTCTGTGGAAGAGAGCTGGCCAGTCTCCTCCCGTGTGATGTCCTGCCTCTGAAGAACTGCTGAAGGCTCAGCTAGGGGTCGGTTCTGACTCGATGGTCCTCAGCAGCAGCGTTTATGGAGACAGAGGACACGTCTTTCTCCCAAGAGCTGCTGACAGATTTGAACCACTGGGTTAGCAGCAGAGCTCTTCACCATTGTACTACGAGGCTCCTTGCAAAATAGGTAGATGCGTGTTTTCTACTGTCTCTCATCCTTTGAGTGACCTAATCAGTCCTTCCGTACTTTAAAATCCTCGTGCACCCCGTTGGGCTGAGTGAGAGCAGCCAGCTGAATCTGAACTAAGATTCATGGCTGGTGTGTATGTTGCCATGCGACTGCAATCACCGCTGGACAAATCAGGAGAGAGTAAGGCGAGCGCCTGATGCTCTCCCATGATCGAGCCATAAATACCTCGAGCGTGGTCTTACGAGGACGTGGCCTAAACGAACTTGGCTGGCATAGGGAGCTTATTTCCAAGTGGTCAGGGACCCCTGCCTTCAGCAGGACTCACCTTTATCTTTCTCATAACAGATCAGAAACTATAATGAGGGGACCCATCACTTCAGGCAGCATTTGGCACACTGGATGGCCAAGGCCCGCTTCTCCATTCCTCAGAGCCCTCGCTCCCTCCTCTGGTAGTAACATCTCCTATAGGAGAAAAGACGCCAGGAATTACTGAACTCATTTCACTTCTATAAAGATGGAGGAGGTGCGTTTTTCTCTCTTCATCCCATTAAGTCTAACTAAAACTTCTAACTATGATCTAGAAAACATACACAGTGGTGGTTGTTGTTGGGTGTCAATTTCTTACCACCAAGTCACCAGAGCTCCTAAAATACAAGGCAGAGGAATGAAAATGGGAAAGAAAAGAAAGGCAGAGGAAAACAGGGAATGAAAAAGGAAGATGGAAAGAAGCCTGCCTGGGAGTGGACCTGAGGAACAGCTCAGCTGAGTTCCCTGCACCCTTCTGCCTCGTCTGTCTCACTCTTGGAGTTAAACAAGCCAGTGACCCGGAAGTGCCGACAAGCGACAATGAAAGTGCTCCAACCAAAGGCTGTTCCTTTCAGGAACGTCATCCCAACAAGAAACACAAACCCCTTGTAGATAATAGCTGCTGCCAGCGATTGCAGAAGAAACGGTGGCCCCATCTTCCAGCAAAGGCAACTGCACGTCCTGACTCCCAGCCTCGCCAGCTTGTCTGGAGGGAGCTCAGTCCCTGTGCTTGAGTGTCTCAGAGAAGGCTGAGAAAGGAGCCAGGACGTGTATCTCACTGTCAGCGGAGAATCTGGGCTTCCTCCCCACCCAGCCTAACACAGTGCCCTTGGCGCTCTCTGCTGAGGCCATAAATCTCAACACGTCCCTCCCAGCATTATTGCCGAGGTCACCCTGCCTTAACATCAGGGACAATCACATGGGAAACAGTGACATGACACTCCTGCCCCTCTCAGCAAGAAGAGCGTCCACAGAGGACTCTAGGAAAGCCAGGATCCCCATCTCCAGCCAGAGCAAATGAGAAACGCCACCAACTCAGAGGTGTCACCAGGGGCCACCAACTCAGAGGTGTCACCAGGGGCCATGCGGGGAACCTGGAAGTCTACTGCTACCAGGTAGTAACAGGGTGGCACATCCCGTTCCCTGACAGAGCATTGTCACTCGAGGCCATCAGAAATTGTTGTCCACAAGCTGGCTCTACTCATGACGACCTTACGTACTGGCAGAGTGAAGCCTTGCCACGCCCCTATCACCTTCATGGCCACCAACAGGCTTGAGTCTGCTGTTTGGCCACTGTGTCAGCCCATCTATCTTGTTAATGGTCTCTTCTTTTTTTTTTTAAAAAAAATATATGTATATATATGTGTGTGTGTGTATATATATATATACATACATACATATATACATACATATATGTGTGTGTGTGTGTGTGTGTGTGTGTGTGTGTGTGTGTGTGTATTCTACTTGCCCCGGGAGAATGTTTTCCTGATAGCAAGCTCAACACGTTGTTGCTACATATTCTCGAGTTGGAACTGACTCAGAGCTGACCGTCCAGTGGCTTTTTCGGAGGCAGGAAATCCCACAGGAAGAGATTGCCCAACTCTCCTGCACGGAGCTGCTGGTGGATTTGAATCACGTGCCTGCATGTTGGCAGCGCAGCTCCTTACCACTGGGCCAAGAGAGCTCCCTTTTTCAAATTGTGTGTGTGTGTGTGTGCGCGCGCGTGTTGTGTACCACTGAGTCAGAACCAACCCATAGCTGACCCTCTGGCAGGTTAACTGCCCCAACCGTGGTCATTCCTTTTCAAGGAACTCTGATTGTAATTTCTTCTGTAACTAGTTTGTTATAATCAACTCAGCTATTGAGTTGCCTCTGCTGTTGAGTCAGAACCAGCTCATAGCTGACCCTCTGCTGGGTTTATGGGCTGTAAATCACAGAGGAAGAACTGCTCATCCTCCTGTGCAGCAGCTGGTGGATTTGAACCACCAGAGAGAGGTGCGCGATTAAGTAGGCACCAACCCATAACTGAGCCTCCAGCGGGTTTTCAGAGGCAGTAAATTAAACTGGAATGGATTGTTCATTGTTCCCCTGCAGGGCAGCTGGGGGATTTTAACTGTGGTGTTTCAGCTTTGCCATGCAGCTCTCTGCCACAAGGCCACTATTTGCTAAAATAGAAGGGTTAAATAAGATACAGAATCCCCCAAACTTCCGGGCTTGAGTTGACATTTACCTGTCGTATCAAGAACCAGGAAGCTCTCGAGTGGAATGACAATGGCAGTCACTAGACACTAACTCCACATGAAAAGGATTTTAGAACTATTTGATGGCGATCATAAAGCAGCTGTCATAAAAGTACTCCAGTGAGCAATTTGGAACGTTCTTGAAACAGATGGGGGGAAAAACCCAGAAAATCCTTGCAAAGAAATAGGAAGTATCAGCAAAGAACTGGAAGGAGTAAGGTAGAACTCAAGGAAGTTGAGAAATGACAAATACAGTAACTTCTCCTAAAACCAACAAACAAAAAAACCTCAAGAGACTGGCCAGATGGCTGAAGAGATAGTTAAATAAACCTCAAAAAAAGTCCTCACTGAAAACATATCTTGTTAAATTACTAGATACTTAAGTTCTTGGTTGGCCTTTATATTCAATAATAATAATAACAAAAATAATAATAATTATTATTATTGATTTGCTTACAAAGTTTGTATACATTTTGTATCACACTATTCTTCACTCATATTGTGTTTCATACAATCATTCTCATGCATTACATTTTATAAAATTAATCACCATTGGACCTTGCCCGTCATTACCCTGTCTTTTCACGCGGATCCTTCCCATTTCCTTCCCCCCTCCCCGTATTGTGCAACCCTGTATATTCACTTTCTTAGAGTTACTGTCAGAAATTGTCATGGACTGTGTGGTGCAAGGCAGCAGAAATTGGTTCTCTCTGAGTTCTGCAGGCCAGAAGTCTGGCATGAAGATGTTGGCTGGGCTTGAAGTCCTAACGAGGATCTGTCCCTGCTCCCTCCTGACGTCCTCCTGCACTTGCCATCCTGCACGCGCCTGGGATGCCCCATTCCAGCCCAGCCTCTGTCTTCCCATGGCCTGCTCTCCCATGATTCTCTGCAGGACTTCTTTTCTGACTTTTGTACTTGCCATTGATTTAGGGCCTGCCCTAATGCAGAATGAGATCATCTTCAAATCCTTACCTTAGTGACATTTGCAAAGGCCTTTCTTCCACATACAGACAGTTTGCACACTGGGAGGATGTCTTTGGGGGAACGCTGTCCAACCCACTGAACTGCTCTTGTCCCTACCCCTCCGTGGCCATTCTGAGGATGTGCCTTCACCCTCCCTTCCAAGCTGCTTCTCAGAGGAGAGGAAATAGTGTTTTGTGACAGTGGCATTGGGAAGATGTCCAAGGCCCCCTCTCTCACTCTCTGGTGAATCAGCAGGCTGTCTGTTCTTTAATAAACACTCAGGAGGAGAGGTGTTGGGATGGGATGGGCACCCTGGGCACCTTGGTGTGGGGTTTTCTAGAATCACAGAGGTGCAGGGAGTGTGGCCGACACCTCCGAAGCTTTCATTACGTGGTGACCTTCCACTCTAGGGCACAGACATAGGACAAGGATTTGATTCCAGAGACTGTCGCTCCCCAGCTGAGAGCAAGCCCGTGGGGAGGATGCAGCAGGCAGGACTGTGGAAAGGCCTGGGGACTGAGGAAGGGGCCAGATGACTGCAGATGCTGGGGTGAAGCCAGGGTGGGGGCCAGAGGCCTGTTCCCACTCAGCTTGCTGGCACTGGTACCTCTGCTTCCTGGATGTCCCCTGACCCCGCCCTGCTTGTCTCTTTTTCCTTCAGGACCACATCCCTGTCCCGTACCAGCCGGACTCCAGCAGCAACCCATCCTCGACAACCTCCTCCACGCCGTCCTCGCCTGCGCCCCCGCTGCCCCCCAGTGCCACGCCGCCTTCTCCCCTGCACCCTTCCCCACAGTGCACGAGGCAGCAGAAGAACTTCAGTCTGCCAGGTACCTCTTTGCTTTGGGAGGCGGTTTTGGAGAGGGGGTTTGGTCCATGCCTGGACTGGACATGTGGGGGACAAGGAGGTGTGCAGATACGTGGATTGGACCATTCTGTGTACAGGGCAAACGCTGTGTACTTTTTAAAAAGCAGTTGCTACTCCAGTAAGAGCTGTGACCGACAGGTTTTTCGGTGGCTTGGTTTTGGGGGAAGTAGATTCTTTCAAGGTGCCCCCAGGTGGACTGGAACCTCCAACCTTTTGATTTGTGCACCACCCAGGGACACCACTTGCTCAACTCACTCACTTTTAAGTTGGAACCAACTCTCAGCTGACCTTTCACTGGGTTTGCAGCAGCTATAAACCACATGGGAAGAGATTGTCTTTCACCCTTACCCACTATACTGTTATTGTTGTGTGCTGTCAAATAAAGACTCATAGCTGGACCCTCCGGCAGGTTTTCAGAAACAGTTCATCACATGAAAGGAGATCGCCCGTCCTTCTGAGCAGGTGGATTCGAACCATGTGCCTTTAAGATTGCAGCACAGCTTCTTACCACTCAGCCACCAGAGCTGGGTTCTCTAAAATTGACATTTTAGTTTCTCACTACCTTATTTCAAATGCTCTTTTAGCTGTGGCTGGAAGCTGCCATATTGCACAGCACAAAATATGGGACTTTTCCATCACCGTAGGATATTGTAATGGACAGTGCCGACCCAGCGGCTGATTTCTTCCTGACCCAGTGAGGTTCACTGGTGGGGGTGGGAGGATGGGGGAACTCAGGTTCTGAGTCACAGGTCACACCACCGAGGCTAGTCAACTACCAGTGAGTGGAGGAGACTCACAGAGGCCCAGCCCACACCTGTCCCCATACACTCCCATCCACGCGCTTGAGGTCATGCTTAATGTGACTCCTGCCCGCTCGAATTGATTTTGTCCATGTCCATAGTAATAGGGTGAGTTTTAAAGTCTTACTTTTTATTGAGTTCTGGTCAGAGGCAACCTTGTATTCTCCAAGTTTGAGGGCCACTCACGGCAGTCTCCAAAAACTATAATATGAGTCACCAACTGAGTCATCTCAGTAAATGCCAATGAGTTAGTTGGATAAACTGTTTCGTATTTCTCCTGCCACCTCCAACATAGTCCAGTTCTGCTTCTCCACATGAGGCTGAATGGGGTGGGGAGACCCTTTAAGATCCCAGGAACCCCAAACGTGGGGGGAGGTGGATGAGGATACTGCCCGATATCCATGTCCCACTCCACTTGCAGACACTGTCATAAGGGAGTTGTTTGTTGTTCATATATCTTGAACTTGAACCCTGGTGGTGGAGTACCATACATTGCAATATCATAGCTCTTTTTGTCACTGTGGAGAATCTACTCAGTCTTTGTATGAGAGATCTAACCAGCCAGCGACTCACTGCTGAGTCCCTTACCTCCTTTGTTCCCTCAGTCAGGGTCCGCAGGAGAGGACCTTCCTGATCTGCTGTGCTGAGCTGCAAAGCTCATCTGCCCTCTGCCACGACATGTCCTTACGGTGTCTTGAACTCTTTGGGAAGTGAGCTAATAGGGTCTTTGGGGGGAAAGGCACAAGAGAGACTATTAACACAGCAGCTAAAAATGTAGACCCCAGAGTCAGACTGCTTGGGTTCCAAGCCAGCCCTTCCATTTAACATCTGCATGATTTGAGACAAGTTCTTATCTCCCTGAGGCTCAGTGTCTTCATCTGTAAAACGAGGATAATAACGGTACCACCTGTGAGTCTCTGAAAGATGAAATCTTATCTATACAAAGCATAGTAGAGGGCTTGTCTCATTGAAGATCTCAGTAGAGGCAGCTTCTGATTTACGATGTACTTTGAGTTTCAATAAACCATACATCTTCTTTTCAGTAGTAATGTACCACATCCATTGTTGCGACGCCCCTGATACTGTCACTCTCGGATGTCCATCTGCAATGTTCAGCATTATTAGTTACTTTTCAAAACCTTGCCTTATAGCAGGCAATAATGAAGACTTCTAAAAACAAAGAAAGAAAGGTATTCAGACTTATGACAGACCCAGTTTAGGATAGGGTTGTCAGAATGGAACTCCATTGTAAGTTAGGGACTACCTGTACATGTAATCAGTTTTCAGTATGGAGTCCCTAGGTGATGCAAATCATTAAAGTCTTGGCCACTATCTCAAAGGTTGAAAGTTCAAGTCCACCTCAAGGCACCTTGGAAGATAAACCTGGTTACCTACTTTAACAAGTCAACTATTAAAACCCCCATAGAGCACACAGCTCTTCTCTGACACATACAAGTCACCCCAGTCAGAGGTGTCAACGCAACAGCATCTGTTTTGTTGTTATCACTGTTTTTTCACTTTTCATTGTTGTCGGATAAATACAATTACCAAAAAAATTACAGTGACTTTCCTTTTTGGCATTTCTCATCATTGCTGCTGAATAACAGGGGCATGACAGAATTGTGGGAAGAAAGAGGGAAGCACTGGGGTCAGGAGTATGGATAGAGGGCACTTTCACGGAGGGTGCTTTAGCATTGTCTGGTACAATCTGACATGTGTGTTTCCTTGACCAAAAGTCCCTGTTCTAGAAAGGTTTATACAGAAAGCTTGCACAAAGGCTCCTAGACCTCTGTGTGAGGATCCTATTCCACAGTGGAAGACTGGATTCAATGTCAGTGGCCAGCAAGAGGGGAATGGTCAGAAATACTGTAATAGAAGTGAATTCTTACATTCATAAACATAAAAGCCATTAGCTGAATTCTCTACCACTCTTTAAAAGAATAAGGTCATCCTCTGTAGCTATCCTACTTTCCAGTGGAGAAAGTAGAAAGATAGAAAGATGTAGAAGCACTTTCTTAAAGTGATCTATGAGGAAAAATACATGACTTACAGATACATAGATATATAGCATTTCTATTTATTAGAAAACAGTTTTGTCAGTATACACATATGTTATAAGCATGTATATGTACATGTATATGTACACTTGTTTATGCTGCTAAACAGAAATACCTTAAATGAATGGCTTTAAAGAACAGAGATTTATTTTCTCGTTACCTAGAGGTTGGTAGTCTGATGAGAGTCTCAGCCACGTGGATGCCTTCTGTAAGTCTTTCTCCCAGTTTCTGATGTCTGCCAGCAACCCTTAGTGTCCCTTGGAGTGCCTGGCATCTGTCTTTCCTCTGTGGATGTCTCTGTGTCTAGTCTGCTCATTTTCTAGCTAGGAAGTAACTAGTTTTAGGATCCACTCTCCTCAAACATGACATCATTAGCGTAACAAAGAAATCTTGCTTCCAAAGAGCACTCCACCCTCAGTATAGGGACTAGAATCCAGTGCTTGCTGTGAGAGAAGGGGACACGTTTCAGTCCGTAGGAATGCGTGGAAAGGTCTAGGATAAATCCCCAATCATGGGGATTGCTTCTGTGGAGAAAGGTTTTTTTGTTCTTGGTTTTGTTTTGTTTTGTTTTGTTTTTCATCTGTCATGGATATAATAGTGAAGAACATGCGTTACAGATTCATAATAATAATAAAATGCACTGCGGAAATGGAAAACAAAATTGGACTTCCTGGAAGTCAGTTCAGCCTACCTATCTGTGGATGGTCTCCAGTGCCAAGAAGTTGTCCTTTTCCTGCAAAGATCTGGTGAGCATCATTTCGCTCTTGACCTTGAGGTTCTGTTGATGGGACGTGGAGCTCTGGCTATGGTTCCCTGACAGATGCTGTGCTTTCTGAAAGGTAACACCTAGGAATAACAATGCCTTCAGCCTGGATCAAGATAAATGATTCTTGTCCAAAAGAGGATGTGAGACTAACAGCTGTGTTTGGCTTAACCATTAACCTGAGGACAGGAGAAAGAGTTTTTAGTTAGAAAGCAAAGTGTGCTTCCAGCTCCTCGACCTCCTTGTTCCCCATCCTCCTCTTCTGAGTTCTGGCGCCGTGTTGGACGTGGCACAGGGTAGTGTGGCTGATCGAGCTCAGTAGACGGTCTTCAGCCTTTCCTAGTCCTTTCCCAGCTGTGTGGCCCTCCACAGGGCACTGACTCTGCTTAGGTATCAGTTTCTCATCTGTAAAATCAGGCTAAAGATGAAAGGCTAATTTCAACATCTGCCTAGTCAGGATACACAAAGGGCACTCTTTGGTGGATTTCTGAAACTGTGGTGTTCAAACGCCCTCTTCCTTTGGAAATACCTAGCACTGTTACGATGGCTGCTAATTGAAAGACTTGAGGTTTGAAACCCACTTGCTTGCTCCACTGGAAAAATAGCTGACATTCTCTTGTTATTAGCTATTGTTTCTGTCCTTAGATGCCATGGGATTGGTTCCAACTTTAGCAACCCTGTGTGCAAACAAAATAATTGTAACCAGTCCTGTCCCCTATTCACAATCAGCTAGGACTGAGTTCATTGCTGCCGCAACTGCGTTAATTGATCTTGTTGAGAGAATTCCTCTTCTTCACTGACCTCTCTCAGGTTTAATGTCCTGCGGGAAACTAGTTCCTTTTGAGAACCTGTTCAAATCGTGTGAAATGAAGTCATATTGTCCTCACTTCCAAAAATCATTCTGACTATATTTATTCCAGGGCAGATTTGTTAGTTTCTATGATCGTCCAAGGCACATTCAATACTTCTTTGTTAACACCATAATTCAAGGGTGTCCATTCTTCTTCAGTCTTCTTTATTCGTTGCCCACCTTTCCCATGCAGATGAGTCTATTAAAATACCGTAGCTTGGGTCAGGTGCACCCGAAGTGATATCTTTGTTTTTGAAACCTTAGAAAAGAAGTCTGTTTTCAGCAGATTTGGTGATACATTGTTTGCTTTCTTTATTTCTTCTTTTAAACAAACGAACAGTTTTTTTTTTCCTCTAGTGATATTTTCCTTGTCATCCATTATCTGCGTTCTTGACTGCTACTTGCATGACATTAATTGTGGATGCAAGTAAAATAAAAACCTTGACAAACCACAGTGCTTTCGTAGAAACTACAACATAGAAAAATCCACGAGTAGTTCTGGCTCTGTCAGATAGGATCGTTATAGGTAAAAAAAGAATTCCATGGCACCCAACAACAACAAGGCCATCACGACACCCCCTCCTCCCGCCTCGATCTGCCTTTGGAGGCAAGTTTTGAGATCTCACTTGGGCCCGAGCTCCCAGGATCATGTATCATGTGATCATTTGTCATGTCATTTCCCTTTCAGAATCCTTCCCCCTCCTCATTCCGTTCTGTCTGTTCTGTAGCACAGTGCTCATCACTTGTTGAGAGGATCCTGTTATTGACTTGTTAGTCAGTGTCTATGTCTGTCACTAGAATGTCAATTCCCTGAGACTAGAAAATGCATCTGCTCCGTTCACTATCTTATACCTAAACTCCATCTCCTGTCCAGTACAAAGGAAAAGGCACATTTGCATAAGGTCTGTCTGAATCTTAATAACTCTATAGAACACAGCAGAACTGCCCCGTGGAGGTGGAGTGGAAGTGTTTCTTCATAGAAATATTTGCAAGACTGCCCGAGTTCATAGGAAGTTGTGCTGTTAACCCAAAGGCCAGGCTTCCCAAAGGCCAACCCAAAGGTGATTCAAATCCACCACTGGCTTGAGGGACGAAGATGGGCCATTTCCTCCCATGAAATTTACAAGCTCACAGCAGTGAGAGAGGGGTAGAAAAAAAATTTTTTTTGGCATATCTCTCTTTTAAGTGGTGATTTGAATCACAAAAGTTTACAAACAAGTTGGTTTTTCATTCATTCATTCATTCATTCATTCATATAAATTCTCCACCCCCTTTTCCACTCCCATTCAAATCCGTAATGTGTATCCTGTTCCAAATTATTAATTATAATACACATGAATTCTGATCTTTTAAAAAACCCGACTGCTGCATCTTCTTTCTGAGGAGAGTCTGATGGTTTCACACCATTGACATTGCAGTCAGCAGCCAAGCGATCAACCACAGTGCCACCCAACCCCATCCCAGACCTAATTCAGACTCACAGAGGCCATGAGTTCAGAGCACAACTGCCCCATCAGGTTTCCTAAAGTGCAAATATTTATGGAAGCAGAATGCTGCAGCCCTCATCTTCAGAGCAGCTGTGGACTCAAACCACCTACCTTTTGGTTAGTAGCCAAGCACTTAACACTCCTCACTGAAGCCACCCAGAGTCTGCTTTTTTCTATTGCAGAACACGCTAGGTGAATGTGTGCTGAAGGAACAAATCATTGGGCAGCTGAATGTCTTCTAGTTCATATACTGCCTAGGCGGTGGGTTTTCTCTCCACATTGTCTTGGTCATCAGATTGCATTCATCCATTCTTTCATGAAAAAACAGTTATTGAGCACCTATTCTGCCCTAGGTTCTGTGCTGGGTTCAGGGGCGTCTCCTGTGACTTCTCTACTAAAGTACCACAAACGTGGCAACTTCAAACACCACAGACATAGATTTCCTACTTATGGTGGTCACAAGTCTAAAATCACTTCCCCAGATTTCAAAATCAAGGCCACAATCAAGGTGTGAGGAGGGCAGCTGGAGGAGAGAATCCTCTTGTGCCTTCTCTAGAACCAGTCTGTACTCCAAAGAGTGCTCATGGCACCTTTAATCTTCACAGCCAGTAGTGTAACACCTGCAAATCTCTCTCTGACCCTCCTCCCCTAAGGGCCCTTGTGATTACATGGGCCTCTTAGATGATTCAGCAAGCTCTAGTGGCCTAGTGGTAAGAAGCTTCACTGCAATCCTAAAAGGCACATGGTTCAAAACCACCAGCCTCTCTGAGAGAGGAGGAAGGGCCATCTCCTCCTGTGCAGTTTACTGCCTCTGAAAACCTGCTGGAGGGTCAGCCGTGGGTCGGTTCTTATTCAGTGGTACACAACAACTCAGATAATCGAGGAGGATAATCTCCTTATTTTAAGATTCTTGGCTCAGTCACAACTGCTAAATTCCTTTTCCACATAGGATCACAGATTCCCAAATTCCAAGGATTAGACCATAAGGGTCTCTTATCCCTGTTTCACTGTCCCTGTTTCTTGGTGTTTAAAGCTTAGTGGGAGACTCGGGGAGGGGGGTGTTACTGAATAAATATGCTTGTAGATTCTAGCTTGTGGGAAAATACTATGAAGGAAGAGAACAGTGATGCCAGGGTAGCAGGTGATGGCAGAGGGAGGCTGAGGGTCAGAGCTGGGCATGCTGATGGCGGAGCTGTCCAGCAGAGGGCCCGGAATGGGTGGGGACTTAGGCCATCAGAGGAAATGAAAGAAGGGCTCCCACAGCCCAAGTGCTGTAAACAAAGGATAGTGTCACAGGCTGAGCAGACCCAGGGGGTGAAGCCCCATAAGGCTTGGTCAGTTATGGCAGAAATTGCAGTTTCATTGAAGATGCAATGGGAAGCAGTGGCTTAGCTGGCTTGATTAAATCAGGGCTGTAAACCAGTTCAAAATGGCCCAGTCATTGCCATGGTAAACAAGGACAGCCCACATGTTGCGTAGCAACCAAATCTGTTGGTGGTGGCATTTTGACCTGAGTAGGAACAGACAGCTGTGCCCCACTCAAAGATGTGATGAATGTCACTGTCCTGGGTGTGTGCTCCTCTCCTGTCAATAAGCCCATGTCCTGGATTGTGTCCCTAAAGCCTTCAGGGGAGAGGACAGGCTCAGGGCTCCAGGAAGCAACACGCTTCCAGAGCAGCAAAGTTGGCTGCCATGTTTGACTGTGCATGGCTGTTTCATCCTGGGATCAGAATTCCCTGGGCAAACAGTTTGGGCTGTTGTGTAGCAAGTACTCAGCCCTTGTTTATGGCTGCAATGAGTGGATGGTTCTGAATAATTTGAAAATCCCAAAGCCCTCTCGGGCTGCCATGGGCAGAGGCCTTGGGGTGGGAGTGGGCACACAGGAGTAGAGGTGCCCCATGGTTGTCTGCTTGCCTCTCTCCCCTCCCAGCGCCCTCAAGCTCCCTGCAGCTGAGGCCTCTTTACTGCCAGAGAGCCAGGAGCCATGTGGTTTCCCTGAGCACCCGCCTGAGTCCCTCAGCTGCCTCCTGGAGCACTTCTCTCTGGTGTCCAGAGTCAGGAAAAAACGGTACCTTCAACATCACCCTCCTCCTCCTCCTCAGACCTCTTGTATCCCTTTCAGTCATCAGAAATGAGCACAAGGAGGGTTGAGGAGCAGGGAGGCATTTGCTGTGTCCCACCATGTGATACCTACCCCTTCAGACGTCCAGCCCCTCCTTCTTTGAAGTGTACCAGCCAGCCAGCCTTTCCTGCCAGCCTGGAATCCCCCATCACAGTCAGGGCTGGGGTGGGAAGGAGCAGCTAAGCCTCCTGGTAACCCCGGGGTAGTTTTCCTTTGTTAATTTTAGTCTCTTGCTGACAAACGGCATGGCTCTGTGTAATGACAAACCAAGCCGAGGTTGCCTAACACAGGCAGGCCTCTAGAGTCACAGGAAGGGTGTTTTCTTCTAGAGTTATACCAGCTCTGTAACTTGGGATGAGCGCTTCCCGTCAGAGTGCTCTTTTCCAGAATCCATGAGAAAAATGCATCTGTGTGGATTCTGTCTGTTTGGGGTATCTTGAGGTTGGTGTAAGTGAAGATTATCTGTCATCTTATTTATGAAAACAACAACAACAAAACCTCAGACCCAAAAATGCATTGTCATCAAGTCAAAATTGACTTTAATAGCTGACTCTCTATCAGGTATTTGGAGAAAGTAAAGTCCCTTGGAGAAGCTGGTGGATTCGAACCAGGTAGCCACATTTGGGTTAGCAAGCAGCACAGCTCTCTGCAGCCTACCTCACTAGAGCTCCTGGTGTGACATAATACAACAGAAAAGAAAAAAAAATCTAATTAAACCTCCCCCTTTTGAGTTGAGTCCAACTCACAGGATGAAGTGTAACCACCCCATAGAGTGTCTGAGGCAGATTCTGTCATCTTTCTCAAGCTGAGCAGGTGGTAGATTTGAACTGTTAGCCTTTCCGTTAGCCTTCCAACATTTATTCACTGCTCCACTGGGGCTCCTTATAAAATACTAGAATCTCCTGAAATCACTTTGAAACAAATAGAAGAGTTACCTAAGGATCAAAAAGGGTACAAGCAGGAATGCGTAGTCCTTGGCTACTGTGTGTAAGTAGGTTCCTCCACAATGCTCTTTAAAGTTGCTTTTCCATAGTATTTACCATGATTGCCTGTCTGTTTACTGTTTTCTCATTTATACCACAAGTTGTCCACTAGGGCACATGGAGGGTTGTCTGATTCACCATTGTATCCCTGAGGTCAAAGCCAACACCCAACGCATACTTGCTGCTGTTAACTGTAGTTGAGTTCATTTTGACTCACAGAGACCCCACATGGCCGTGTCTCCATCCAGTAAACACTGGCTGAGGGTCCTGATAGGTTGGTGAATAAGCTCAAGGCTAGTTTGTTCCAGAAGTTTGTGTCGTGTCTTGGTGACAGTCTAGCGTGGGCTCTTTGGAGAGATGAGCTGTGGGACAGGAACTGAGTCAAGATGCTCTGTTTTCAGGAAGGATGGAGTGTCAAGAAGGTGAGTTGGCCTCACTGTTTAGGGCTCTTGTTCTCAGCCCCTCATAATTTGAGACATCTGCAGATGTGTGGAAAGCCATGAATCCGAGCAGAGCTTGAATGATTACAGTGCGTGGGTGACACTCACTTGATGTTTTCTTTTTTTTCCAAGCACCCCACTACTACAAGTACAAGCAGCAGTTCATCTTCCCAGGTGAGTTGTGGGAGCTGGAGACAGCCTCTTCTCAGCCGGCCGCCTGAGGTGAGCGAGAGTTCCTGAAGGAGAGTGGAGGGGAATGCCTTTGGGACAGATGAGGTCAAAGGGGTATTGGTGGAATTCCTGACCTGGGCAGAGCTTCCATGTGTAAATGGAGAAAGAGAGGGTGGGAGGTCCCAAGGGCTCAGTGAAGGAGCCTCTGACGGGGGCTCAGGGGCAGGAGGGCCCTGTGAGGGAGGCAAGGTGGCCAGAGGGGCTTGATCTGGGACAGAGAAACATGAGACTAAGCTGCCTCATCATCCCAGAGGGGCTCAGGGGAGGAGAGGGATTGGTGACCGAGCAGATGGATTCAGCCTAGGCCTGGGGGGCTTGGCAACCCCTTAGTCCCCAACAACACTGGTGCATCTGAGAAGACAAAGTCTAGGTGGCCACAGAAGGGAAAAAAAGCATTGGCTAGCTCCAAGAGCCCCCCAACCCCCCGCCCCATGGTAAAGGCTACCTGCTGCCACCCTCTTCCAGGAACCCGACCTTATGGGGTGGCCTGGCCGCCATATTTGGATCCTCACTGTCCCGTCTCTGATTTTCAGATGTAGTACCAGTGCCAGAGACACCAACCCGGGCACCTCAGGTCATCCTGCATCCAGTGACCTCGAATACAATGTAAGTGGAGCAGAGACCTTCCCACGGCCCAAGGTCCCAGGCCCTGCCGCTTCTGTGGGCTCTGGTTCTGCACCTTTTTTGTCCTCTTCTTGGAATTGATGGAGTGAGAAGGGGCTAGAGAAGCATGAGGACAGAGAGACAGGGGCACAGGCAGAGAGAGAGAGGGAGAATCCCAGCTCAGGCTTAAAGACAAAGGTCAGAACACGGGCCGCCAGAATCAACTCTGCCTTGTTTTTCTTGGGCCTGCCGTGTAGCTTCCAGCGCCAAAGCATTGTCCCAGGCCCTCTTAGGATCAGAAAGACAACTAGTCATTCAAATTGTTCCCCTCCTTAAGAAAAGCGTAATTTAGGATCATGTGGGATCAGTGTGCTGCAGCCTGTGGGACAAACCCAGCCTGCTATGTGTTGTTACAAATAAAGTTTTATTGGCACACAGCTATGCACATTTTTTTAGCATATGGAATGTGGGTGCTGCAACATCAGAGTAGTTGCAGCAGCAGCCGTGTGGCCTACAAAGCTGAAGATATTTACTATCTGGCCTTTTCGAGGAAAAAAAAACAAACAAACGTTTAATGACTCCTTGTCTGTATTCTTATAAAATGGATTACGTTCATTTTAGAATGTTAGGATTTGTGGTTCAAAAATAAAAGAAAGAGAAACTTCTCGCTCGTTCTACCACTGAGCCTTTTGATGCATCTTCTTCCCGTTTATACGTTATGCATTGTGACTTACAGTTTGTGCAGTTTCCATCCTGCTTTTTAACCCCTTCTGTTATAAAACGGCATTTTCCCCATACTGTTGTACATTGTTGACAAACCTTGTTTCCAGTGATTCTAAGACAACATACTGGTGCAGGATTCTTTCCTTTAGAGTTCCTCTTGCTGGATCTCTATGCTTCCCACAGTTCACACTCACAAACAACACTGCAGCGGGCATCTTTGCATGGGGGCTCCTTAGGATTCAGACTCACTTTCCAGGGCTCTGTTGTTACTACAAAGTTGGCATGAAATTGCCTTCCTCAGCTGAGCTGCTTTGGTTGTGACAAAGTCTAGGGCACCCTGGGACCTAGTCTGAATTTGATTGGTTTCCAGCTTCCATTTTTACCTGCTTGATTTTCCTCCTGGCTTCTCCGGCTGCCCCATCCCTCCTGACCCACGTTAGGGACTTTAGTTAAAGACCCAACTGGTACATCGCTTCCATCAAAGCAACAGCAATTTGTTGTGGGATATTGCACCGACTTCTAGCTCCGGATCATCTCTCAGCGGTGCATAAACCAATCTCACAATTTGTGCAAGGCGAGCACCAAGTTATTAACTGAGCATCGGAAAGTGCTAGCAAGAAACTGAGTCAATCACCACCTGCCATCGGCTTAGTGTGCATGGGGGGAGGGAACCACAACTTAGCAAAAGGGAAATCATTTCACGGCCCCAGCTGCTGCAGCCAGGTCTTGATGCAGAGATGAGGCAAGGTGGTCTTGTTGTGGGGCTCAAGGAGGAGTTTTGTCTGCATTTCCCCACCCGAGTGTCCCCAGTTCACCAAGTCCCCAGCCGCTTCAGTGTGCTCCTTCTGTCTCGTAACCACACATGATGGGTTAATATGATGGCAGACCCACCCTGCTTTCCCCTTCTTTCAGCCTTTGCAGCCTTTCAGAGTGTCCCTTTCTGGCCCAGAGACTCTCCTATCAGTGTTTGGGGAGACTTGGAATAAGAAAGATCCTCAAATTGGGGGAGTCAAAGAGAATCTGCTGAGTCTGCTGGAGAAGTGGGGAGGAGGGTGCCATTGTTGTTTGTTGTGACTGCCTCCTCTCACCACTCCCAGCCTTCCATGCCTTCAACGGCCCAGTGACTGTGCCCCCACTGATACCTCCTACAAACACACTTATGTCCCATTCTCTAAAAACACACCCAAACATGCTGTACCTCACAGCCCGATCTCATGCCATCCTCTTTAGCACACTCCTCATACCCCTAATACATATCCAATAGTACCATCAATATATACCATGGTCCCCAGTACCCCTGGAAGTATGCCCCTGTCTCTTATATGCACAGCCTCTGCAGACCACAGCCCATAATATCCACCAGTCTTTGTCATGTACTTGGTACCCACACACGGACACACTGACTCTGCACCATGTTCACATGCATAGACACACACTCACTAGCACATGCATTCACACACTTATCACACTGCACACCTTGCATCTCCTGGTCCAGAGCAGCCCCAACTCATCCTTCCTCTTCATCCTCATCCTACACCTCCTGAGTCAGAGAGATGGGCCAGGGCAACTCATACCCTGTGAACTTGCCAAAACGCATCAGCGAAGCTCTCCTGGGAACTTCCCCCACACTCCGTTCCTTCATCCTCTTGCTTTTGACCCTAGTCTCTTTACCCTGTGTGTCCAGTACCTCCATCCTTACTGCCATTCCTCCCAGTAGATATGTGCTATAACTGGGAGCCATGCCAGTCTCCCCTCAGTGTCCCTCCCAAGGACCTAGCACTGTTCCTGGAACATCATTCCAGTTGAATTCATGAATGAGTAGACAAACAAATGAGAGATTCTGATTCAAGTCAACCTTAGCGGACCCGTTGAATCCTCCCACGCAAACACCTAGAGGTTCTAATACCTCTTCTACCCAAGGCAGTCAGGCCACTTTACAAAAGCGGGAATCACAGAAGCAGTAATGAAAAAGGAGTCCCAGGCAGCTCAGAAAAATCTACCCACTGTGTTGTTCTTGAATTCTGCTCTGTGGCAGGCTGTAGGTTGTTGAAGACACGATTGTGGAAAGTGAGGTAATGGTGGGAACTGTGCATTTTCGAGTTCTCATCCCTGGTTAAACTGGGTACAGGAACTTTTCACCCCGGCGTCACGTTTGTTTTTCTTTCTTTAAAGCTTGGAAGGAAATCCATTACTTCAAATTGAAGTGGAACCGACCTCAGAGGTGAGGACCTGAGGGTGGTGATGAAACTTTTCCCAGGTGCCCTGAACACACCAGAGCCATTTGGTGCCTGGGGGTAGTTGGGGTGGAGGGGGGATAGAGGCCCCATTTGATGAATGTCCCAACTCAGGGACAATTAACAAGCGCCAGCCCCTCCCAGAGCTGAGCCTAATGGGCCGTGGCATGGTGTGCATCACGGAAAAGCTGGTTGTGTGGAAGTTGGCAAGAGATTTGCATTCTTAGTTGGAAAATCAGCTCAGAGCAGAATGAGAGGGGGTCGTACCTCACTGCCGCTAAAAAATATAAGGGGAGAGAGGGCTTTAGGGAAACCAGGCTTAGCCACAGATTGCAGATGCTCCCAGGCTCTGTCCACCTGTCAGAGGGGACAAATTAGGTGTCCTGTCCCCTCATCTCTGTCAGTGCATCCTCCAGAGGGGAAGGGAGAGAGACTGGATTCCTGGATCACATCATGGCCTTTTCTGGTGCTAAGTGGTGGTTGGAAGTGATTCTGGGGGGAGCTAGTGTTACTTATGTCATTTCTCCCCAGCGTGTGGATGGAGATACCTTGTTCAGGTGTGTTAGCTCGGGTAGAACCTACACCCATCCAACAGGCCACCTTTTCGGAGGTGCTCTTGCTCGTCCCGAGGCCTCTGGGCATCCTCCATGGCTTGGCCACTGCTGTTCTCCTACTTCAGCAAAAGGACCTCAGAGGCAGGCACCCCCAAACACCAGGCTGGGAAAGTGTGTCCTCTAAGAGCTCAATTATAAGTGGTTGTCAGACCCAACTTACTGGAATCTCACAGGCATGTGGGAGAATGATGCAGATTCCAGGCCCTCGGTTGCTGAGATTCTGACTCTGTATGTCTGGGTGGAGCCCAAGATTCTGAATTAGCTCAGAAATTAGGAGGGGTGGGTTGATAGGGGTGATCAGGTGTGTGCAAAGAGTTATATAGACTATGCTCTTTTTCAAGCCTCAAACCACCTGCAGAGGCAAGTTTAATTACCCCCACTTTACATGGAAAGAAAGGGAGGCTCAGTGAAGTGAGGTGCCTTAACCAGCAGTCACACAGAGGCCAGATCCAGCTTCTCTGACTGTGAAGTCCATTCTATTAGCCTCACCTGGGGGCAGTGTGGTTCAGGGGTAGAATTCCCCCCTCCATCCGTGCGGAGGAGCCGGGTGTGAGTCCCAGCCAATGCACAGCTACCACCCTTCTGTCATTTGAGGCTTGTCCAAATCAGCAGGTCCCAGCGGAGCATCTGCACTAAGATAGACTAGGAAGAAAGACCTGGCACAGGTCTAATTCTGGAAAATCAGCCAGTGAACACCCTGTGGATCATGAGGTTTGCTCTGCCACCAGTCATGGGGATGGAGCAGGACCGGACAGCGGTGTTCCATTCTGGTGTGAGTGGGCTTGTCCGGAGTCAGAGATTTCCTTGTGGCCAACAGCTGTGACCACGGTGGCCTCACCCTCAAACGTCCTCCCCCTTCTCTCACTGCTTAGTGAGTGCTGACAGTAAGTTGCCTCTTCCAGCTTCTGACTCACTAGTCCCAGCTTGTCTGGGGGACACCAAGGCCTTTTCTGTTGAGGACAGTGACACATTATATGCAGATGCGGGCCTGTGCCTATATGTTAGCCCGTTGTCTTTATCACAGAGAATCTGTGGGTGGTATAAATGATTAGCTCACTCACTGCTGACCACAAGGTTGGCGGTTAAAATCTACCCAATGGCACCACCGAAGGAAGGCATGGTGACTCACCTCTGTGGGCACAGTTCTGTTCTGACCTGTAGGGGGTCGTCAGGGGTTGGACTCAGTTAGATGACCCCTGGTTTATTTTAATCTGTCACACGCACAGAGTAGAAGGTAAAGCCAGTCACGTTAAGTAGGAAGGACGTGAGCTGTTAGGAGCTGAGAGATCTCAAATTGAGTCCTAGCTCCTGGCTGTGTGACCTAGACCTGGAGCAAGGGTCCTCCTAGGCGGCCCACCTGCCTGGTTGTCCTGGGACTGCAGGGCGCTTCCTAGATGTAGGCATTAATTAGGTGCTGAAACTGGGAATGTTACTGTCATGTACCATCAACTCAGAATTGACTCTTAACTGACCCTCCAATGGGGTTTCAGAGGCAGTAAATTGCACCAGAGAAGATTGCCCATCTCTCTTCCTTAGAACAGCTGGTGATTTCGAACCATTTACCTTTGTGTTGGCAGCACAATTCCTCACACTGAGGAATTTCACCAGAGCTCCCTAAGACTGGGAATAGTTCCAGCAAACCAGAGTAGGTGGTCCCTCTAGCCCCTCTCTGTGATTCTGTTTCCCCTTAGCAAGCACTAGAGAGAGATGTTCTTTTTAGATTCTTCCCTGGAGGATTCTAAGCAAGAGCTGCCTGGAGTGGGAAAGGAGAGTGTGTGTATACCAGCCACCATGCACCTAGAGGAGTGCCCAGACCCATTGATGCACTGGGCCCTGCAGGACCTGGTGCAGGCCGGGCAGGGGCATGCGCAGCTCTGACCTCTCCCTGCTCTGGCTGCAGAACGAAGGCCACGAGGAGGCCGAGGAGTCGGAGGATGACTTCGAGGAGATGAACCTGTCCCTCCTCTCGGCCCGGAGCTTCCCTCGCAAGGCCAGCCAGACCAGCATCTTCCTCCAGGAGTGGGACATCCCCTTTGAGCAGCTGGAGATCGGCGAGCTCATCGGAAAGGGCCGCTTCGGGCAGGTGTACCACGGCCGCTGGCATGGGGAGGTCGCCATCCGGCTGATAGACATTGAGAGGGACAACGAGGACCAGCTGAAGGCCTTCAAGCGGGAGGTGATGGCCTACCGGCAGACGCGGCATGAGAATGTGGTCCTCTTCATGGGAGCCTGCATGAGCCCACCCCACCTCGCCATCATCACCAGGTCAGTCCTCCCTGGGCAGGGGCCAGGAGCTGGGGGCGGTGTCCCCACAGGCGGAGTCATAAGGCTGTGCTGCAGGTGGTTAGTGGACTTCCATTCACCAGCTTGAAGGGTTACAACTTCAGAAAATACTTGCAGTGCTAAAATTCTCCCCTAAACAAGCCTTGGGGAGTCAGAAAAGTTGAATCTCATGCCTTTACTGTCCCAAGTTCAAGGGTGGCAAGTTTATCCCCCCTTAAAATACGTCCAGTGGTAGCTGTTGTCGCCTTTTTGTCATGTGGTCTTTATGCAACAACTCAACTCTGCTCATTACATGAAAAATGCTGTGAATATATATAAGAAATTAGTGTTGCTCTGTGCCAATAAAACTTTATTTACAGAAACAAGTGGCGGGCCAGGTTTGTCCTGCAGACTATAGTTGCCGACTAAGATCCTGATGAGTATCATCCTGAAATGACATTTTAATAGTCATTAAAGTTTGTTGTTGTTTACTGTCGAGTCAGAACCAACCCGTAGCTGCCTCTCTGGTGGGTTTTTAGAGGCAGTTAATTGGATAGAAGGAGATTGCCCATCTTTCTCCTATGGAGCAGCTGGTGACCTCAAACTGTGTGCCTTCAGGATTGCAGTGCAGCTTCTTGCTGCTAGGCCACCTTTGCAGGGATTTACAGTTATTATAAATGCTCAGGGCTGTTAGCCTGTGGGTGAAGAGGGGTTGTTTAGAAAGAGCTAACATTTTTTAAATGTCAGATAATAGTGACTTTCTTGGGCTCATTCTAACCTCACCCAAGAACTTGGGGCTTTGAAAATATAAATCCCCTTTGTTTCATTGGAAGAGTTAGGTTAATACTTTGGTATAATCTCAAACTCAGAGGTTTGCTCCCTATTGCATTAAGGGGATGGTGATGTTCTTGGTATGGCTTGAGAGGCCAAGGGTCAATTAGGAACCTTATCCTCCTAGTCAGGCAATGTGATCCCAAATACACAAGACTCACCTCTTAGCAGGTACATTAGGAGGAGCTGTGGGTTCAAGAAATGGCAGATATGCCTTTGACCTGTTCTCGATTGCTAAAAAGCCTATTTGAGTCCATTTGTCTGATGTAAGTGTCAACGTATGGTGACCTCTTGCACATCAGAATGTTGCCTGATCCTGTACCATCATCATGATCTTTGCTCTGCTCAAGTTCATGGTTGTGTCCACTGTCTATTTTGGGTATCTTTCAACCTAGACAATATTCTGCTGTGATTCATAGAGTTTTCATTGGCTAAGATAAAGCAATCACCAGACCTTTCTTCCTACTCTACCTTAGTCTGAAAGCTTTGCCTGAAATATGTTCTTGTACTGATGTTACAGCTTACAGCATCATAGTAACGCACAAGCCACCACGATACGACAAAC
The DNA here is from genome assembly GCF_000299155.1 of Elephantulus edwardii. Lineage (NCBI taxonomy): Eukaryota > Metazoa > Chordata > Mammalia > Macroscelidea > Macroscelididae > Elephantulus > Elephantulus edwardii. Next base: position 3,241,011 of record NW_006399839.1, on the reverse strand, counting down.
TTAAAGAGGAGTTGCTAATAGAAGACATGCTGTTGTCTTTCACCACTAATGATGCAGTTGGTGGGTTGACTAGCATCCATGTGAAGAATAATAAGTGCTTGTGGATCCAGGTTTGGTGATCCGATCACAGATGGTCATTCAGTTTCTGTAAGCCAGGGTTAAGTTACTCTGCACAGGACAGAGGTGGCCCTCAACTTGGCTGATAACATTCAGGGATTGAGCTGTTCTGATTATGGGAGTGCATCAGTCAACTGTTGCTGAGTGACAAACTACCCCCAGACTTGGTGCGTTCCCTCCATTCTCTGGACAGCTCTTCTGGCGTGTCTGTGGTCAGTTCCAGGTCAGCTGAGAGCATCCTTTACATCTGCTGGAAGGGACACATGGTCAGCTGTGAGCCCTTGGCCCTGTCATACTCCAGCAGGTTAGCTCAAGCTCATTCCCTGGTTGTCTCAGAGTTCCAACTACAGCAACAGATCTAGTCCTGATGTATATGTGTTTTTCAGCCTCTCGTGGTGTTATGCTGGCCAGAGCAAGCCATGGGACCCAGTTGCTCGTGATTCAGCACAGTCCCCTCTTTCTCAGAGTAGAACTGAGTTCCTTAGCGTTCACTGGCTAGGGTTTCAGTAGGTTTCCAGAACTTTCTTCCAAGTAGCCTCAAACCTCCAACTTTTCATTTAAAAACTAAGCACATTAACTATGTGTGTCACTCAGGGTTCCAACCTGGATTGTAGGTGTAAGTGGAGAGATGGACTCTACCTTTTGGTGGGAGGATTTACGGTGTTATATTGCAAGAACAAAGATGCAGGGCATGGAAAACTGGTGCTATTTCCCTAGTCTACTATAGGGAGACCCTTAACTTCTTTTCTTCTTTCTCCCCCAGTCTGTCCTCTTCTCTCAGCAGGTGTGGTGGCAGTTTTTTTCTCTAGCACTGCTCTTCCTCCCACAGATCTGACCTGTAGCTTATCCCAACATTCTCTGTGATCAGATTTCACCTTTTGGCAAATTTTCCTTATTGTATCCCTAAATTCAAGAGAGTGAGCTCTCATGGCCTAGTGGTAAGGAATTGCACTTCCCAAACCAACGACATGCAATTTGAATCCACCAGCTGCTCTGTGGAATAAAGATGAACAGACTCCTTTTATGGGATTTACAGACTCTGAAAACCTGCTGGAGGTCTCCTATGGGTCAGTTCTGACTCAACATTACACAGCAACACCACCATGAATTAACAGTTGAAGCATTGCTAGTCTCACCATTAAATTGAGCATATCCAGTGGCAGAAGTGGAAGTCTCACCACCAGAAAAGAAGAGGAAGCAGAGAACGCAGAGTGTGCATTCTTTGGGGCCAGAGATTCCTGCATCAGGGATTGTATTCTGAGAAGCTCTCTGGGCTGAGGGATTGTATCTTGCTGCTAACCTGAGTTGTAGCCTGTTGACATCCCCAGTAAACCCTATAACCATGGTGGGGGGCGGCGGGGAGGGAAGCAGTGGTGGTTCAATGATAGAATTCTCACCTTCTCTGCGGGTAACCCAGGTTCAGCTCCTGGGAGATGCTCTTATGTGTGGCTACCACTTGTCTCTCAGTTGGAGTTTCCATGTTGTTGTGATGCTGAACAGATTTCAGCAGAGTTTCTAGACTAAGACAGACTAGGAAGAAAGGCCTGGTGATCCCCTTCCCAGAATCAGCCAGTGACACCTTGGGGGTCACAGTGATCTAATCCTCAACCACTCGCTGGAACAGTATAAGCCGAGGCAGTGTTTCATTCCATTGTGCATGAGGTTGCCATGGGTTGAGGAACCTACTCAATGGCAAGTAACTACAATACAGTTGGAGACATTTCAGAATCTTTCTGAGGGCCTCCCACCTCCCTGGTCTCTCACCTGGTCTCCCTGTCTTCCTCACCCCCTTCCCCGAGGGGGGGACTAATTGGGTGTAAACAGATGCTGTTAGCAGCCGTCCTCGAGAAGAGTGGTCCTGATGGAAATGTGCCACTCAGCCCTCAGGCAGCTGCACTGGCAGCCCTTCTCCATTGTGCCCCAAACTGCCAGCCCCCTCCCCAACCACCATCACCGCCTACAGATTGCACAAACAATGCCGCCTTCTCCTGGCACCAACATAAAGACCGTGCAACTGTGGGATGTGTAATTGGTCTCTGAAGTGTTTTGGTATTTCGCGTGAAGCCTGGAGGAGTCCAGATGAGCCTCAAACAAGTGGCATTTATTCCCTATGATTATGTAGTTATATATTTCTCTTCAGGAGGGGCTCCCTGCCCGCCACCCCCACACTCAGCAGCGTCCACTTGTTGACCATCCACATTTTCTCCTCTGTACGTAGTGTTTGAAACCAAATATTTGAGTAATTTGATTAATCATCTGCATGCTCCCCATTGGATGGCCGAGGTCGATGGTTGGACAAAAGCCAACCAACTGGCCCAATTTTGGGACCCTGGATTATTTTACGGGGAACATAAGACTAGATAATTACCTGGCATACTCCGCAGAACTTCACAATGGTGCGTGCTACCCAATTACTTAGTCATTATCATTGAAGTTAACAAGTATTTCTAAGATTAGCTTCCTTGTCATGCAATATGTATGGCTCTTGGTAATGAGTAATAACTAGCGAGTTACCCAATTGCTAGATCCCCAAATGCAATTAGCAGAATTGCTAAATTGTCTCATGATTGGCTTATTAGGTGATTATTGCAAAGCTATCAGCAGCCTGCACCATTGCTCATTTAAAAACTCCAAGTGGAATCTGAAAGCCAATAAAAATAGAGTTAGATGAAAGCAGCTGTCTCTCTCCTGCCTTGCTGAGCCTCAGTTGTGCTGTCTGTGAAATGAGCAGATGGGTTGCTATGTCTGCAGCGTCTCCAGTTCCCTGATTCTCTGAGAGTGGGCTGTGCTTGAGATGCTGACTGGGGCAGTTTTGGAGCAAGCAGTGCTTTCTCAAGTCTGCTCTGCCTAGGCCACCTGTATCAGAAGCTCCTGGGGAGAATCTTGAGTGGGGTGTGTCACTGAAATACAGACTCTTGGATGCTACATGTATAGCTTCCACCAGATGCTGGAACACAGGGCACAGACTTGATGACCAAATGCAGAAGTCTGAAGTGGGTCTGTCTCTTGGCTGAAATCAAATTGGCAACAAGGCTGTGTTCCCTTCCTGGGGGCTCAAACTGAAACTCCATCATCTGGCTTCTCCCAGTGTGTCAAGCTTCACTCTTTGCATTTCATCATTTCATGGCCGATGGTCCCTTCCTCTGTCCTCAGAGTCAACAGCACAACATCTTGCTTCCGAGGTCACGTAGTGCTACTGTAACAGAATACCAAGTGGTGACTTTAACAATCAGAAATGTATTCTCTTGAAGGTTAGGGAGCTAGAAGTCTGAATTCATGGCACTAGTTCCAGGGGAAGGCATTCTGTCTCTCTATTGGCTTATAATTTAGGAAGAAGGTCCTTTCCTCTTTTCAGTACCCATAGACGTTGGAAAGCTTCATGTATTTGATGTCAATCCTCCACTGGTCCTAGGAGTTTCTCAGCACAGGGACCTGGATTCATATGATGTGCTCTGTTCCTGGCTCTTCTTTCTTGAAGGTGCCAAGGTTTCTCTAGTGTCTGCTCAATTGTTTGGTTTCTTTTGTACCTCAAAACAGATTGCCTCAAGACAAAAGCTAATCTTGCAGATTGCAGCCTGCCCTGTTAACATGTTGCTGCAAATGATGGCTATAGTGAAAAAAATGTGTTTTTAAACATAGTCGTCAATTTAAAAGTGTGTGGCAACGTGTTAACAGAGCTGCTATTAATCCTACCTAATTAGCATCATAAAAGACAGGCTTTACAACACATAGGATGATTGTATCAGATCACAAAATGTAAGAGAACCATGAGAATTCCTGAGAATCATGGCCTAGCCAAGTTGACACATATTTTCAGGGGACACAGTTCAGTGTAACATTGCCACCTTCTTTGTTCAAACCTCATCTGCCTCCCTCTTTATAAGGGCCCTTGTTGTTATTCTCTAGACCTAACCATAGATTATGCACTCCCTGGATAGTGCAAACATTTCACAGGCTCAGCTTCTGATCAGAAGGTTGGAGGTTCAAGTCTACCCAGAGTTGCTCCAGAAGAAAAACATGGCAAGCCACTTGCCAAAAATCCACCACTGCAGACCATGGTCTGCAAGAGCATTGTGGAGTAGAGGAATTGGGGGAGCTTCCAGAGAAGGGCACAGCTCAGAAGAGAGAGTTGTGATAGCTACAGAAGCAACAACAGTTGAAGGAAGTACCCACCTCATCTGCCCTCCCTTCCCATCATGGTCAGGGAGCCAGTGACCTTGGCAGAAGCCTGGCTGCTTCCCCACCCCACCATCAGCTGCCCTTGGCCAGACCAGGATGCATGTGATATCAGGACCAGGATGCATGTGATATCAGGACCATTTGCTGCTTTGACAGTGGGTGAGACCTGAACCAGATGAAAGTCCAGGTGGGGTTCTTAGTTACTGCAAGGATGGGAGCTGTGAAGGGCTCCAGTGAGTGCAGAACTGCCCTGTTCTTCTCAGATAACAGTATCCCCAGTGTCACCATGCCCTTGTTAGCTTCCTCCAGTGCTCCCTCCATCAGAACCACACCCACTGCCACCAAATCTGTTCCAACTTGGAGACCCTGTAGGACAGAGTCAGGATGCACAGTATGATTTCCTAGGCTGTGGGCCTGTCAAAGTAGATTACCTTTCCACTTTGGAATGCCTGGAGGGTTTGAACCATTAACTTTTTTATTAGTAGCCCAATGCTTAGGCCATTATGCTATCAAGACTTCTTCTTTCTATTAAAAGAAACAAAACACAAAACCTTGAAACTCATTGGTGTTGAGTGTGAACCAACTCCAGTGGGCTTTCAGAGGCTGCAAATCACATGATAAGGGATTGTCCACCTTTTCCCTGTGGAGCAGCTGGTGGATTCAAACCACCAGAGTGACACTGCTTTGGATTAGAAGCACAACTCCCTGCAGACTATGCCACCAGAGAGTGTTCTTTCTGTGAAGAACATGGGAACCCTTTGTTTCCATTATGTGCTCCTTTCACCAAAGCCAAGAGTGGCAGAGCTGCTGGAAATTTCACCCTGGTTGAGGGGCAGGGTGAATGCGGATTCCAAATTATGAGCCAAAGAAACAGCAGACTCCTCCAGCCTTCAGCAAGCAGAGTGAGCATCTCTGGTGTATCCCTGTGGCCATTTACACTTAGGGAAACTGAAGTCAAAGTCAAAGACCCGAGGAAGCCCTTGCAGAGTCACAGATGAATAACCATAAAAACCTGGAAGTGAGCCCATGTGTATTTTGAATATTTGCCTTGTGCAAGGCAAGAACAATGGGTCATCTTCTCAGCTGTCATAGTGGTTCTCAGTCTGTGGTCCTACTAGAACCACTAGGATCCATAGATCCCATCCTGTTCCAACATGCCAGCACCTGTGTCCTTATTAAGATCCATGGCATAGGCGCATACCACACTTTAAGAAGCACTGGCTTATTAGAACTGTTTCTCTGTAAAAACAAACCAAAAAACTCCTGTTGCTGTTGAGTCAATTCTGACCCATAGGAACCCTGTAGAACAGAATAGAATTGCCCCATAGTTTCCAAGGCTTTAAATCTCTACAGAAGCAGACTGCCTTGCCTCACTCCCGAGAAGTAGATTGTGGGTTGGAATTACTAGCCAAATACTTTACCCATGGGACCACCAGTGCTCCTCATAAAGCCAATGGCCATCAAGTCAGTGCCAACTAATAGTGATTATATATAATGTCCTGTAACTTCCTTTTTGCAGGGACCAGTAGAGAGTCAGTCAGTCTCTCTCTCTCTCTCTCTCTCTCTCACACACACACATTCTCTTCTCATATACACCTTCACTTTCACACATCTCTTCTCTGTTTTTCTCACTCTTCATTCTCTTTCTCACACTCTTCCTCTCTTATAGACACCTAAACACATTCTCTTTTTTTCCTGGCAAAAGACCAATTTCATGACTATTAACAACTCACAAAGGTCATATAGCCCGTAAGTGTCCGTCGTCACCCCTGAAGATTTTTCTAGAACTCTACTCTTTGAGAAACAGGCTTGGGGCACAGAGGTCTGCACCGTCCTCTCAGCCTTGTGAAGTTGACTGCACAGCCTGCGTGCGGTGACTTCAAGCTGTCAGCATCTCCAGGGAGTAGAAATAACGAAGTCCCATGGGGCCTCATTTGCCAGCATCTTCAAGTTGGTAAATATAAGCAGCTATTTAATAGATTATTTATCTTCAAGTCCAAATCAGGGCTTGTTTTCCATGCTTTCAAACTGAACAGCACCAAGCTGCTGTATGTGACAGGCAAGTGGCCCCAGCTGGCTGCCTTGCACGACTCAGGCTTCTCATGCCTGGACTAGATCTTGACTTGCTTTTTCTACTTCACGCTGTACTTGTGGGCTTCCTGACTTCTTCTTTTTTTCAAAAACCTCAGCCAGTTTGATTGTCCTAAATATAACATACGAGAGTTTGAGGGGTCTGAGTACATGAAGATTCAGTCCCCCCTCAGCAGTTGGAATCGGCTTCCTTTTATGTGCAGAAAGCTGAATCGTTTCCCGTTCTAAAACACAGCTGAAAAGGTTTTTTGTCTGTGGCTGCCTTTAATTGTGCTGAGATGTGAAGCGCCCTGGGACTTTTTGTGAAGGAAGGTCTATAAATGGACTGCCTCGTTATCATCATTATTATTAACATCATCTCGTGGATACTGCATATGCCCATTGGTGAAAGAGCTGATGGCCAGGGGAGGACACTCTGGGTCAAAGACCCCTTTACCAGCCACCACTTGCCTCAAACCTCAGTGACTCTAAAGTTACTGGTGCGATCTCTACTCTCCCTCAGAAAAGAACCTGTGAGTCTCATTTAACCAGTGATCACAGGCCTGATACAGAAATGGCATATGCATTAAAGGAAGAGTGTCAGGTTCACCCACGGTGCCTCAAGGCAGAGAGAATCGCATTCGAGTCTTGGTGTATATCCTTCCAGACATTTTTCTTGGACTGTATAACCTATTGCAACATGGTACTCATCAACATAATAGCTACTGTAAGAAGTGGCTTAACACAATAGGAACTTAAATCTCACTCATGTAACAGTCCAATCTGGGTATTCTGGGATGCTGAGCACCTTTTCTCCATAAATTGAGGGGTTCAAGCTAGGAGTCCTCTACTGCTAGCTGGGATGGAGCATAAAGGGGCACATATAGGCAGTTCATCACGTGATCCACATACATCACTCCCCTGGCGTGCCATTGGGCAGCACCAGGACGTCAGCCACACCCACTTGCAAGGAAAGCTGGGAAATAGCTGTGTTCCTGGAGAAACCGGAAGGGGGTTTGATGGACAGGGCCCAGCTCTGTAGCACACATACAAACATGTGCGTATGAACATAACATTCTTTCCTTCCAATTAAGTGACCCATCCACTTTTTCACTAAACAATATTTGTATGGGATATTGACGTTTTGAACCCGGGTCTGTTGCAAAGCTCTTCACTCAGATTTCTGCCCCACAAGATGAGGACATTTGTTGCTCTTGAAAGATAGTGATAAGAATGGAAGATCCAATATGTAAAACCAGATGCCAGTCCCACTGCCCTCAAGTCAGTTCTAACTCATAGTGACCCTCCATCGTGTTTCTAAAGCGATAAATCTTTATGGAAGTAGATTGCTCATCTTTCTCCCTCAGAGCAGTGAGTGGATTTGAACTGCTGACCTTTCAGTTGCCTGGTCTTTTACACAGTGCTCCACCAAGGCTCCTTTTCTTTTTTTCATGTAAAGGCGCCTCTTACTGGAGGTGCTTGACAATAATGATAGTATTACAATATAAATAGTAACTATGGCAGCAATTAGTAGTGAAAGTCCCCATTAGAAGTAAAAGCGTCATTGGTGCTGCTAACAGCTGGTGTCTCATGTTTGTCATACTATCTAATGAGATGAGGCGATGATGACTGTAGTCCGATGGCTTGGTTTTGTGTCCCAGCTTGTCCCTTGTCCAGTTACTTAATGCCTCTAGGGTTCACTCAGGAAGAAATGTCAGGGCAGGAACTGAATGTACCGATCTCAAGCTCAGATAGAAGGTTTCAGCCAGAAGCACACATGTATGAGACACCAGGTAGCAGTGGTGCTTGATTCTATGGTCGTGAGTGAGGTCAGCCAAGGAAGAGAGGAGGGTCACTTGAGGACTGAGCTGTTCCAGCTTTGGGTGGCCTGAGATAGAGTATGTGTAAGTTGTCCCCACCGCCCGCTTCTTCCCCCTGTAAACTGTCTTCTTTGTGGTGATGTTGTCATTTTTAAGTGCCATCGAGTCATAGGTGACTCATAATGGCCCCATGAACGAAAGACCTGAATACTTGTATCATTTTCATCCTTTCTCCAGGTGGATAGGGTTTCCGGAGGCAAGCTATTTGAGAAGTGGATGTCACTCCTACTTCGAAGCTTATTTTAATCAGGGAGCTCCACCAAACACTGTCCACCATGGGCGACCATTATCGCATTAGACACATCAGTGTCACGGTGTTCAGCTTCATAGCAACCATGAGTTACAGCAAGTAAATGGACCAGGGCTATACGACCTAGAAGAATGTTTGATCAAAACCAGTTAAAAATAGCCCTGAGAGCCGCGGATTAAAGTCACCCACCTTTGGCTTGGTAGCATCACTTTCTGTCCACCAGGCCAACTGTTGTTGTTGTTAAGTGCCATTGAGTCGTAGGCGACTCACAGCGACCCTGACTCATGATAACTCCATGCACAATGGGACACAACATTGCCCAGGCTTACCTCATCCTCACGGTTATCTGGGGATCGAACCATTATAAGCCGTAGAGGTTTCATTGGCTGATTTAAGGGAGCAGATCACCAGGTCTTTCTTCCTAGTCCATCTTAGTCTGGATGCTCCATGCATCACAGCAATCTGCAAGCCTCCACTTGCATGATGGGTAGTGGGCATGTGTGAAATTCATTGTCCAGGATTCAAACCCAGGTCCGTCACCCCCATAGAAGGGAAAGATTCCACCAGTTGAACAACTGCTGCCACTGTTGTTGTTGCTGTTGTTATGTACCATCAAGTCGGAGTAGCTGACCCTCCAGCAGATTTTCAGAGGCAGTAAATAGCATGAGAGGAGAGTGCCCATCTTTTCCCCCACGGAGCAGCTGGTGAAGTTGAAACAGATGCCTTTGGAATTCCTTACCACTAGGCCACTAGAGCACCACAGTCCCTCTTATTACTTCCTTCCCTTTTATACTCGTCAGGACACTTATCACCATAACAGAGTGAATATTTTGTTGTTTGTTGGTCTGTTTGCTTGTGTTCAGTCTCTTTTCCTCACCTGCCCACTTAGAACAGAAATCTCAGGAGAGCAAAGCTCCCAGCTGGTTTACTCACCTCTGTATAACCAACCTCTGAAACATTAGCTCCTCCTGCAGTACTCACTGTATGAATGAATAACAATTTCCAAAAATACTCTCACCCCCATTATCACAGCTCGCGCCTCTAGGCGAGTGGAGCAGCAAGCAGTGAATGATGGTATTTCCTTCCATTTACTGAGAAATGAGTGGGGCAGAAGTAAAATAGAGTACAAACTGGGCGATGACTACAAGGTGTGGGAGAGTCAGTGTGACAGGGAGAGAAGATGTCAATTTTGTGGGATCAATTACAATAATACCATGAGGGAGTAGAGTGGTTTTGGGTTTGTGTAGTTTTGTTTTGGTTTTAAATTTTCCACTGATTTATTTACAAAGTTTGAGTGCGTTATTGTTCACAAAAGATCCTTCCCATTTCCTTCACCCCACCCGCTCATCAAATTGTGCAACCCTGTGATTAACACCTCATCCCCCATCCTCACCCCTCTATTTCCACCCTCTCCCCCCTTTGGATCCTCATACTCATTCTACAATAATGGTTCTATACAGTATTTATCCTTGTGGGACTGAGTGAGTTCACTCAGCATAATGCTCTCCAGTTCCTCCCAAGTTAGGTAGTAATTTACAAAATCATTGCTCCTGCGTAATGGAATAGTATTCCATTGTATGAATGTACCACTACTTCTCAATCCATTCATTTGCGGTTGGACATCTGGGCTGTTTCCATGTGCTTGTGATGGTGAATAATGCTTCCGTGAACATTGGTGCGCAAGTTTCCATTTGAGCTGCAGTTCTCATTTTCTTGGGATATATTCCAAGCAATGGAGTAGCTGGGTCATATGGAATTTCTATGTTCAGCTTTTTTTCCCTCTTTTGTAATGTTTTATTACCATAAAGTAAAATGCAAAATTTAAAAAAAAATTTTTTTTCACAAAAACGATAAACGTTTCTCATTTAACATAGTTGAAGTCCATAGGAAGGTGATAAACACAGTTCTTACAATCCAAGCACTCTCTAAATATTGAAATTTCCGGGGGTTTGAAGATATTCCTCTGTACCCACCAGCAAGAAAAAAATGTACACTTTCAATTTGCGTATGTTCAGCTTTTTGAGGAAATCACTAAACTGCCTTCCAGAGTGGGTTGTACCATTGTACAATGGCTTTGGGTTATTTTGTACATTCATCATAGGCAAGGTCCCAGCAGTTTGGATCCACCAGCCTCTTTGAGGGAGAGAAATAAGGGAGAGAGTCTCCTCCCATAAAGAAGTACAGCCTCAGAAACCCAATGGAGGGCCACCATGCATCAGAATAGGCTCAGTAAGAGTGGAGTTTTGGGGGTGACGCCCTGTGCTGGTGAGAATAGGAAGAGGAAGACGTGATCCCTGTCCCCTTGGAGCTCACAGACAGACAGGTTGTTTGTTATTTGCTAAATGATATGAGAAGGTCTATAGTGGGACCATGTGGGGTGGGGCAAGGAACCCACTGGGGAATTAGCCAGGTGGACAAGCAAGAAGGTTGTTGGCATTTCTGATAGTGGGAATAGAATGTGCAAAAGCACAGAGATGGGAGAACAAGGGCCGTGAGCACAATGCATGTGCAAACCAGCAGAAAATAGGGACCTGAAATTAATCTAAACCTTATGATCCAGGCTGGGGAATGTGCACCTTTCTTCCCAAGGCAGGAACGAGCCACTAGGGATTGTACCAGTGGAGGACACCACCCGGTTGGCACTTAGATGACAGGCATTCCCTTTTCTTCTGAGAGCTTAAAGCAGACCTGCTGATGGGCTTTCCTCCCCCAAGCTTGGTGTGGACATTAGTGCTGGTGCTAATCAGACATTAGCCGGAGCCCTCACAGGTTTGAATGCCTTAGGTTGGGGAAATAGTTGATTCCCTCAGGGGGATAGCAACAGCGAGCTTGCAGTCCTTTGGAAATGAAGATTTTAATTCCCCCCCCCAACAGCTTTCACTATTTACCAAAGTTAAAAATAGCTACCTGTACTCTCAAGCTCTGGAGGCAAATGTGGGCAATATCAGGCCCTTACGTGGATTCAGGAAGCCAGAGGGATGATCTCTGCAACCTTGCTGGTGGTCAGTGACCAAAACAACGACTCAGGAACATGGGAAAGCTTCACGGAGGGGGCAAAATTGTAATGGCAAGCTCCTTCTCTCCCATGAGTCTCACCAGCCTATGTGTGGGTTCCAGACTCTCTGTTCTGAACCATTTTACCTTAGTGGTTTCCTCCAAAGGAGGAAACATTCAACTCCCCTATTTGTAGACATGGAAACCTAGAAAGAAAGCAACAGGTCCAAGGTCATAGAGCTAGGAAGAGGTGAGATTCAAACCCAAGACCAACTATGGTACGAGAACACTATCAAACTGTCTTCTCTTTCCATTTCCTTTCTCAGCCATGCCTAAGTCCAGCCCTCATTCTAATACCTCATGAGCGATTCTAACCCACTCCAATCCAATGTCAGAGTGGAACTGCCCCATAGGGTACCCTAAGCTGTAATCCTTAAGGGAACAAATTGACAGCCCTTATATTCCTAAGGAAACTGGTGAGTCTGAATATCTAGCCTTTCGGATAACTGCTGAGCTCTTGACCACTGTGTCAGCCAGCTCTCTTTATGGATTTGTGAGGACCTTCAATCACTGGGTCTCTTACCACAAGGGAGACAAAGTCTGACCTGGAGAAGGCATTTATTGTTGGTGCTGTTGTTAGGTGCTGTCAAGTTGAGTAAGACTCACAGAGTCCCCCTGAACAACAGACCTGAGCCATGTTGTTTGCTGTCAAATCAGATCCAACCCACAGCAGGTTTTCAGAGGCAGTAAATCGCATGTCCTCGAGGAGACTGCCCGTCCTTCTCCCACAGAGCTGCTGGTGGATTTGAACCAGGTGTGCCATAGGGGCTGTCAGATCAGCCCTGACTCATCTCAGCCCCTGTGTACAACAGACAAAACCCTGCCCAGCCCAGTGCCATCCTCACAACCTCTGCTGAACTTAAACCCATTGTGTCAGTCACTGGCCTAGGCCATCTCATTGAGGGTTGTCTTCTTTTTCGCTGACCCACTACTTTCTCCAGGGACCGGCCCCTCGTCACAACGCCCAGAGCATAGGAGACAAAGTCTCCCCATCCGTGCCAAACCACAAAATATGCCTGGCTTGTGACTTGGTGATTTGGCAGCAGGTGCAAAGCGAAAGCCTGGCACTTGTCGTACTCTCTCCCGCTGCTGCTGTGGCCAACTCCAGGGTGGTGTGAGTGGGCTGGGAGTGGGCGAGGAAGATCAGTGTTTCCACAGCTGAAGGAACAGGCCAGGCCCTGGGCTTTGAAGGTTTGATGCATTCCTGACTCGGCTGCACTTGCTTGGCCACTGTTCAACTTCTGCTGTCTGCTTTGTCCCCTGCCTGATCATGTTTAAGATGATTAAGGCCATAAATCAAATAATAAAGAGATATTGACTCTTTGTCATTGAGCACACCAGGATTGATTGACCACTGAGAACACTGCTTTCCTCAATCAATGAGGAGCAGTGGAGATAAATAAATCTTGATAATGACTGGCAAGACACAAATCGATAGGTATATTAATATATGCATTGGGAGAGTATATTTTCAAATGTGAAATAAAGAGTCTATTTGGGCAGGAAAGAGAAACAAGAAAGGAAGGGAGAGCCAGAGGGGGGACAGAGATGGTGAGGGAGAGACAAGACTACTGTCAGTGTCCCCAGAACCTAGCACATTCCATTCCTGGTATACAAGAGGTACTCGTTTTTGTTGTTGTGGAATTGCAGAAATCCAGAAAAGGTTTTAATCTTAAGAAAAACCAAATCTAGAGTTTGCTTTTTCTGTCCCTGGGAGGCTGAGTGTCCAGACACATCCCTAGGGGATGTGGTTCTGTTGCTGTGGTCTCCCAGGGTCACTGGAGAGAAAAAGGAGAGGAGGGGAATCAGGTATTATGGTGGGGTGGGCTGTTGAGAAGAGAAGAGATCACCCGGGGTGCTTATGTGGTGGGGAACTCACTTGAGAAGGAAACCATTGAACACTATCAGGATACAGGAATCAAAAGTGTAGTGGGTGGAATTGTGTGCCCCCAGATCCCCAAAGTCATCATCTGGTAACTGTGACTGTGACTTCATTTGGAAATAGGCCTTGTGGATGAAATGAATTCAGGGTTCATCTTGAGATAAGATCATCCTGGATTTAGGGTAAACCCTAAATCCAATGACCGGTGTCCTTATAAAAATAAGAGGAAAGGCCACAGAGTCACACAGAGAGAAGACAGTGTGAGGATGGAGGCAGAAAATAGTGATGTGGCCACAAGCCAAGGAGCCTGAAGCCACCAGAAAACAGGAGAAAAGAGTGGAACAGAGTATTTTTTTTAATCCTCCTCCAAAAAGAATCAGCCCACCCAACATCATGACCTTGAACTTTTTACCTCTTGAACCTGATTCATGGTAATGTGTTCATGCATTCACAGGAAGCCAATGCAAAGATCTATAGAGTGATTGCTGTATTGATTTTAAGGTGGCCCTATATCTTTCATAAGCAAGTCTTGGTGGTGCAGTAATCAAAATACTGGACTGTTAACCTAAATATTAGCAGTTCATACTAACCAGCTTGCTCCAGAGACGAAAGATATGGCAGTCTGCTTCTGTCAAGATTTACAGCCTTGGAAACACTATAGGGTAGTTCTCTGTCCTGTAGGATCACAATAGTCAGAGTCAATTCAATGGCAGTGGCTTTGATTTTGGTTTGAGGGTCTGGATCTCTCTGTGTGTGTGTGTGTGTGTGTGTGTGTGTGTGTGTACCATCAAATCAGATCTGACTGGTACAGGAGGAGATTGTCCCTTCTTCTCCAGCAGAGCATCTGGTGGATTTGAACCGCCCTCCTCTGGGATTTCAGTGCAGCTTATTGGCACTAGGCCATCAGAGCTCCCTGGATCTTAATCTCTTATGGGGCACTTAGATACATCATGTGAGCTGTCTAGCTCAGAAGTGAGTTCAAGGCTAGAGAGAGAAAGCTTTGAGTCAACTGTGTGCTGTAAGACAATTGAAGCCATGGCCTGGAGAGGTGGTTAGGGCAGTGCTTCTTTTTTTTAAAAAATATATTTTTTTTATTGGGAAAAACATATTGGGGGTACAAGGAGGTGAGGGTTGGGGGCAGAAGGGTGAGAATGGGCCAGTATGCAGTTGCAGAGCTGCACAGTTTGGTCGGTGTGGGGAGCAGGTGAAGGAAATGATGAGGGTCCAGTGGGGACCAGATGCTACAGAGGAATGACAAGCATTTTCCAATAGTAATTAAACCAGCTGTCTTATT
>NW_006399839.1:3221500-3225180 GCF_000299155.1 Elephantulus edwardii | reverse complement strand
GGGCCTGGGTTTCAGCTGTCCACACCACAGCAGTGGGCAATGAGCTTAAAGCCCCTGATGGCTCTGGGCGCTGACTCTCACCAGTGGCTATGGATGAAGTCACAGGCAATTTTCAGCCAGCGCCGGTAGGGCAGTGCTTCTTAAACCTGACCTTGAAACAGAAATCTCCAAAGGACTTGTGAAAACAGAAGTCTGGGTCCCACCCCTCAAGAATTGATTCAGTGGAGGACTAACTGCCAGCCCAGTGCAAAGACCAAGATGGAAATAAAAGAGGAGGAAGCATTATTGCAAGGAAGGTGGGTCAGGATGACCAAGAGTGTGTAATGTCCTTGGAAACTCAAGGTTCAGAGTGTTTCAACAAGGGGGTCACCACCAGTTTCAGATGCAAGTATTAAAAGTACAGGCGACATACAGCTGGGAAGGTGTCCCTCTGAACTCTGAGCTCTTTAATAGCATTCTATAGGCTTTCCCCTGAAGACTACCTCATTCACCCATGCAGACCTTTAACAACACAACCTGTGAGACAGGTGTGTGTGTACCTTGTGAGTTTAGGTTGGGGTTAGGTTTTTGATGGGAATGGAGATATTAACTCTGCAAACCAGTAGTTGAGGGGCCTTTGTCAGTGACACTGTTGTTGTTAAGTGCGGTAGATTGTGCTGACGGCCCAGAGCTGCGCTGTGTACAGCCAAATGAAACCCTGCAAAGTCCTTTGCCCGCCCTCTTGGGTTTGAGCCAATGGTTGTTGTTGCTGTTGATTGCTGTTGAGTTGAGCATGACTCATAGTGACTCAAGTAACAAAAGACCTAATGCCTTTCCATAATGATCGTCATTTCTCCAAGTTCATAGAGTTTCCAGAGGCATTGCTAAGCCAATGGTAGCAGATGAAAATCTTGTTGAAGGTCTTTCTCATTTTCACTAACTTTCCACTTTACTGAGTATTATATCTTTCCCCAGGGACCAGCCCCACCCTGGTAATAAGCCTGAAGTTTGTGAGACAAAGTTCCACCATCTTCACTTCAAAGGGGCATTCTGGCAACACTTTCTCCAAGATACATTTATTTATTTATTCTTTAAGCATTTTGTGGTACATCCAGTGTTCTTTTCCAACACCACAATTCAAAGCCATCAATTTTCCTTCAGTCTTCCTTCTTCATTGCCCAACGTTTGGGCACATTATAAGGTAATTGAAAAGACCATAGCTTGGGCCAGGTACACCTTAGTCTTTAAAGTGACATCCTTGCTCTCCCTCATATTAAAAAGGCCCTTGGCAGCAGATTTGCCCAATACAAGATAGCACTGGATTTCTTGGCTGCTGCTTCCGTGAGTGCTGCCTGTACTGGCAAGTAAAATGAAATCTTTGACAACCTCAGTCTTTTCTCCATTTATCATGTTGTTTGTTGGTCCTATTGTGAGTATTTTTGCTTTCTTATTGATGAGGTATGATTCTAACTGTTGGCTAGGGGATTTGATCTTCAGTAAATGCTTAAAGTTCTCCTCACAGGCTTTTCAAGGACCCAGTGTGTCAGAAGTGGATGGTCAGTCCTGCTTCCTCTTAGTCTGTTAGTCTAGAAGTTCTGCTGGAAAAAAAAAGAAGAAGTTCTGCTGAAACCTGTCCCCTCAACCCCACCGCCAGCTGGTGACACTGGTGGTGGTTGAAATACAGACAGGAGAGCCTCCAGCCCCACTGCATGACACACTAACCAACAAATGGTAGAATAAAGTAGCCAGGACAAGATAAAGGTGGAATAATAAAAGTGGTAAGAAGCTGTGCTGCAGTCCCAAAGGCATGCAGTTCAAGGCCACCAGTTGCCCCATGGGAGAATGCTGGGCAGTCTTATCCCATGCAATTAACTGCCTCAGAAAACCCACTGGAGGGTCAGCTGTGGGTCGATTCCAACTCAACGGTACACACAACAACAACAATAGACAAGTTATTAAGCATCAAGCCTGTGGCTAGTACTTCTCCAGGCACTTTGGTGTCTCCCAACCACCAGGTAAGTGTTGAAACGGTTCAAACTGAGGCCTGCTATTGTCACAGCAGCTATGCATCAGGCCTTCATTAGCCAAGACAGCTTTCTTGTTCAATTGGCAGGTGGCAGCAACTCAAGTTTAAAGTTGGCAGTGCAGCTGACAGGACTCCCCATGTCACCCTTCATTGTTGGGGCTCCCTCCCTTGAGTGTTCTGGAGGCAACGGGAGACCTTGTGCTGTGACTTAACTTACAAGAAGCAGCAAGCCCCTCTCTCACCCTCTCCCTTTGACGGCAGCCGAGGGGGATGAGGCTGAGAAGTTGTTCTTGCCTTTAATCAAAAGGTTTGTCTTCTAGTACTCTTCAAAAGAGACTTCCTTTCCTTCTGGGTGTTTAAAAGACCCAAAGGAATGGCAGGCAGGGAGCAGATCAAGCGTCTTCAAAGGCAAGGAAGAGGTCACAGCCGTCGTCAGAACTGGCTGAGGCCAGTCCCGCCAAGGCAGTTATTAGCACAGCCCTTGGGGACTGGGAGGCATGGATCAAGGCTTCTCTGTGGACTTGTTCACGAGCGCTTGGGTAGCATCTCTGTCACTTGGGTCTGATCTCTTTTGGAGCGACAAGGGCTGCACTTGACAGACTCTCAGAACGGGGGATGCTGTGACACACACAGCCTACTGCATTGCTATTATTCTCCCTTGTCTACAGTCCTCTGTTTCCCACACTCAGATGGCTTTGCGGCCCCTCCTCCTGCAGGAAGTCTGCCCTCTGTGGCACCCTGCTCTGTTCCTCTCGCCTTTGCACCCACCCTTGGTGCTGGCACATCCCAGAGCTTATCTCACCCCTCCAACCATGGTGCTGGAAATGAAAACATGGTGCTGTTGATATGGTGTCCAGAAGGGCGAACCTTCCATCAGGTGCTGAATCCAGACAGGAAACGGCAGGAAAGGAGGAGGAACATAAAGGGTTGACGTTCTTTCTCTCCTGTGGTGTGACCTTGGCCAAGACTTTAACTTTCCTAGCTCTCGAGTTTCCTTGTTTGTAAAATTATTGTAATGTTACCAACTTCAACTTTCAAAGATCATTTCCCTCCTCGTCTGGGTCATCTTGGCCCAAGTTTAACCCTTAGGAGTAAATGACCCCTCATCAGTCCACCCATCCTCTCTCATCAGTTCACTTATCCATCCTCTGCTCACCCACCCTCCCCAGTTCCCACCGTCTATCAGTCACCTACTTATTATCAACACCCACCTCCCCACTTATCCATTTACCTGAACATCTGTCCATTCTCCCGTCTTTGTAACCAATATCCACCCACTTAACCACCCACCCACCCACCCATCCATCTACACATCTCCCTGTTCATCCACCCAGACAACAGCTAAATTCTCAACTACCTGTCCATCCAATATCCACCAACCCAGTTACCCCCCCCCGTTTCTCCATTCATCCTTCCATCTGTGTATCCACCATATGTCTCCTCCAGTACCTCTTCATCCATCCATCCATCCACCCATCCATCCATCCATCTACCCATCCATCCATCCACCCACCCATCCATCCATCCATCCATCCATCTATCCATCCACCCACCCACCCATCCATCCATCCATCCACCCACCCACCCATCCATCCATCCATCTACCCATCCATCCATCCACCCACCCATCCATCCATCCATCCATCCATCCATCCATCCATCCATCCACCCACCC
>NW_006399839.1:3180827-3221400 GCF_000299155.1 Elephantulus edwardii | reverse complement strand
CCATCCATCTACCCATCCATCCATCTACCCATCCATCCATCCATCCATCCATCCATCCATCCATCCACCCACCCACCCATCCATATGTCCTCCAGCCTACCCATTATTGGACATGTCCGCCATTGATCTTGCCGCTCAGAATACAGTTCCCAAGAACCTCCTTAGGTTAGGGAGGTGCTAAAAATGAGTGCTTGGTTTTATGGAAATAAAAAGAATAGTAAAATTTAAAAAGAGAGTCGTTAGAAGCTCCTGGGATGTAATGGAGATAGACAGTAAATCACAATAGAACCAGCTCCACAAGGTGATAGATTAGAGCGGGGGACAATGGTCAGAATAATTTTACAGCCAGCATCAAATAGGTGTAGGGTGGAAATCCCAGCAGAATGCACAGCTAGGGATATGAACACCTGTGGAACATTCCCAGATCTAAAACAAAAACAAACCACCAAAGTGAATAATCAGGTGATGTTGTTGTTAGGTGCCGTTGAGTCTACTATGACTTATAGTGACCCTGTGAACAACAAATCAGAACCCTGTCCTATCTGAGGCCATCCTCACAATCTCTTGACCCATTTGAGCCCATTGCCGTAGTCAGTGTGTCAGTCCACCTGGTTGAGGGTCTTCCTCTCGTTTGCTGACTCTCCACCTTTCCAAGCATAATGTCCCTCTCCAAGGAATAGCCTCTCCACGCAACATGCTCAAAATACGTGTAGCAAAGCTTTATTATCTTTGCCTCCAAAGAGCACTCTGGCTGCACCCTCTCCAAGACGTATCTGTTTGTTCTTTTGGCCATCTGTGAGATGTTCAATACTCTTCTTAACACCACAGTTCAATGGTTTCAATTCTTCTGTCATCCTTAGCCTTTGTCCAGCTCTCAGCAGCATAACAAGCAATTTAAAACAACCATGGCCTGAACCAGGCACACCTTAGTCCTCCAACTAAAATCACTGCTCCTCAATAACTTGGAGAGGTCCCTGACTGCAGACTTTTCCCAGTGTAATAGGTCTCCTATCTCCTGACTGCTGGTACCAAGTGTATTGATTATGGAACCAGGTAGCAGGATTTACAAACTCAGATGACTATGTCTCTTCCTCTTTGGTTCTCATTTCTATTGACCCCTGTGCTGGTGAAAGCCAAGGCTGAGCCTCTGCAAAGCCTAATATGTGGGTAATATTTGGAGGATGAGAGAGTGGTCAGGTGGTGGTCTTGGGCAGTGAGGGCAGGGAAGAACCTAGGAGGCTCTGGGGTGGCTCAGTGTAATTTTTGAGGGTGATGGTGGAGTGGAAGCTGCAGGCCAAGCGGCAGGACTGTGCACTGCCTGCTTCACACCCCATTAACTCCCAACTCATAATAATTTATCAGTGGCAGGCTGGAGTTTACTTATTCATTATTTATAGAGAAAGTGTTTGCTAAGCAAATCAGTAGTTCAAACAAGATCACAGGGGGTAGGTTGCACTGCTCAAGAATGCCAACCAGCATCAGCGCCTCCACATTTCCATTATCTGTAAACTGATGGGGCTGCTAGTAACTGATGACTCCAGCTGGCTCCCATGACCTTGGCTTCCCATTCGGGAAACTTCGACTTCCCCTCAAAGTGATCTCTCTTCCAAGGGACGTTCTGGTTTTGTTCTAAGACTGACTTGTATGGACTTTCTTTGGTCACTTTGTAGTATATGTAACACTCTTTGCCAAGGCTAGAGTTATAAGACATCAGTTCTTCTCCTGTCTCTTTCTCCTTACTCTGTTTTCAAGGCAATTGATAAGAGTTTGACTTGGGTCAGGCATGCCTACATCAAAGTGACGTTTCTGGTTTTTAGAGCTTTAAAAGTGTCTTTGGCAGCACATTTGCCATTCAGCCTTGATTTCTTGGTGACCATTTTCATGGACGTTATTGATCCGTTGACAACTTGGTGGGACACTGTGTAACTGTGGTGAAGATAGAGGACATACGCTGAGTGAGGGCTATGCACCAGGGCCACTGCTAAATGCTTTATTTGGATGGTTCTTTGTGATCTTATAGCAACTCTCCTGAGGGTACAACTGTTACTTACATTTGACAGAGGAAGGCCTTCCCAAGGCATTCAGAGAAGAAATTGTACAAAGGGACTGGAGCCCTGTAATCAGACTTCAGACTCTCTCTACTGAGACTGGGAGTAGGGGGCGTTGTTGTTATTGTTGTTAGGTGTTGTCAAGTCAACCACAACCCCATGGGAGCCTGTGAACCACAGATCTGAACCTCGTCCTGTCTTGCACCATCTTCACAATCCCTGATATGCTCTAACCCATCATTGCCATCACTGTGTCACCATTGATGGTCTTCCTCTCCTGCTCTGACTTGGGGAGGAGGCATTTACTGATCCCAGAAGCCCCTAAGAAGTCCTAGAAATACGACAGTTAAGAACTTAACTACTACCCTAAAGTTTGGGAATACAAACCCACCCTGCAACACCTGTAAGAGAAAGACCTGGAATTCTGCTCCTGAAAATATTACAGCCATGAAATCCCCGTGGGGGTATTCTTCTCTCTGATGCCGCTGAGTTTCACTCAAATAAAAAGCAAAAAAGCCAAGTCATCTTTAAGTCAGATGTTCATAACCCAAGGACTGCCTGCATTTTTCTTTTCCTCCCTCTGATGGTTTGTAAGTTCCGTGAGGGTAGGAACACCACTCTTTGTTTAGCACTCTTTACAGTAAGTGCTGGCAGTGTTTCCTGACTTAACTTCCAAGACAGGACGATAGCTTCATTAAACCCAACACATGGAAGAACAAACTGAGGCTTCAAAAAAAAATAATAAAGTGACAAGAAGTGGGCAACTAGGATTTGCACGTGGCTGTCTCCTTGGCTGTTCATGAAGAGAGACTGACGGTTCCCATTCTGTGGATGAAGGAACAGGCTCAGAGAGGTGAAGTCTCTTGCCCAGGGTTATTCAGCCAGGAAGTGCGTGAGCTTGTGTGTTATTTTGAAGCTCACAGGGCCTCCGTTGGACCTCTCTTGACTTCCACCTTTGCCAGCTGTTGGTGCTGTGAGGTGCCATGGAGTCGAGTACAACTCATACAGACTGTGTTTTCCACACATCTGAACATTGCCCGGTCCTGAGCCATCTTCATGGCCGCTGTCATGCTCAAGCCCATGTGGTAGTCACTGTGTCCATCCATGTGTTTTTAGGCTCTTCCTCTCTTTCACTGACCCTCTGCCTTTGCCAAAGATAAACTAAAGTCTGTTTCTTTTCCTTGCTGTCCTGTATCGGCCTCCTCTCCCAGCCCAGTTGTATGGTCTCTGCACCTGCCATGGAACACATCAGGCCTGTAGATGCCACCACAGGGCTTTTCTTACCCAAAGGAAAGGTATTTCTAAACCTCTGGGCAAACACCCTCACACACATGCCCCAAACATGGTTGGAAGTAACACCCTCAAATTGACAGCCCGGAATTTGAAAAAAAAGATCAATGTTTGCTAAGTAGGAAAAGAGATGATATTGACTGTGGGGAGCAGTGTCATTTTCTAGCTGCCAAAAGAGTGCTATTATGTAATATGGAGAAGCAGTGAAATCCATATTCTGGTCTTCCTGGCCACCTGGTTGAAGTAATTTATGGAATTGCATCTGAGAGCCTTGACATTTATTTAACTCCCAATTTTGATCAACATGATGTTTTGTTGGCCCAATACCAGTGACGTGTGTGTTGACTTTTGTATCATCAAACCTTTTTGAAATGGCTTTATTAATAATTCATGTACTCATTCATTGGTTTGTCCATTCATTCACCCATCCATCTAGCATGGCCGGCAGGTAGCGGAGCCAGGCCTGTCCTCAAGTCCCACAGCAATGGGGGGGAGGTAGATGAGAAATTCAACAATGGTTATACCATGCAGGGAGTTTTGAAACAGAAATGTGCAGAGCTGTGAAAGGAATTCAGAAAAAAAGGGATTCTAGAGGTGATTAGGGCTATTTCCTGAGGAAGAAGACAAGTTAGAAGAAACAGGAAATATGGAAGAAGTGTTATTGGTGAAGGAAACAGCACATGCAAAAGCAAGAAGGTAGGAGCACGAAGCTGTCACCTTTGGGAAAGCAGAAATAGTTCTTTTGAGTTGGGACAGAAAGTGCCAACCAAGAGGTGCACAGTAGAGCCCCAAGATGTAAGCATTCTCCACCTTCACACAAAAGTGAGAGTAATGAGTGGATAGTTGTCAAGACTGTCTTCACGCCCTGTGCTGCTCTAGCACTAACAGCCTAAGTGGATGAGTTTAAAGAACAGAAATACATTTTCTTGTAGTTGTGGTGGTAAAAATGCCATATTGGGGGTCTCATAGCTGTGTGGCTTTATTCCGTTGATAGCTCCGGAGTTTTCCTTGGTCTCTTGGCTTGTAGACAATCCTCACACCACATCTGTCCCAGGTGTTTCTCTTACGCTTTTTTCATATTACTCGGGAGTGATTTGATTTAGGACCCACCCTACTCCGTTATGATCTGGTTAACACAACAAAGAAAGTGCCTATTTAAAAGCTGAGTCCTGTTGACAGGCACGGAGGCTAAGATGTCTTTGAGGCACATGGTGTAATCCATAAAAGAGCCCAAGTGGGCACTTGAAGGTTAAGCATGTTATACATACTTGATGCCACTGGATGCTCATAGCCATCCTGAGAGGTGAGTATGGTGGTGGTGGTGGTGGTGGTGGTGGTTGCTGCTGCTGCTGCTGTGTGCCCTCAAGCTGGAACTGACTCCTAGCTGACCCGCCAGCAGCCTTTCAGAGGCTGTAAGTCGCACAGGAGACGATTGTCCACCTTTCTTCCTGGGCACAGCTGGTTGATTAGAATTGTGTGCTTTTGGGTTCAACCTTTTTCACTTTGTTGCTCAAGCGCAACCACCAGATTATCTATCCTCGTTTTACAGAGGAGGCTCTAAGAAGTGCTGTTCCTTTCTCTGTTCCTTATGAATGTAAACAACAGCAGTAAGGCTCAGCTTAAGCCAGAGGCTGGGTTATCTAGTGCAGATCTCAGGAACCTAGAGCCAGGCTGTCTGTGTTCTCCTCTTAGGAGGAGGGGCAGCACCACTGTTCTGGAGATTTGGGTTGGAGATCTGGTTCTTCACTGTGCACTGAGGTCTGTCTCGGATGGCTGAAATGATATGGGGGTCCCCACGCTGGTGGAGAGGACAGTGCAGGAGCTGCACAGCTCTGGTCCTGACTGTGTGCAGCCTGACTAGCCCTAACTTTTCTAGGCTGGAGACTCAGCCTTCCCTCCCCACTAATCCCTCCAGAGGATACCTGCACCTTGGATGTCAAGGTGGCTGGGCCTTTGCTTGTTAAAAATCCCTACAACTTTACCCTCAAAGCTTTGCAGCTAGAAGCGCCTATGGGATTTAGGGAGTACTGGGAGGGCACTGGAGTTAAGCGCTTTAAAGAGGGAGAGGAACCCCAGATGAACTTGAGTGCCGATTTCTGCCCGTCTCTGGGAAAAATTGGCACAGACTTACATTTTGTTCCTGCACCATCTAAATTGGGTTTTGGGGAATGACAGGACTTTCAATTGAAACAGATTACCAAGGTGAGGCTTGGCGACAAATGGAAATATTCATAATAGGATTACATGGCGTTTTCATCTTTCCCATGAAGATGCAACATTGTCACATGATGATGTTTGGACCTCAGAACGTGTGTTTTTAATCCCCCCAGACACTTCTTTGCCATTTTAAAATGATGGAGGGGTGAGGTCACATCCCCAGGGTGATTTGCTTTCTGTCTGTACGAAGCAGAAGAATGCTATTAACAAAAACATGAAATTGAAACAGCTTCTCATTTGCTCCTGTTTGTTTCAAATCTTGGTACTGCCCAGCTGTGCACAAGTGGAGGTGTCGGTGAGCATTTGGGAAAGGATCAGGCATCGTTAGCACCGAGGAAAACACTACATCTCAGAGTTGCTGGTTTCTTGGGAGACGCTGATTGGATAAGGTTGACCCCAGTTGGAGCGTATCACTGTTGTTTCTTTGCTCTTGTCCCTTTCTAGATCTGTTCTCATCTTTTAAAAGAAGTACACAGCCTCACTCTGCTTGTAAGTCGTTGTTGTTAAGTACCGTCAGAGCAACTGACGCATAGCTGCCGTCTGGACGGAAACAGCCCTTGCCCCCTCCTGCAGCGTCTTCTCGGTCTCTGCCAAGTTCATACCTGTCGTAGTCCCTGTGTCCGTCCAGCTTGTCGACAGTCATCCTCTCTTTTTGACCTCTCCTGACAACCTGTCCCAAAACCATGTGACATAGAGATTGGGGGGAGACTGAGAAAGAAGGGATAAATAATGTATACTGCATTGAAACAGATGAGGGAGAGAATTGTTTAAAAGGGATATATGATTAAGTATTATTGTCATGACAGGAGTCCAGAATGAAGGTAGCACGGTGGAGTGGACTTGGGGGAGGGATTGTATAACAATGGAAGACTTTTTTCTTTTACTTTTCAAAGAGAAGAGTGAATGGGGGAGAGAGGGGTGGGCAGAGGGGAAAGTGCAACAATGAATGAATGGAAATTAAAAAACAAAACCAAACCCCATGTGAGATGATGTTTCACCCTCATTGCCTCTGAGGTGCTCCCTGGCTGTTCTTCCTCCACGACAACTCTGTCCGTTCTTTTGGCTTCCAAGGCCTGGTCAGTACACCTCACTAACACCACCATTCCAAGGCTTCAGTTCTTTTTTTTTGTTGTTCTCCCTTATTCATTGTCCTGCTTCCACATGCATGCAGAGCACCGGAAAATACCGTGGCTTGGGTTGTAAGTGCCATCAAGTCCTTGTCAACACCAGGTCTGCATCCTGCCCTGTGCTGTGCCGTCCTCATCCTCTCTGCCTCTCTAGAGCCCATTGTTACAGTCACTGAAACAATCCATCTCGTTGAGGGTCTGCTCCTTCTTTGATTTTTAAACTTCTGTCCTTGCTCGTTAGCACTTTAAAGGGGTCCTGGACAGACGTTTTGTCCAATGCAGCATGTCTTTTGATTTTCTTAACTGCTGCTATCATGGACGAGGAGCTCTGGTGGCCTAGTGGGGAAGGAGTTGCACTGCTAACGCAGAGGCAGGTGGTTCAAATCCACTAACAGCCGCTAGTGACAAAGATGGACAGTTTCCTCCCAGGCAATTTATAGCTCAGAAAACACTGGAAGGTCGGCTGGGATGTCAACTTGATGGCACTGAGTTGAGTTGAGCTACCATTGCTACTGATTGTGGATTTAAGAAAAATGAAATTGTTGACAACTTCAATCTTTTTTTCCATCTATTATGATGTTGCCTGCTGTGAGGATTTTTGTTTTCTTGATGTTGAGGGGTAATCCATATTGAAGGCTGTAGTATTTGATCTTCTTCAGTGAGTGTATGAAGTCACCTTCACTTTCTGCACCACGGTTGTGTCATCTGCATAGTGCAGGTTGTTGATGAGCCCTCCTCCAATCCTCATGCCATATTCCTCTTCATACACTCAAGCTTCTTGAGTGCTTACTATACTGGTTGAATAGGTATGGAAAAATAACAAAACCCTGAGGCACACCTTCCCTGGTTTTAAACCGTGCAGTATCTCCTGTTTCTGTTTGAACAACTGCTTCTTGATCTACATACGAGTTTCACATGAAACTGGAATTTCCATTCTTCTACACGTAATCCATAATTTCTTATGATCCACACAGTTCATTGCCTTTGCATAGTCAATAAAGCACAAGCAAACATCACTTGTTAACCATAATGGACTTTATATGTTGAGTATAGGGTTTTTGGTTGTTGGGGTTTCTTTTAATGTGCTATCCACTACTTTCTTTGTATGTTGTTTTAATCAGGATTATTGTTTAGAGAAGTTGAGGCCCCGACTCATGGCCACTCCCTGCACAGCAGAACAAACCGTTATCATATTCTTCTCCATCCTTATGTTTAGCCACAGATTTTTGCAACTAGGTGAGCAGACCTTTCTTCCTAGTCTGTCTCAGTCTATTTACATGGCCCTGCACCACCTTGAGGAACTAGGGATGGTATCGTCTCCTCTGTCTGTGTTCAGGAGAGAGCAGAATGGAGTAGCACTGTTGTTGAGCCTTAATATTATCTCTTCCCTGACTGAGTTTTCTAATTTAATCCTCCCAGCCAAATGTGAAAGGAACCACTGGTGGCTTAGTGGTAATGAATTGTTCTGCCAATCAAAAGGTGTGCAGTTTGAATCCATCAACTGCTTTGCTGGGAGATGGATGGTTCAATGAATTAATGAATAAATATGTGAGTGAATGGTTGAACAAATGACTCCATGAGTGAATGAATACTTAGATGAATGATTTGTTGAACAAATGGCTGAGTAAGCAAGTGAATGAATGACAAACCTACCTGGTTCTTGACCCCACCCTGTCCTCAGGCAGAGGGGAATGGTTGTACTTGGTAGAATTGTTCTTCCTCCCAGCAGGCCAGTTTCTCTTGGCCCCACCTCACTTTTTTGGAGCAACAGTCAGCAAAGGTTCTGTAAAAGGCCAGGTAGTTACTGCTTTTAGCTTTGCCATAGACTCTGTCTACTCAGCTCCACCACTGTAGTACAGAGGCCGCCATGGAGCATATGCAAACAGATAGGTGTGACCACGCTCCAGTCAGACTTATTCACACTCATGTTCGAATTTCATATGATTTCCACAAGTCAAAAAATATTGAGAAAAATAGCTACCAATTTTAATTAACTTTTGCAGGACATACTAAGAGTATATTTTGGTTTGTTTTTTTACAAAATTATTTTCGGGGAGCTCTGGTGGCCTAGTGGCAAGGAGCTGCAACTACAATCCCAGAGGCACAAGGTTCGAATCCACCAGATGCTCTGCCGGGAAAAGGAGGGACAATCTCCTCCTGTACCAGTCAGATCTGATTTGACGGTACACTCACACAAAAATAAAATTTAAAAAAAATATTTTCAACTTAAAGCACACTTGTTGTTGTTATGTGCTGTCAAGTCACCTGCGACTCATAGTGACCCTAAGTAAAATAGCCCTAAACCCTGCTCTATCCTGTGCCAACCTTCTTGTCCCTGACACACCTATCACCATCACCCCAGTCACTGAATCAGTCCATCTCAGCGAGGGCCTTCCTCTCTTGTGCTATTTCTCCAACCTCCCCCGCATGACATCCCTCTCCAAGAACTGTACCTGCCTTGCAGCAAGTCCAAAGTACGTCAAACAGAACTTCAGAATCCTTGCCTCCAAGGTGCAGCCTGGTCTCACCCTTTCAAGGATGAACCTATTTGTTCTCCTAGCAGTCCATGGTATACTCAGTACTCTTTTCCAGCATAACAGCTCAAAGGCATCAATTCTCCTTCTTCCATCCCTGGTCATTGTTCAGCTTTCTGATGCATAGCAAGTAATTGCAAAGACTGTTGCCTGGATCAGGCACACCTTAGTCTCCAGATTTACATCATTGCTCTTCAGTACTTTGGGGAGGCACACTATTTAGTTTTTTATTTTTACTTCATCCATTTAAAGGTGTGAAAATGGTTCTTAGCTTGTGGGTCAAAGATAGGCCAGAAGTGGCTGTTGGGCTGTAGTTTGCAAACCTGTGTCTTACAAGTCTGATTGTAGTAGCTCTGGATATTCACCATTCTTTAGGGGTCCGCAGAAAACCCCTGCCCGAAAGCAGTGCAGGCAATGGGCTGGTTGAGTCCATGCTCTGGGGACTTTGTCAACAAAGGGGACAGCAGTGGAGGGGCCAGGACCTTGGGCAGATTAGATCCAGATCCTGCCCATGACCTGGTTGAGAAAACTTCTGAACAATTCATTGGTCTTCCTTGAGCCTTTAGCTCTGCATTGCCAAAACACCTCATTGTTGTCAAGGTGACATCCCATTGCTGTCAAGGTGACCCAAGACTTACGGTGACTTCAGGTGTGAGAGGGTAGAACTGGGCTCTACAGGGTCCTCAATCATTGATTTTTCAGAGTAGATCACCAGGCCCTTTTTCCAAAGCTCCTCTGTGTAGGCTTGAACACCCAACATTTTGGTTGGCAGCCACGCATGTTAACAGTTGCCACCACCCAGGGCTCTGGGGCATGACTATCTTTCAAGTGTGCTTCACCTCTCACTTCTGCCTGCCCCTGCTCCTCTCACTAGCCCTAGTTATTGAAAATAATAATAATAATAATAATAATAATAAATATGATGATGATGATGACGGAAGTCCCTGAGTTATGAATGCCCAACTTAGCACAGAAGTAGTTGTGAACCAATACTTGTAAAACCTATTATGTCAACAATTGGAGGTTCATATTAAGAAATATGTTCTACTTGGTAGTGTGCATCAAAGCATAATTACTGTATTATTTTGGTAAAGATGTTCTAATGTGTCTGGAACTGTTTCTCTAATGGTTTTTATGCATAGAAACGTGTGCCATATACTAAGGCAATATTTGACTAATTGACATTAGACACACACCTAAGTAACCATTTCAATTTACGTGCAAATTCATATGCAGGAACTGCCAGCAGTAAACTCTGCCTTCCTCCTTAGGGATTGAGCATTTCCAGGGAGAGAGCATTGTGAGGCCTTTCAAGTAAAAAGCTAGCATTTAATGTACACCCGGAATGTGCAGAAAAACACAAGGAGCAAAGATCCTCCCCATCCCCGGAGAATAACTGCCAGTCTCCGGAGCAAAGGCGAGCTCCTTCGGGTGGGAATTAGGCTCAGAGAGCACTTTCTCATCTCAGTTTTTCTCCGGTTCAATATTCTCCTGACCATCTCTAGAGTAAACATATGTGTCTGCTTTCATTTCAGTCTGACTCACAGCAGTTTTTTCCTCTCTTGTCTCTCTCTCTCTCTCTCTCTCTCTCTTTCTCTCTCTCTCTCTCTCCCTCCCTCCCTCCCTCCCAAAGTAACACAGATTTATTGGAGAAAAATGAGAAAACAGAGATAAGCAGCAGAAAATTTGTAAGGCTCCTAATTCCACTACCTACAGGTTTTCCCATCGACAGAGTGGGGTCTGTCCTCTGTGGACATCAATGCTTGAGCTTTGGGCTCAATACTGACATCAGTATCCCTTCTTATTGCATTCATGGACTTTACTGTATGACTTGTAAGTGGTCCTGGTGGGCAAACAGGGACTCTTGTTCTTGATCTCCAATCCTGGAGGGCATAGCCAGTGGCCCCTTTGTCTTTTTGTTCCCTGTAGTACCTTGTGTTAAGAAGAACCTGATGCAACAATGAATGAATGGAAATCCAAAGTCTCTGTAAAATTTCATTAAAATTTAAAAAAAAATTGAAAGGAAAAAAAAAACCTGAAAGCATTGTTACTAGTTTGATCTGGATTTGACTTATAGTCTGTTTTGTGTCTGAAGACAATGGTTGAAGACTTGCTTTAGCGTGGGATGCTATTCTCCCCAGCTGATCAACAAGACCCTCTACTATCCATCCATCTATCCATCCATCTGTCAATCTATCCTTCTCTGAAAGGCACTTTTGAAAATTCCCAGTCAGAAGCCACAAACATGTGTTGTGTGCACACCAGGCCTCCCTTGCATTTGGGGGTGGAAGGAAAGGTCACCCTGTGGTGAAAGTCGTTTTCATTCAAGCTCAGGGGACAAGCATGGGTGGCCAGAGATCAGAAGCTCTTAATCAGGATCAGCCTGCTTCTTGTTTGCTACATCATCTTCTTGAGGGATCTAATGAAGTAATGGGAATATGTGGAGATTGGAAACTTCAGCACAGACCCTGTTCCTGCTGGAGACTAATTCTTCCCTGCAAAGCACAGCAGCCATGGCGCCTGGTCTAGTCTCTCAGCACACAGGTTTCCTTATTTATAAAATAGGGACTCCGTGTCCTAGGATTACGTGAGAAGTTCTCTGTTTAGGGACTTGCAGGAGAAAGCTCCACAGGAAGAGACAGTCTGCTTATCTCCCTTCATCTCCACTCAGAGCCGATACCACTTAGCAATCACAGTAAAGTCGACGCCAACTCTTAAAGAACCCTAGCGTGTCAGAGTAGAACAATAGCATTTCAGTGGTTGACTTTTTAGAAGCAGGTTGCCAGGTCTTTCTTCTGAGATACCACTGGATAGAAACCAGGGTGCTCTGTGTATGGTGAAATGTAACCTGACATTCTTTGGCTGTGTTGTTGGGAGAGGCAAGTCCTTGGAGGAGGACATCATCCTTGGAAAGGTGCAGGGTCCACAAAAGAGAAGACCCTTGATGAGACGGCGGCGTTGATACAATGATTCTAGCAACGGGCTCAAGTGTGTCAGAGGTGATGAGGATGGCTCAGGATAGGGCAGGGTTCAGAGCCATTGTAAGGTCACTCTGAGTCACGGTCAACAGACTTAACAACCACCAGGGGCTATGACACGCATGGAGTTATCAGACTTGATTCAACAGCAACTGGTTTTGTGATTAAGCCTACACTTGGAGGTGGGGGCAGTGGGCGCAGTGCACATGAAATTAAGTACCAAGTGAGTCTTGTTTATCACCTTAAGCTCCTAGAAATGTGGGGTCACCGGTGGAGAGCATCCCATGGACTGCCAGCCGAGCAGTCAAACCTGATTTCGTGCAACCCGAGTGAGTGCACCTTCAAGGCAAGGCTGGTGAAACTTTGTCTCACAAAGTTTGGGCATGTTGTCAAGAGCGGCCTGTCCTTGGAAGAAGTCATCATGCTGGGGAAGGTAGAGAGTCAGAGAAAGGGAAGAAGACCCTCAATGAGATAGATTTACATAGAGATTGTAGCCAAGGGCTTGAGCATGATGGAGCTCCTAAGGATGGCGCAGGATAGGGCAGGGTTTAAAGCTGTTATACATAGGTCCCTGTGAGTTGTCCTCAACTCTGTATGATAAAAACAACAGTGAAAAAAACAAACAAAAGCCAACAGTGAATAGATGTACCTGTTCACACATGTCTCTACTTACGCATAGATAGATGATAAGTATAGATGCTTCTGTTTACACACATATGCCTCCAGGTCTTTTGACAGCAAAATCAGATCCAGCTGTGGAGTGAAGAAGACAGAAACACAGAGTCTAGGCTCCCTTGTCCCTGTCCACATCCAGAAGCTTCCAGGCTATTCCAGAGTTTGGGACAGGAAAAGGAAGGTTGGCATTAGCAAAATCAATCCCTGCTTTTTCTACAAAGAGCTTTAGAGCTTGGCTACTAAACTGAAAAGTCATTAGTTCAGATCCACCAAGCACCCTGTGAAAGATGTGACAGTCTGGTCCTGGAAAGACTTCAAACACCAACATGAAACCTACTGCCACTGAGGCAATGCCAGTTGGCAGGATTGCCAGAACTCAAATTCTAAGAAGGCTGTCAGTCCTTCTGGGTGGTGGATTTGAACTGTTAATCTACCCATCAGCAGCCCAGCACATAACGTATTTGGAGCCACTATGATGCTATGGGGCTGCTCTGAGTGCGGCCCTGTAGCTTGGGCTCTCCTCCACTCCTGATTTGAATATCCTGAAGCCAGAGGGGCTGGAGCCCCCACCCCAACCCTTCACTTAATGCACCTCCACCTCGATAACTCTTCATTTCCTGAACCCACTTTGGGTTAAGCAGGTGGCAAACAGCTGGCGTTTCTCACTGGCGTTCTGGCATTTTGCATTTTTATAGGAAGCTAACCGGGCATTTTTTTTTTATTATAAAGCCCCTGAGTCCCTAGACTTTAATGTCTTCAGTGTGAGATTCGTGACCGGCCAGGCTGTGGAAGCTCGCCAGTGGCTGAACTTGATGGAGCATGCAGCTTGCTGCTGGGATTATGATTTATTTGTTTTAAGGAGGGGCGAGGGTGGAGCTGAGGACAATTAAGTGGGTTTTGAGTTTGGAGAAGTGGGAAATGTGCTTTGGGAAAGACTGAATAGCCAGTCAGGGGTTTGCAAATTCCCTCTGACCGCCTGAGTGTTGTTAAAAGAACAGCTGACTTGGAAACCAGCTGCTTCAGAGCTCAAATCCGGCAGAATGGAGGACTGGTTCCTTCCAGCTGTTTCTTTTATTTGGAGCAAGAACGCATGAGGGGTGCATCCATCAGAGAGGCTCTTTGCAGCCCAGCGAGGCGGCCTTTTTTCTGTTCCTCATTTAGCTCAGGGCCTTTGCACTGACTGGTTCCTCAGTCTGGAAGGTTCTTTCCCAGATTTTGTTGCTAATCAAGAAATTGCAGGGAGAAAGATGGACAATCGCCTTCTTTTGTCATTTAAACTCAGTGGAGAGTTGCTGTGAGTTAGCACTGAGCCATGACAGCAAGTGAATGTGTGGGTCTCCTGTCTTAGCTCTCACTGTAAAGACCACCTCCCCAGAGGGGCTTTCTCTGACCACCTCCTTCACTCTCTGTGTCACTGAACTGCTGCTGTTTTTGCTTGTTTGCTTGCTGGGCAATTGACCTGCCTCCTTCCTGTTAGAGAAGCCCTTTACAGGCGCCATCCAGGGAAGGGAAGCTCTGACTGGTCCGTTACTGTCTCCTGAACCAGTACACCCTCAGGGACACAGTGACTCACTGAACATATTTTAATCCTCTCTGGGCCTCAATTTCTCTGTCTTTCAAATCAAAGGTTAACTTTGAGCAGTGCTTCTTAAAGAGGTTCCCTGACACGTTGAGATGGCATCTTTTTTTTTCCCTTTTTAATTGTGATTTGAGTGTAAGTTTACAAATTTCCTTTTTTTAGCCAATCATTCATATATATTTTGTTTTGCATTTATTTTTTTCATATTTTGTATTAGTTACACTTTGGTACTTTACCCCACTTCCTCCTTGTGGTTCTGATTTGCATTAATCCTACTCTATCTTTTTACGTCTTCTCTTTCTTTGGTGATATCACCTTGCCCTTATCCTATATTGCCTCTTATCATACATTGCCTTGCCATTCACCCGCCTTAGTATGTGTCTGTTACTCCTGTCTGAGATTGCAGATATGGAAAGAGGCCTTGACCTTGTAGGAAGGCGCTGTGGGGTATGAGGTTGGGAGGAAGATCAATACAAGCCATACCAAGAATCAGAATCTTTGCCGTGTGAAAAAATGTGAAATCTTTCACTACAAACTAGTAACCACAAGTGATTCCTTACTTGCTTTTGCTTATTGGATTATCCCAAACTGATTGCACTAGCCCCACTGTCTAAGTTTTCTCTTGCTGCTGGAACAAATTACTATACATTTTATGGCTTAAAAGAACCCAGATTTATTCTCCAACAGTCCTAGAGATCAGATGTTTGAAACGGGTCTCACTAGACTAAAGCCAAAGCTTTGCAGAGCTGTATCCCCTATGGGGAGACTCTTAAGAGGATCGTCTGTCCCTTTTGCTGTATCCCCTATGGGGGCTCTAAGGGTTTGTCTGTCCCTTGACTTTCTCAGGTTCCAGAGTTCTAGGGGGCGTAGTCTGTAGGGAGCTGTGCTGATAACTCAAAGTCCATGCCTCTGTGGTGATTCGAATCCACCAGATTTGCACCACAGAGAGGGAGGAAGATGGGTAATCTTCCCTGTGATTTGCAGCGTTGGTAACCCATTGGAGGGTCAGCTGTGAGTCTGCTCCATCTTGTTGGCAGAGAGGTTTGAGGCAGAGGCTGCTACTCTCCGCGCCTCAGCGCCCCTTCCTCCATCTTCAGAAGCAGCCACAGTGGAAGAATTGAGTAAGAATTGAGTCTTCCTACAACCACAGCTCTCTAGCCTTCTCCTCCAGAGTCAGCACCCCCTCTCCTTTCTCTTTGCCTTTTCGTTCGCTTTTAAGATCTGTGTCAATATATCCAGCCCTCCCAGCTATAATCATCTCCCTGCTGCCCATCCCTTCTGCCGTGTAAAATGATATAGTCATAAGCCCTGGGGCTTTGTGTGTGGACACTCTCGGGACCCATCTCTCTGCAGCTGAGATGGAAGATGCTGGCCCTTGCTCTGCTTCCTGTTGCTGCATGCCATTGAGTCTGAACCGGCTCAGAGCTGACCCACCAGCATGTTTTCAGAGATAGTGAATCATATCACAGGAGAGGAGATTGCCCGGCCTTCTCCCTTGGAGTGGCTGGTGGATTTGAGCCGTGTGCCTTTGGGATTGCAGCGTAGCTTCTTACCACTAGGTCACAGAATAATCTTTGATGCCTAAAGATATGACGAGAAGGGTGTGTGTGTGTGTGTGTGTGTGTGTGTGTGTGTGTGTGTGTGTATACACACCCCCCCCACTGCCCCAAAAGTTAGAGAACGATGAAATATATCCTTGAGCATTAGAACAGCCTCTGCTGACCTCCAGACTGCCTTCCATCTCGAGGACAGCAGGCCTCATTAATCTTCATTGCCAGGGGTGATGGGTAGTGACATTAGAGCTTCTGGTCACTGGGGGCGTATGATGTGCCAAGTACTCAGAGTCCCGGAGAAAGATGCTGAGGACAGAGCCTACAGTTAAGAGCTTCAGCGTAAGACCCGCGCTGGCTGGCTCTCCTCTAGCTCTCCAGCTCTCTTCTAACTTTGGACAAGCTATTGTTTCTTTCCTAGCCTCAGTTTCCTCATCTGTGAAACAGAATTACACTATCCCATCAGATCTAAGATGCCATAGAAATTCGCAATTTACATTTTATTTACTGCCAAGCAAGAACAACATCTAATCCCTGCTGCTGTCAACTCAGTTCTGACTCTTGTTGTATGCGGTCAAGTTGGTACCGACTTATAGCTGACCCTCCAGAGAGTTTTCAGTTAATTAAATGGGAGGAGATTGCCGATCCTTCTCCTGTGGAGAGGCTGGTGGATTCGAACCACATGCCTTTGAGTTGGCAGCGTAGCTCCTTACCACTGAGCCACTAGAGCTCCCTTCTCTCCCATAGGGACCCTACAGGACAGAGTAGAGCTGTCCCTTAGGATTCCTGAGGATGTAAATCTTTTACAGAAGCAGGATCTGCCTCATCCTCCACAGAACAGCCAGTGAGTTGGAACCCCTGACCTTTCAGTCGGCGGTTCAATTCTTAACCTACTGCATAGACAGTCTCCTTAAAAAGGAAAAACAAGACATTGCCAATTAATCTTTGACCTCCCAATGATTGCGTGACACATTTGATTTCAGAAATGTGAAAACAAGAGGAAACATGGGTCTTAGACTCAATGGCATCCAGGCGTTAATGCTCGCCTTGTGGGACCGGTGTGCCTGCCCCCTGAGAAGGGCTCTATGCCTCAGCTGCTACTGTTCCTGTTCCCCATGCTTCCTCAGAAGATGATAGCTCCACTGTCACTTCAAGAAGCCTGGTGGAGCAGTGGTTAGGTGCCTGGCTGCTAGCCAAAATAGTTGGCAAGCTCTGGCAGTCTACTTCTGTGATGATTAAGTCACAGCCGTGAGGTAGTCTTTCCCTGTCCTGGAGGGGGACTGTCAGTCAGAATAGACTGTCCAGCAGTGAGGAATGTCACTCGATATCTACATCTCTGTAACCAGCCCAACTCCCTCCTCCTTGTCCTGCTTCCCCCAGCCTCTTCCCTCCTAAGAGCCACCACTCCATGGACTTCTAGAACATGATTACTGGTGTCTACTCCTGTGATTTGTGTGAATCAACAGAGTTACTTCATTTGTGGTCTTGCATGACTGGCTTCTTGCTCAACAGAGTGGATGTAAAGGGAGCTCACATAGTGCACTCTGCAGGGAGGTGCACTGCTAAGCCAAAGGCCGTGCCTCTCCAGGGGTTCAAATCCACCCGGGGCTCCAAGGGAGAAAGATGGGCAGTCTATGCCCATGCAGCCTGCAACTCAGAAAGTCAGTATGAGTAACTTCTGACTTGACAGCAGTGTGGGAGTTTTTTTAGTGGTTGTTTTCTGGTTTTTTAATGTACATAAATGTCTTCCTTGGTTTTTACAGTTAGCAGTAGCTTGTTTGCTATTGTCCAATGGAAGTGTATTTTGTGGCTACATCACAGCTTATCTACTTTCACTGGTTTCCATTTACCACGGTTATTCTGGTGCATGTATTTGAGTGACCATGAGTGGCATGTCTGTTGGAGATATGTCTAGGAGAGGAATTTCGGGTTACAGGTTCATTAGTATAATTGGTTCCTTATTATACTATAGTGGATGTGCCAGGGAGGACTTGGGTGTTGTAGTTAATGCACTTGCCTGCCAACACAAAGGTTAGAGGTTCAAGAGCACACAGAGACTCCTCAGAGTAAAGGCCTGCTGAGCTAATTCCAGAACACTCGCCCCTGAAAGCCCTGTGGAGCATGTTCTGTTGTGATACCCATGGGGTCACCAGCTATTAGAATTGAGTGGACACAAGCAAGTTTCTGGCTTCCAAAATTGTATTACTTGTTTATACTTTGACCAAGCAGAGTCAGCCTGCCTCACAACACCAGAGACCAAAGGATAGCTGTGTTGTTAGATGCCAATGAGTTGAATAGAACTCACCGAGACCCTACGAACTACCGGCCTGAACCCTGTCCTATCCTGTGCCATCTTCAGCATCTCTGACACTCTTGAGCCCATTGCTGCATCAGTCCATCTTGTTGGAGGTTAGAGAGAGAGAGAGGCAAAGACGTCAGCAGTTGTCATTGGGAAAGAGGGTATGAGCAGAGAAAGTAGGTAGTGTTGGATCTCGGGCACCCATGACTTTGCTGCTGTTACCCTGAGCTCAGACTTTGGGGGTCTTTCATGGTTATTTGCTCTGCTGTCTGAAGTGAGGATGGTGCTTTGTGGGCTGCAGCCTATAATGAGTGTAGGTAGCTGATTAAGAGTGAAGTATCCAGGGGAGGGAGTCCACCCACATCGCCGCCGCCGTCTCATACACTGAAATGTCAATACGGTTTAATTGGCTCCACAGCCATCCCCTCTTCCTCCTCTCCTCCAGCAGACACAGCAAAGACCAGACTCAGCCCAGCATTGGGGGACAGCCTTGAGTCATCATGGGCTGCCTCCCACCAGTTTATGGGGTGATCTTGTGCATGCGAATCGGACTCCCTGTGAGTCAACCATTGTTCAAGTATCACCTTAAGCAGGTGAAGAAACAAATCCTAGTTGAAGATAATATAGTGATAGCGAGTTCCTTGCATGGATATGTGGGTGGATGGATGGATGGATGGATGGATGGATGGATGGATGGATGGATGAGAGACTAATTTTGTACACGTGTTGTGGTGATTAGATGCTGTCGAATTGACCATGACTCCTGGTGACCCTAAGAACAACAGATTGAAAACTTCCTGTTCTGCACCATTTCCATGAACTCTCCCATGTTCAAGTGCATTGTTGCAATCACTCTGTCTTTCCATCCTACATGTCATTTTTGTATACATGCATATGCTCTCTCCTCATAGATATGATTCGTTTCCAAAGAGTGGCTCATTATGCAAAAATCAGTGTTAGGCAAAAATGGAGGATAACCACATCCGATTACAAGATCTAGCATTACCTACTGTCAAATGATTTCATTATATAACTTCCAAGTTGCATCACTGCACAATGGCCACAGCACTAATCAAGACCCAGTCCAGATGGCCATAACCTTAATGATCACAGCCAACACTCCTCTTGCCTTGTACCTCCATATCCATTACTGCCAGATGCACGTCAATAATTTGCAAAATAGTTGAATAGTAGATTTTTTTCCTCTGTTATAAAAATGCAACCTATCAGTGTATTAGTCCGTAAGGAAGGAGTAGATGTATATGCAACTGGGAATGTGTGTGTTCTTCATAGTTACTGCTTCTCACACTAATATTTTATGAGCACTATCTGTGTGCTAGGCACAAATAGGTACTTTCCACACCTGCGCTCCTGTGATTCTTCTAACTACTCTGTAAGGCAGAGAACGTTGGTTCCATTTTACAGATAATGAAACTGAGGCTCACAGAGATTAACTCGCATGCCGATTGCCAGTCAGTCACCAAATGACAGACAAGGATTCTAATCCAGAGTCCCATTCTAAACTCGTTCTTCCTTGACCACCATGCTTCCCAGTAGCTGCTAGACACTGTACCTAGTTCTTTCTCTTACTCAGCTGGGATAGTGCCTCTATAGTTATTGTTAGTTCCTGTTTGTAGATAAGAAAATGGAGACCTAGAGAGATTCAGTGACTCACCCAAAGACACAAAATAACAAGTGGAGATGGCTTTCAAACAGATCCTTCTGAGACTAGGAAATGCAATCTCAGAGGTCTGGCACTCGAGAAACAGTCCTTAAACACTGGCTAAATGAATAAAATGCATGGAACATTTTACCAGTAAATTCACAGACTAAAAGAAAAAAAAATCAAGCTGTTATTTTGATGGAGATGAAAATAAATTTTCATAACAACATCCTATGATATTTGATTTTATGAACCAGACGCTCTGCTGTTAGCTGAAGATGTTGTGGTGAACCCAGAATCCATCCACTCACTCATTTGTTCATTTACCTGGTGATTGTTTACTGAGTGCTTGAGGGGTGGGGTGGGGTGGAGGGTGTCTTGGGAATCGGACTTTCCAAGGTGAGAAAATGAACCAGTGAGCATGTGGGCAGCTCAACGAGAAGATGTTGGTTTTTCTGCATAACATCTCTTTCCATCCTGTCACTCATCCTAAACCGTTGGGCCTCAAAATGCAAAGTGCAGCTGCAGATAGTTTGGAGAGCCCTCTGTCTAGAGAAGCATCTGCGTTGGGGCTCATCTCGTTGCTGCTCGCACACTCTGTCTGAAGGCCTGAATGCATCGTTTGCTGATGACACTTAGCACGCATCCACGGTGGCTCTGCGGGTCCTTCCTGACGGTCCCCCCACCCTGGCAACTGGCATTGAGTGGATGCAGCTGGTACAGAACAGCCAGCAGAGAGCTGTCTGAGTGCTGTCTGAGGAGTCCAGGATTGTTGGTGTAGACGCGCTTTCCACCTGTGAGAGGCTGGGATTGACTGACAGCACGGAGTCCACTTCTGTGCTCGTCTAGAAGCCAGACACTGGTGAAGATCCTGAAAGACCCTAAAGCACCACCTCCCTCGACCGGATCTGAGTCCAGTCCCCAGGCGCTGTAATTTCGTAGGCATAATGGGGGCATGTCCACTCTGTAGGTTTCCATGGTTAGCGGCTGTGGTGGGTTGCCTTCGTTTAAACCACGGCCTATCATTTCTCTATCCTTTTGTTTTTCAGCCTCTGTAAAGGACGGACCCTCTATTCTGTGGTGAGGGATGCCAAAATCGTCTTGGATGTCAACAAAACAAGACAGATTGCCCAAGAAATTGTGAAGGTACCGTCGACTCTGGGACCCCCTTCTTAACTTTAGAAAGACCCAGGCCTGTTCCTGAGAAGCCCCACAGGAGTCTCTCCGGAGAGTCCTGACTTGGCTACAGACCATCAGCGTAGGCTTAAAAGGACACAGACTTGGCCTGAGTAATGTCAGCTCATATCTAAGTGAAGATTTTCCTGAGGTACGACCAGCAGGCGTGGTCCTCCAAGGCCCTCCACTTGATATCTCATCCCCATGATACTTGGACATGTGAGAGGCTCAGGGAAAGGATGGGCTGCTAAACTTTGGGATCCCTCACCCCCTGTTGTGGTTGTTGTTGTGGTTGTTGTTAGTTCCTGTCATGTTGACACCAACTCATGCTGATGTTTTGTACAACAGCACACAGCATTGCCAAGTCTTGTATCATCCGCATCGTCACCAACGGGGCAAGTTTCTTGTGGCTTTTGTGCCAGTCATTTTACCCAAAGTCTCGCGTGTCCTCACTGGCCCTCTCCTTTACCCAATAGCATGTCCACCGCCAGCAACTGATCCCTTCCAATGAGGTGTCCAAAACTCTCCTAAACCTTGTCTACTGTGATGGCCATTATGGCCCTGTTAGTGTTTTGAGTATCTGTGGCGTAGCTTCAAACACCATAGCAACCATTATGCATATGCCTCTACCCCTGTTGTTTTTGTGTGCTGTCAAGTTGGGATCGACTCAGAGCTGGCCCTCCAGGGGGGTTTGCACAGGCAGTAAATGGCACAGAAGTTGACTGCCCATCCTTCACCCTTAACCCCTTGCACCCCTGAATTTGGCTCCCATGACTGCAAGCCCATCTCACTCCATGGCTGCTGCAGAGACACCCAATTGTTGGGTGTTGTTTTCTTATTGAAACCCCGGGGGACATCCTGTGCTTTCTGATGGGGGCCTTGTTAGTTATTTGTACTCTGGCTTTGATTTCCTATTGGAAGCCTTAAAACTGTGCTGCTAGAAGAAATGAAAATGTGATGGCTCAAAAAGGCCAAGAAAACAAATTGAGATGTTCACCCTTGAGCTCGAAATCCAGAGGGCTCTTCTCCGTACCCCCGATGGCTGGATCTTAAGGAGCTTGATACACATTCCAGAGTGGACCAAGGAATGGTGAAGTCATTCTCCAAGAGGAAGTAGGGAAGGTGGTTAAAGGGATTCCTTTCCTCTTGAGACCTTCTTCCAAATTTGGTACCTACTCAGAAGAAAAGGCCTTCTGGGGAAATTTCAGGAAACAGAAGAGCTGGGGGCAAGAGTGAGGGTGAGGGCAAGTTTGTGATGTGGGTCCTGCCTATTCTCATCACCATGCCTTCTTCCAGAGCCAGCCTTATTCTCTTAGAGGTTGGGCCCCAGGCTCTGCAGATGTTAAGTGTGGTCCCACTGGGAAGGCTGGGTTGCCAGACAAGGCTTGTGGCCCCCAGCCAGGGTGACAGCAAGTGCCCCGGGTTCCTCAGGCCATTATTATCTGTGCCTTACTTCTTGTAGGGCATGGGCTACCTCCACGCCAAGGGCATCCTTCACAAGGACCTGAAGTCCAAGAATGTCTTCTACGACAATGGCAAAGTGGTGATCACAGACTTTGGGCTCTTCAGCATTTCCGGGGTGCTACAGGCCGGCAGGTAAGAGGTGACAGAAAGACTCCAGGGTACTTGACAAATGATTGAGGGAGTGGGAATCATTCCAATGGCTCAAAGACCCATCCGGGTGTTAGGGTCGGGGTCACTGAGCTGAGTTGCAGTGCTGCCATGCTGTTGAGGGTGCCCAGGGCATGACCTGATGCCCATTTGGGCCAGCACCTGGCTCACCTGCACTGCCAGTGGTGCCTTTGAGGATGTGCTATTGTGCACAGAGCATCTCCAAGCTCTGCCATACTCTTGCCCTTGGCTTTGACTAGAAGGTTCTCTCTTACCCGAAATGCTCACCTACAAATGGGGATCTCACCCTGCTCTTGTGAATTGTGAGTTTATATCAATTCATTCCTTGCTGTAGCCCACAGTTAAGAAGCCCTGGGTTAGAGATCAAACCTGCTGAGGTCTGACTTGGCTTTGCCACTTACTGTGATTTTATTTAACTTCTCTCAGTTGTAGTTTCCATGCCTATAGGGCCAATCCCCTCATCTGTAGGAGGAAACCTCCCTGGCAGGGTCCTTATGAGGGCGAGATGCACTAACACACAGCCAGCAGCCAGCACAACACCTGGTGACAATCATATACAACCAGAAGAGCTGCCACTGAGTTGCTGTAATTGTTATTAATTTGCATATGCCTCCCAGTATCACTCGAGAGAATCATTAACCATCGTTAAGTAATTAACTCTCCAGCACTGCTCACCCTCGAGCAAGCTGCGTGGAGTTGACTGTGTGAGAAACAGCTTGATCCCAGATAGGCGATGGCTAATTCAAATGATGTACCTCTGTGACTTATAATTAGAAATATACGTGTACACAGACACAAATACACAAATGCGCACTGCACGTACACTATACCCACACATACATACCATACTTAGGCACTGAATATACCACACACATGTAACACATGTACACACACATATATGCACGTCACACACCCCAAATAATACATACCACACACATAACACACATGCATACCACCTATACACAATACAGAAGTAAACTCCACACACACTATACCACACTCACACCAAATGATACATACATCATACACCCCACGTATGCTCACCGCACACATACAGACTACACATAGCAAACAATATGTGTTACATATATCCCACATACAACATACCCTGAACCACCAAGAGAACAAACAGGTCCATCCTGGAGAGGGTGAAACCAGGTTGCTTCTTGGAGACAAGGCTTTTGAAGCTCTCACATATTTTGGGCATGTTGCCCAAAGGGCCCACTCCTCAGAGAGGGACACCATGCTTGGGAAGGTGGAGGGAAGCTCAGGAGAAGAAGACCCCAGATAAAATGGATTGACACAATAACTGGGGTAACGTGGGTAGGTATGTCAGAGACAGTGAGAGGCAGGCTGCAGAGCTATTGTGCATAGGGTTGCTGTGAATTGCAGGCAGCTTGATGGCTCAAAACACCAAGATGCTCAACAAGACTTATTTGCCCCTCTGTTCTCCCACAGCTAAAGGTTTAGGTGTTCACAACAAGGCACAGTCTGCCCAGCCTGGGCATGGGCTGGGGTCGTCCAGTAGAACGAGCGTGCCCTGAGCATCCACCCAGCGCCCTAGGTTTCCATGGGAGCACGTTGCCGGCACTGCCAGCATCCAGCTGCTCCACCATCAGCGAGAAAAGGTGTCATTTGAGATGCCAGTGCCATGGTGCCAGCTGCTCGCAGACTGTTATTAATCATAATAATAACCATAATGAAGATGATTGGGGTTTGTCATGGTGGGCCCATCGCCATGGGAACGGGACACCCCAGAGTGTCTCTGCCAGGCCTGGCTCCTGGCCCCCTCCTAGGCATGTGCCCACTCCCACCTCAGGCTGAAGAGGTTTGTGTGGTCACATTCCTCCTCCTCCTCCTCCTCCTCCTCCTCCTCCTCCTCCCAAGCCCTGGGACTCTAGTCCTCCTCTGATCCCCAGGGAGTCAGGAGGAGATGGTCTGGACATATGGGAAACAGGGAAATGGGACGTGAGCTTTGTGCCAGCAGTGTTTCCGCACCATGAATGACCTGGCTGTGCCCCTGGGAAGTGTTGACTGGCCCACACCAAAGTCTTCATCCTTGGAGGTCATCCTCCCTTTGAGCTGTAGCCTCTGTATCGAGTCCTTAGGATAAAAAAAATGCACATCTGTGATAATAACGTCCCATAGTTACGACACTCTGCCTTGTACTATGCACTGCCTCATTGTAATCCTTGCAAAGACCATGTTGATGTTGTTACCGTCAAATCGAAACCGACCTAGAGCTGACCCTCCATTGGTTTTCCAGAGGCAGTAAATCACATGAGAGGAGATTGCCCATCCTGGTGAGATTAGAACCACGTGCCATTGGGATTGCAATGCATTTCCTTGCCACTTGGCTACCAGAGCTCCCTTGCAAAGACCATTGTTGCTGGTTTTGATTGCCATCAAGTCGAGCATGACTCATAGCAGTTCTATGAACAAAAGAACTAATGCCTTCCCTAATGCCTATCATCGTTTCTCCAAGGTCATAGAATTCCCAGAGATAATGCGGTTTAGGAAGTGGATACCACTTCTGCTTCCAAACCTGTTTTACAACTGGTAGCTCCATCAAGCACTGCCCACATTGGGAAACCATTCTGGTATTTGATACCCCAATGGCACAAGGTTTAGCATCACAGCAAACCCAGGTTACTTCATATAGCACATGGACAAAGAGTGATATACAAAGTGGAAGAGTGTTTCTCCAGATATAACAGCCCTAGTCTCATTTAGCAATGGTTAAGTGCTGTCAAGTCCAATACGACTAAGAATAAGCTTTGCACAAAAGACCTGAACTTTGTTCTATAATTAACATCATTTCTGTACATTTATAGAGTTTAGAGAGTTTGTAGAGTTTCCAGGGGCAAAGACCATAGGAAGTACAAATTAACAGGCCTATTTTGCAGATAGAAAAATGTAGACTCAGGCCCATGAACCTGTAAGCAGCAGGTTAATCATTAAACTCCATGGGTATCTGACTCTTAAAACCAGGGCTCAGGTGACCCTTATCGACAAAATGACTTGTACATGGTTGGAGTCCTGTTTTCTGGTTTGGGAGGAGGTATGTCTTTGGTCTGTTGTGTAGACATGGGCAGGAAGTGTGTTTTTGGTTTGATGTGTTGACATAAGGAGTAGGTATATTCTTGATCTGTTGTGGAGACGTGAGAAGGAGGTACGTTCTTGGCCTGCTGTGTAGACATGGGAAAGAGATGTGATCTTGGTCTGCTATATAGACATGGGGAGAAAGTGTGTTATTGGCCTGTTGTATAGACATTGAAAGAAGGTATATTCTTAGTCTGTTGTATAGGTATGAAAAGAAGGTGTGTTGTATGTTGTGGTCTGTTGTGTAGACATGGGGAGAAGTTACATTCTTGGTTATATAGACACGGGGAAGAGGTATATTCTGAGGCTAAGTTGTAGATCTGGGAAGGAGGTGTATTTTTGGTCTATGGTGTAGACTTTGCAGGAGGTGGTTTGGGTATGTTGTATAGACATGGGATAGAAAGTGTGTTCTTGTTGTGCTGCGTCAGCAGCAGTGTCAACCATTCTATCATGTGTCACTAATTCTGGAAGGACTCTGGGATGTAACCACTCTCAGGTGGCCATGGAGACCTTCTCACCAGACACTGTGGTCCTTTACGACCTCACCATCAGTGACCCCAGACCCGTATGCTCCTCTCTCCTTTGACACCCACTTCCCCTGTGTTAACTGGCCCTTCTCTCATGAGTCTTCAATCACAGAAAGCCACAGGA
This sequence comes from Elephantulus edwardii, assembly GCF_000299155.1. Lineage (NCBI taxonomy): Eukaryota > Metazoa > Chordata > Mammalia > Macroscelidea > Macroscelididae > Elephantulus > Elephantulus edwardii. The sequence goes on along the minus strand of NW_006399839.1, from coordinate 3,194,879 downwards.
GAATGTCTCAGATTTCCAACCCAAGAATAAGGATCTGTACTTTCTGAAGACTAGCGGTGTGGAGAAGGGAGCTTCTATCCTTCCCCTTCCAAGGATATATCCTAAGGATATATTCCTGGTTATACACATAGGGGTGAAGGGATACATTCACATTGTGTACCCAGAGATGGTCATTGCAGCCTCATTTACAGTTGGTAAAAATAAAAAATCAGGACCCTCTTCCTAATGCCCATCAACAAGAGTTGAAGATGTACATTTCAATTGACATGATGTGTTTACTTTACCCCATTATTATTTAGATTTCTGAAGTGCCCCACAAGGACTCTGCTTTGAGCCTTTATTCTAGCTTTCCCCTCTGCCCAAAATAGTCTTCTTCTTTGTCCACTTGCCATGTAGCTCTTAGTTCAGATCTTACCTCAAGGAGCTCCCTCTCAGTCTTTGATATCTTTCCTGATTCCAGTTTCTCCCCTAGCTGTGTGTTTCCCACTTAGTTTGAGTACTTAGTAAGTTTCCTTTCTTAGTAAATTCATTTGTGTTCTCTCCCCCGGGAAGTCCTCTGATGGCAGGGACCGGTCTTGCTCGGTGCTGTCTTCACAGAACCAAGGCTGGAGCCCAGGTGCTGGAGGTGTTCTATGTGTATTTGTGGAATGGAGACATGCAAGAGGGTCTGACAGTGGCTGGGTCCTCTGTCTCTACTCTGACTGCTTCCTTGCACCTTCCACTGCTTCTGGGCCTCAAGCAGGTGGTCAGGCAATGCTCAGTGTGTGTAAAGCCATTAGGACAGTGGCAGTGGCCCGGGGGTGATGGCCAAAGCCTGGCTTTCCCTCAAGGGAAACATCAGTGGTGATGGTTCTGAGAATGGTGGTCATAGAACAGGCCTGGGATGGGACTGCTCCCAGCAGCTCTCTCCATGCTTTGCTTTTCCAGGCGAGAGGACAAGCTGCGAATCCAGAACGGCTGGCTGTGCCACCTGGCCCCCGAGATCATCCGGCAGCTGTCCCCTGACACAGAGGAGGACAAGCTTCCCTTCTCCAAGCACTCGGATGTCTTCGCGCTCGGGTACGTGAGTCCCATCCTGGCCTTGCCTGTCTGCCGCTACAGCCTGGGCAGAGGACACTTCCTGAACCTCCCTTTTGTGCTTTTGGGAGGGACAGAGCACCTCTTTGTGGGGTGGATGGCTGGATTTGTGGGTGAGGTTGCAGAGCCTAGGGGGAAAAGCAACTCTGGAACCACCTGTTATGGCGGCCTTGGCAATCCATCTCATTTATTCATTCACTCATTTGGTAGATATTTACCACTGCCTGATGTTTGCTGGGCCGTGTACTGCCAAAAGAACAGGCAAGTCTGTCTTGGAGGGAGTACAACCGGGGCCTCCTCAGGGTCAAGGGTGGTGACAAGTCCTCTCACATTCTTTGGGAATGTTGTCAGGAGGAAGCAGACCTTGAGAAAGTTCATGGTGCTGGGAATCATGGAGGATCAGCGAAGGAGAAGACCTTCAACGAGATGGATTGTCACAGTGACTGACAGTGGGCATTTCAGAAGTCATGACAATGGCACAGGATAGGGGATGGTTCAGACCTGCTGTTCATCGAGTTGTTCTGAGTCATAATTGACATGATGGCACCAAACAACAATCACATAACAGCAATCATAATAACAGCAGGTTATTAGGAGAGGCTATTCCCTGGAGATGCCATCGTGCAGAGTGAGGGTCAACAAATGAGAGGAAGCCCCTCAGAGATGTGGATTGACACAGTGACTGCTGCATGTGCCTGCATATGTCAGAAATGACAAGGATATCATAGGTTAGGAAAGGATGGGGTTCAGATCTGCTGTTCATAGGGTAACTATATGTCGTACTCGACTTGACAATCTCACAACAACAATCATGCTAGAGCTGTAAAGTCTGATACTGTATTAGTTACCTCCTGTTTGACATAAGTTACTGACTTAATACAGCACATGTTTATTACATCAAGACTCTAAGTAACTTAACAGAGGTCTAGTCAGGGTCACCTTGCAGTCAGGTATCAGCCTGGGTGCCTTCATCTGAAGACTTGCTGACCTGGGGACCTACTTCCAGCATGGCTGTTGGCTGGAGGCCTCAGTTGTGCACTGTACAAGCCCTCCATCGGGTGCCTGGGTGACCTCACAACCTGGTGGCCACTTTCTCTGGAACTCGTGACCCAAGAGAGAACTTCTTCAGCCGAGCTTTATGACTTAAGACAAACAAGCAAGAAAGGGCTAGTAGTCCGCTTCTGAAAATCAGCCAATGAAACCATGTGGTCCTTCGTGGTCCAGTTTGCAACCGATCGTGGGCGTGGGACTGGACTGGGCATGGCTTTGTTCCACTGTGCTTGGAGTCAGCATGAGTCGTGACGAGGGGCAGAGATCATTATCATGAGGAGCATGGGGATGGCGCAGGACACAGCCAGGCTTCTGTCGATGGATTGCTGAGGGTGGTGGACTCAGTGGCACCTAACACCCCTCGCCTTAGCTTGTCCAAGGGATCAGCCGAAGCACCAAGGGACATGAATGGTGGGGAAGCTGCTTGGGAAGATGTAGCTCTGCAGATGTGTGCAGTTAGATTTCACGCCACAGAGAGCGTTACTGGGGACCTGTTCCAGTGGAAAGCACCCCACTGTGTGCCTGCTGTAAATCCCTGATGGGGAGGATGTGGACCTGGCGTCTGGATGCTGTTGCTTGAGCCCCCTTTCAAGCCTGTCACTTGCCATGATTAGTTTATGCCCGAGTCTTCATCTAGTTAGATATCGTTATCTAAAACCAAATTGCAATAATTAAGTCAGTATGTTTCAGTGTAAATTTAGCAAAAGAAAGAAATGTAATTAACAAAATGTACCAAAGTAAGTAATTGGTTTTTCTACTGCAGTTTTCATCCTTAGCTGGTTTTTTTGTGTTCTTTTTCCTAAGTGAGTTTCTCTTCAAAGTTGAGTTTGAAAGGAAGTTTTAATGAGGTCTTTATTCCTGACACTGCTGAATTCCGAGGGACCTGGCGCACTCGGCTTCCTTCCAATTAGGCACATCTTGTTGCTTGGGAACCTCATGCTCTTCTACAACTCGGAACAAAAATGCACCTTGGAAAGTATGCTGAGCCTCCTGTGCTGCTTTTTAACCTGCTTTCTCTCATCAGCTCATTCCAAGCCACCTTGGATGCAGGGATCATTGTTCCCAATTGTCAGATGAGCCCAGGAAGCCTCTGTAGTCACTTGGCTGGGGACAGTCAGTGACAGAGCTGGGATTCGAACTTGTGACTGTCTAACTCTAGCATGGAGATAAGACTGTCATGGCACAGTGCAACTGCTTTTCCTCTGTCATATGAGTGGCACCCACAGGTGTCTAGGCCTGCTTCACCAAGTGCCGCCAACTCCAGGACAGAACACAGAGTCCTCACTCCCCTCATCTCCAGAGACTCTTAGATAGGACAGAGTATATGCATTTCAGAGGCATATGATGACAAGTGATACAATCCTGGAGTCAGAAACACTAAGTTAAACTTTTGGCTACATCAAGTATGCACTGTGTGACTGTGGAAAGATATGTAACTGGGCCTCAGTTTACCCTTCTGTGTAATGGAATGATAATAACCATAAAACCATACCAAGTTTGCCATTGAGTCACCTGTGAATCATAGTTGGCACGTGTGTGCCAGAGTAGAACTGCATGGTGTATAGGGTTTTCTTTTTTTTCTTATAACTTTTTTAAAAATTTTATTATTTTTGTGTGAGTGTACCGTCAAATCAGATCTGACTGGTACAGGAGGTGACTGTCCCTCCTTCCTCGGCAGAGCATCTGGTGGATTAGAACCGCACGCCTCTGGGATTGTAGTTGCATCTCCTTGCCACTAGGCCACCAGAGCTCCCCTAGGGTTTTCTTTTATCTGTTCATCTAGTTTTAGGATTTTCTTCTTATTTGGAGCATATATAGCAAAACCTATCACCATTAACACAAAAGTAAATCCATCCAGTCATCATGGACATCTGGTCTTTGACAAAGAGATGAAATCCACTCTGTAAGGTGGAAAGACAGCATTAACACTAGCACCTAACTGGGAACTCTTGTAGAAATCTGAAACAAGATCGATACCTCACACCATATACAAAAGCAATTCAAGAAAGATCACAGGTCTAAATGTAAAATCTAAAACTATAAAGATCATCAAAGAAAAAAATAGAAGGTCTACTTAGAGGCCATAATCTTTGTCATAAATGGACTATCAAATATAACTGAAAGTGTACAATCAGCAGAGAATCAATTCAATGACTGGGATCTTCTGTAAACTAAATCCTTATGCACATCAAAAGAGTTTTTCAACACGACAAAAAAAACAACCTAAAAATTAGGGGAAATGTCAGTGTAGCCTTTATTATGTTGAGCAATTTTCTTTCTTTCTTTACTATTTTGTTGGGGGTTTTTATCAGAAAAGCATGTTGGATTTTATCAGTTGCCTTTTCTGCATCAGTTGAGATGGTCATGTGATTCCTTTCCTTTTTTTGTTTATGTGGTGATGTATATGGATTGATTTTTCAGATGTTGAACCACACTTGCATCTTTGGTATGATTCCCACGTAGTCATTCTATATTATGTATGTTATACATTGTTGTTGTTGTTGTGTACCATAGAGTCGGAACCAACCCATAGCTGACCGTCTGGTGGGTTTTCAGAGACAGTTGATTGCACAGGAGGAGACTGCTCATCCTTCTCCCATGGAGCTGCTTGGTGGTCTCAAACTGTGTGCCTTTAGGATCGCAGCGCAGCTTCTTGCCATTAAGCCATCTCATCTTCGTTGTTGTTAGGTGCTGTCAAGTCAACTATAATTCATAGTGACACTCTGAACCACAGATGTTGCCCTATCCTGTGTCATTCTCACAGTGTCTCATATGCTTAAACCCACTATTAGAGTCGCCGTGTTAATCCATTTTGTTTCCCTGAAAGATGTATTTTTCCAGGGACTGGCCCCTCCTGAAAACATGGCCTAAATGTGTGAGCCCTTCCTTGCCCTTCACCATCCTTGCCTGTAAGGAGCACCCTGCTTGCAGTTCCTCCAGGGCAGACTTGTTTGTTCTTCTGTTTGACTAACACGGAGGACACTGAAGATGGCACAGCAGAGCACACGGTTTTGATATGTCTTGCCTTAGATCATCATTGCTGCAATGACATCTACCAAAACCAACAAATTAATGCAAAATGTTGTTGTTATGTGCTGTTGAGTCGCCTGCAACTCATAGCGACCCTATGTACAACAGCCCTAAACTCCGCTCTGTCCTGTGCCAATCGCACTGTCTCCGACACTCCCATCCCAATTACTCCAGTCACTGAATCAATCCACCTCATAGAGGGCCTTCCTCTCCTGCGCCGTCCCTCCACCCTCCCAAGCATGATGTCCCTCTCTAAGGACCGGTCTCTCCTCACAACATGTCCAAAGTATGTTAGACGGAGCCTCAGAAGCCTTGCCTTCAAGGAGCCACCCGGTTTAACCCTTTCCAGGACAAATCTGTTTGTTTTCCTAGCAGTCCATGGTATTCTCAATACTCTTCTCCAGCACCACAGCTCAAAGGCATCACTTCTCCTTCTATCCTCCCTGGTCATTGTCCAACTCTCTGATGCATAACAAGTGATTGCGAAGACCATGGCCTGTATCAGATGCACCTTAGTCTCCAGAGAGACACCATTGCTCTTCAGTACTTTGGAGAGGTCCCTCACAGCAGACTTTCCCATGGCAGTGCGCTTTTTAATTTCCTGGCTGCTGGTGCCAAGACTGTTGACTATGGAGCCAAGCAAACTAAAGCTGTGAACAATCTCAATCTCTTCACTATCCATCCTGATGCTGCCAATTGGTCCAGTGGTGAGAATCTTTGTCTTCTTGACATTGAGCCTCAATCCATATTGTAGGCTGCAGTCCTTGACACTCTGCAGCAGGCGCTTCAGGTCCTCTTCAGTTTCAGCAAGCAGGGTTGTGTCATCCACACAACGCAGATTGTTGATAAATACAAAATAGTAGGTAGTAATTATCTTCCTTTTTGTGGTAGATTTGCCTGGCATTGGTGTGAGGATTACACAGCCACCATAGAATGAACTCAAGAGCATCATTTTTCTTTGTTGTGGGATAATCTGAGTAGAATTGGTATGAACTCTTCTCTAAATGTTTGGTAAAGCTCTCCAGTGAAGTCGTCTAGGCTGAGATTTTATTTTTGTTTGGGGGAGTTTGTTTGTTGTTCACATCACCAATTTCTTCTTTTGTTATGGGTCTGTTTAGATTTCCTGTTTCTGTTTGTGTCACTTTAGGTAGAATATTTCATTTCCCGCCCCCCCCCCCAGGTTTTCAAGTTTGTTAGAATGAAGTTTTCCATATTTTGTAATGATTCTTTTTCTCTCAGTCAGTCCTATTGCAGTATTCCTTCTTTTTCCTTCTTGTGGTTAGTTGCATCTTCTCAATTTTTTTTCCTTTCTCATTTTGGCCGGTGGAGCTCTGGTAACCTAGTGGTAAAAAGCTGCACTGTAATCCCAAAAGACACGTGGTTTAAACCCACCAGCTGCTCCATGGGGGAAGGGTGGGTGTTCTCCTGCCCTGCAATTAACTGCCTCTGAAAAACCACAGCAAGGTCATCTGTGGGTCAGTTCCAACTTAATGGCACACAACAACAATGACATTTTGGCCAATAGTTTGTCCTTTTATTGATCCTTTCAGGCTCTTGTAGATTCTTTCTGTTGTTTTTCTGTTTTCTGTTTCATCTATGTCTGCTCTGATCTTTATTATTTTCTTACCTTTTTAATTGTGAGCTGTTTTTACTGCTATATTTCTATTATTTTCCCATTGTAGGGTTGAGCTCTTGATTTTGGCCCTTTATTCTTGTTTGATGTGTGCATATATTGCTAAAACCTTTTCTATGAGTATTGCTTTTTCTGCATTCCAAGATTTTGGTTTGTTGTGCATTTATTCACATTTGTTTATCAAAATGTTTACATTTATTGCCCAATAATCTTAAGTACAATGTTATTCTGGGTCTATGCATTTCATTTGCTCTTGTTCATTCTGCTATTGATTTCTAACTTGACAGCATTACAATCAGAGAAGATACCTTGCATTGTCTTGGTGTTAATGTTTTAAGACTTTGCAGTGTTAGCCTAAGAGTTAGCTATCTTAATTGCAGACATATGATCTCACAAATTGGTATGGTCTTGCAAATCGCCAACAGTTGTGGGACTAAGAAAAGAGAAAGAATGCTTTCCAAACTGAGCAGCAAGACTTGAGGTGAGCAAGACTTGTGGCAGCAAGACTCTGGTGGTGGAGAGGCATTGGTATTGCTATAGACAAGCAGTGGACCTGAGGTTTCTTGCATTTGTGCTGGCCACAGCTAAAGGTTTGGCTGTTCTTGCCAGGTGCTTGAAGGAGAAGCTAACTTATAACTTGCTGGATGCATGTTTGCTTGGAGGCAAACCTTGCTGGATGGTTTGGATTTGACTGCTGAACTGAAACTGAAGCCTAGACTTATTGAGGAATTGTGCCTTGGGACTGTTGGAATAAAGCCTAGACTTGGATCGTCAGATATTCCTTGCCTCCCCCACTCTCCTATTTCCTTCCTTAATAAACCCCATTGTACCTTAACTATGAGTCTGTGTGTCAGCAATGAATAAAAGAACCTCTTACTATTGGTGGGACTCTTTAGGCACCATGGGGCTGGTCTACAGACTCTTTATCTGCTTTCTACTCTGGAGTGGTAAGAGGCTGTGTTATTTTCACTCCTTTCAGAGAGATGCTTATAGCCTTGTGCCTCACTGTCCCAATTTCTCCTGCCCTTTAGACAGACTTGCTTTGAGACTTCAAATATTCTCAAGACTGAACAGTAGTGTCAGTAAAGAATATGTACTGTGCTCCTGTTGGGTGGTGTATTCTTTTTATGTCTGTGAAGTCAAGGTGATTGACTGTTATTTAGGTCTTCGAGGTCTTTGTTGAGTTTCTTCCTAATTATTCTATCATTTAAAGTAGTGTGTAAAAGTCTACTATTGCTATTATTCTAGAATTATCTAATCTTCTTAATTCTGTTTGAGTTTGTTTCCTTTATTTTGGAGCTCTGCCATTGGAGATAGATATAGCTATAGACATAGATGATAGATAGCTATAGAGATAGATGATAGATAGATAGAAAGAAAGAAGATTACGGCTCTGTCTTCTTGGTTGACTGGCCCTATAATTAGTGTACCATGTTCTTCCTCATCAATTAGAGTGGATTTTTACTTAAAGTTTATTTTATCAGTGATTATGATTGCCATTCTTGCTCTCTTTTGATCACTGTGTGCTTATTTTCTGTCCTTTGATTTTTCCAACTCATAAATATCTCTGTGTCTAAGGTATGCAGGCTGCATATTGATGAGGCATTTTTTAAATGCATTTTCTTAATTGTCTCTTGACTGTGCATTTAAACAATTTATATTCAATGTGATTATTGACAAATATGAATTTATTACTTGTCTTTTGAGTTTGTTTGGTTTTGTTTGTTCTGCTTAATTTTCCTTTCTGAATTATTTTTTATGGATTTTTCTTTTTGTATCCCTTATTGTTGATTGATGTTTTCCAAATCCTTTTATTTTCTTCTTTATTTTGGTGAATAAATTTATTCCTTTTCTTGTAGTTACATTGAAATTTAGCTTTATCTAACTAAGATTAAAATAGTCTATTATCTCTTGATATTACCGTGACTTCATTCCTTGTTTTTATTTTGAAAATGTCATTGTTAACAGAGTAGCTCTCTTGTTCTCTGTTTTTAATATTACTCCTTTGTTTTACTTCTAAGAATTCTTTATCTAGGCTGATATTTGGGTAACGTGTGGTATCATGGGTCTTCATTTCAGATTACTGTCAGATATCATTGGTTCTCAGTGTACAAGATTCTCTTCTTTTTTCTAATTTTTTTAAATTACTTTTTATTTTATTTAAGAGAGAGTTTACAAATCATATGAGTTTTTAATTCATATGTATTTTGGTTTATAACATTGCAATGTTTAGTATTGATTATTCTTATAAAGTTGGTGTATGGTTTTTACAGATTCTCTCAATTTCTGTTTTTCCATGAATGTCCTAGTTTCATTATGTTGTTGTTTTTGTTGTTGTTGATTGCCTTCGAGTAGAGCACGACTCATAGTGACCATAGGAACAAAAGGCCTGAAGCCCCTCTACAACTATCGATATTTATCAAAGTTCATAGAGTTTCCAGAGGCATGTTATTTAGAAAGTGGATGCCATTATAGTGCTTTAAAAACAGTTTGATTGGATATATGATTTTTTTTATTTTTAATGTGATTTGAGTCAAAGTTTACAAAATAAATTGGTTTTTCAGTCCATCATTTATAGATATTTTATCTTAAAACATTAATTACAGTATCCACAATGTCTGATCTTCAACTTACTGTATATTGCCTTTCTCTTCACCCATCTTAATAAGTGACTGTTAGCTGTTTATTAATTTTTATTCCCCCTGGTTTCTCACGCTGGGTTGTTGTCTGATCTCCTCCCCAAACGGCTGTGCTGCTCCACACTGGTCAGCAGGGCACGATCAATGCATGAATCTCTGTTTTCCTGCTGACCTCCTTCTGCCTCTTCTGCCAGTCAGTACTCAGTCTTTCTATTCAACCCTCTTTTTGACATTCTGTGATCTGAGGTCTTTTGTGTGTGTCAGTTTCACTCAGTTTCCTCACGTCTTTGTTGTCAAAGAGTCACTTCAGTGTGGCATCATATTGACTGGAAGTCTTTCACTACATGAATTTAATAAAAAGCAATTGCAATTCCATTTCCAAACTAAAAACAAACCAAAAAACCCAAACTAAAGCCTCTTGTAATCGTACTACATAAACTTAGATATTATTACCATTTTGTTGTGTTTCTCTTTATTGTTATACACAAGTGTTTTTAAAAGAATAACATACCTTTTTAAAAATTATTACATTATTTTTTTAATTCACATTGTGTTTTATATGATCATTCCCATACATTATGTCTTATAAAATTAATTACTCTTGATCTATGGCCACTATTACCCCATCTTTTCAGATCCCCACTGGATCTTTCCTAATTCCTTCACCCCCTCCCTCCACACATCAAACTCTGTAAACTCGTGATATATCCCCCCTTCCCTTTTTGAATAACCATACACATCTTACTAGTCATCCTTCTGTTTTTATAATAATGGTCTTACACAGTTCATATGAACCTGAGTTAGTTCACAACATTTTACCTTATATGCAGTTCTGTGTTCTGCCTTTTTTCACTTAAGATTATCTATTGAATATTGTTTTCATATAATTAAAATATCTTTGAAGGATTTTAATAGTGGGTAAGGAGTTATGCTGCCAACCCAAAGGCAGGTGCTTTGAATCCACTAGTTCCAAGGGCAAAAGATAGGCACTCTCTTTTCAAGAGATTCACAGCCTCTGAAAAACAACCGTTGTGTTGATTTCCTGTTTGACTGTAATGAGCTGGTTGGCTGGAGTTGGATGCCATTCCATTTTACCATCAAGAATACGATGAGCTCCTATTGTTGAATAACTGGATTATTTTCACTATTACATATAGCGCTGCATAGAGCATCTCTGTACATGATTTGTGTCCAAATCCCTGATTTTTTTAGTTACAGTTGTTTGCTACAATTAAGAGTCAGAGATTTTAACCACTCTAGGTTCTAGGGTTTGAACCCATTCAATTCAGGCACCAAAAGGAGACATTCTGTGATAAGTGTGATTTCTAAGATCTCAAGACAGATTTAAGTGCATTCCACATGGCAAAACGCCAGTCCTGTAAGGAAGAAATGAAGGGGTGGAGTGGGTCAGACAAATGCTGAGTACATGTGTGTGTGGGGAGTAAGTCCAAGGTCTCTAGTCGTGTAGCTCACTAACAATACACTTTACAACATCTGCCAACAGCACAATCTGGTATGAGCTCCATGCCAGGGAGTGGCCTTTCAAGACCCAACCTGCAGAAGCAATAATCTGGCAGATGGGCACAGGCATGAAACCCAACCTCAGCCAGACTGGCATGGGGAAAGAAATCTCGGTGAGTGATGGGCAGAGGGGGAGGCCTTCTTTTTCTGTATTAGGCTTTTCCATTAATTGGAAAAAAAGAAAAAAGGACACAAATACCTGTTCTGCTGGCTTCCTTCTGCTTCTTCTGACAGCATGCGTGTCTTCTCAGTGGATGTTTCTTTGACACCATAGTGATCATAAATCAGTATGATCAGTTTTGCTTTTGAATTGCACAGGAAAACAAACAAACCAAAAATGCCATTATAAAACAAAACAAAAACTTTTTTTTCTGCCTTATTAGATAATGGTTTGGAGCTTAGGCAGTAAGGTCTCAGCCCTGTGCCCGTAAATCAGAAACCTGTCCCCAGGGGTGAAACTTAGCTAGGTTTTTCCTTAAAAAATGGAACCAACCAATCCTTTTGTTTTTGTTTTCATCCATTCCTTTTATATTCCCCATAATCTCACAAGTATTAATGACTCTAATTTTATTTATATCTCCATAAACGTTTTCAAGGCATTTTCCAATACAAAACAAGATATACACAAATGGGGAAAACCTGAATATTTTCTTCTAAAACAAAGCATGAGGAATAGCATATCTTCTTTTAATTGAGAATTACCTGTATCTATGTTTGTAATTAAGGTGCCTTGGTGGAATAATAGGTTAAGTGTTGGGCTGGTAACCAAAAGATCAGCAGTTCAAATCCACCATGTGCCTTTTAGGAGAAAAATGAGACTGTATTCTTCAGTTAAATACAAAGCCTCAGAACTGACTCAGTGATGATGGCTTTGGTTTGATTTTTATGTAATTGCATAGGTATTTTTTTCAGAGGTGAAAAGATTACTAAAAGTAACTTTTCTCCTATGTAATTTTGAAGGTCACTTACAGTGTTATAATATGAATAGAAGCCTCAAGATGCTGTAGACACTGTCTGTTTTGAGAAAAATGTCAAGAAATTCTTTGAGGAGTGTTCTTATTCTCCGTGTATCCCTGGCCTTCAAGGATAGATTTTGCCTAGTGTGTTACTCTGAAACAGAAGAGTGGAAGGATGGATGAATGGAGGAATAGATAGATAGATAGATAGATAGATAGATAGATAGATAGATAGATAGATAGATAGATAGATAATGGATAAAGTATGAGTGAGTGAGTGAGTGAGTGAGTGAGTGAGTGAGTGAGTGAATGATAGAGTGATCTGAGAAAGAAAAGATGGTTAAACAAATGGACAGATCCAATGAGGTGCCCGGGAGGAAGTCCAGAAGCCACTCCTTATGTTCAAGGACCACATGTGGTTTCTTGTAGGACATCCTTCTCTTCTGCTGGGCCTTTGAGCAAGAAGAGAGACCTACCTTCACCAAGCTCATGGACATGCTGGAGAAACTGCCAAAGCGGAACCGCCGCCTGTCTCACCCGGGACATTTCTGGAAGTCTGCAGAGTAGGTTTTCTCCTTCATCATCTCTCCTCACTGTCTTGTCCTCTGGCCTTTGTTCCTTTTTACTTCCATTTTCCCGCAGTCTTCCAGCCCCTAATTACCATGTGGTATCTCTCATCTAGCAATTGCATCTGAAAACCCACCATGTAGGATCTTAAGCCCTGTGGTAACTATGGTTATCTCCCTTCTTATCTCTTGCCAATGACCTTCACCTGGTGAAGTTGTTGCTGGGTCCCTCCATGCTCTATGGAGGTATCACGGGCACCTCTCAGTGGGATCTGGCTCTCATCACATCTCCCTATGAGCCAGAACCCTGGACCTGCCTGGCTGTGCTCAGCTCCCAGCAATCTGACGATACTGCAGGGAGAAAGTGCAAGGAAAGCCCTCAGCTTCTCACTGCCACACGTGTCTCTCTAGCTTTCTCGTGAAGAGACTCAATGCCATATACCTCCCTGTTGTCCTTGGCTCAAGGTCACCCATCTGGGATAATGACCGTGACCCCTCTCTAGAGGAGCCTTCTCCACAGCTGTGACCTCAATGACTAGTCTGTCCAGGAGAGGCCCCTCCCCAATTGCACCTAGCTGTGCTCACACACAAAGGCACACTTGAATACAAAACACACACGTACACAGAAACCCTACACGAACACACTTGTTTGTACGTGCATATGGAAACACTCAGGTGTACACACATATAAATCCATGAATAATCTGATCACTTGGTCCGTGAATACACTCAGACACAGATATAAATATACAGTTGCACTGATGCCACCTCCCACTATATGCCTGTACCCAGGTTCACAAGAACAGGGTACAGGTGTTGGCATGGCAGCTGGGAGAGTCTTCCCAGAGATGGCCAGAGGACTCAGGTGGGAAGGTGGCATCTATGGTGTGAATACCCTGGAGACCTCTCCCATGTCTTACTGTCATTGAACTTGCTGAGCATGGAGGATAGGATACCATCGTCGCCCAGGGACTCATCCTTGCCCCAAAATAGTTGGAAAGAGCATAAACTTCACAGTCATAAAGGCACAGAGTAGAATCCCAGGCCCATGGCCTCGCTCCTGTGCAACTTTGGACATGTCACTTAGCCTCTTTGAGCTGCAAGTTCAACCTCTGAAAACTGGGATAAAAAAGCCCCTCTGTCAAGAATTCTGTGAGGATCCCATTAGGTCAAGTCTGAAGCATGTGGTATGGTGCCTGGCACCCACGAGGTGCTCAGTGTATTGTCACAGCCATTGTCTGCCAGAGGCAAAGTGAGAATACTTCTCAGAAGACATTCTAAGGGAGCATGAAATTGACGCTAAGCTCACCCTGGTGACCTGGGGATTCTCCTATGAGGCTGTAAATTCTAGACCCTTATGCAGTGGTTGACCTGCTACAAGATGGATTGACAGAGTGCCTGCAGCATTGGGCTCAAGAGTGTCAGAGATGATGAGGACGGCACAGGACAGGAAAGGACAGGGTTCAGGTCTGTCGTTCACAGGGTCGCTGGGAGTCATACTCACAGCACTTCACCACCACCACCACCACCACTCACAGCACTTCACCACCACCACCACCACCACTCACAGCACTTCACCA